>NC_060121.1:894179063-894509804 GCF_021461395.2 Schistocerca americana
AATTGTTGGCAACAAAATCACTATTCACATTGGCATGTAGAATGTATGAGACTGGCGACATACCATCAGACTTTTGGAAGAACACCATCCACACAATTCCGAAGATAACAAGAGCTACAAAGTGTGAGATTATCACATGATCAGCTTAATAGCTTGAGCATTCAAGTTGCTGACAAGAATAATACACAGATGAGTGGAAAAGAAAAGATTGAAGAAGAATCAAGATATGTACATAGGATTTGTTGATTTGGGAAAGTGTTTGACAGTGTTAAGTGGTGCAATATGTTCGAAATTCTGAGAAAAATAGAGGTAAGCAGTAGGGAAAGGTTCATAATATGCAATATGTACAAGAATCAAGAGGGAACAATAATACCAGAGGACCAAGAGCAAAATGCCTGGATTTAAAAGGGTGTAAGACAAGGATCTAGTCTTTTGCTCCTACTGTTCAATCTATACTTGAAGAAATATGGGGAAATTTCAAGAGAGGGATTAAAATTCAGGGTGCAAGGATATCAATAATAAGATTCACTGATGACATTGGTATGCTCAGCAAAAGTGAAGAATAATTACAGTATCTGTTCAATGGAATAAAGAATCCAATGAGTACAGAATATGGATTGAGGGTAAATCGAAGAAAGATGAAAGTAATGAGAAGTAGCAGAAATGAGAATAGCAAGAAACCTAAAATCAAAACTGGGGCTCATGAAGCAAATGAAGTTAAGGAATTCTTCTAGTTAGACAGCTCAGTAACCCATGATGGATGGAGCAAGGATGACATAAAAAGCAGTCTAGCACTGGCAAAAAGGGCATTCCTGGCGGAGGGAAGTCAACTGGTATCAAACAAAGATCTTAATTTGAACATACATTTTGAGTATAGTGTTGTATGGTAGTAAATCATGGACCGTGGGAAAAGTGGAACAGAAGACAGTTGAAGCATTTGAGATGTGGTGCTACAGAAGAACACTGAAAATTAGGTGGACTGGTAAGGTAAGGGATGAGGTGGTTCTCCGGAGAATTGATGAAGAAAGAAATATATGGAAAACAGTGACAGAAGAAGTAATAGGATGGTAGGACAACTGTTGAGACATCAGGGAATAACTGCCATGTTTAAAAAAATAAATAAAAATAAAAAATATGAAAAAGCAAAGGGAAAAAGAAGTTATCTAGATTTAATTCCCATTATTATAAATGTGAGCTTAACTGGTTGTTGATATAGTTTTCAGAAGTAGCTTGCAGTGGCTGCTTCTTCCATTAATATATAATTTGATGTACTATACATGTTAAGTATATTGAAACTAAGTGTAATGTGTGAACCAAAGATAAATAACACGGTAGGATTAGGGTGTAACAGCGACATACGCCCAGTCATAGGTAAAACAGGTGGCAGACTTTGATCATTGGTAGAATAGTAGGGTAAATACAATCATTCTACAAAGGAGATTGCTTATAAAACACTCATGCAACCCATTCTACAGTGTTGTTCAAGTATGTGGGATTCATACCAAACAGGACTAACATGGAACATTGAATGTGTATTAAGAAGGAGAGCATGAATGGTCACAGGTTTCTTTGACCTACAGGAGAACATCATGGAGATGCTGAAAAAACTGAACTGGCAAGTGCTTGAGATAGACACAAACTATTCTGAGAAAGCCTACTTACAAAGTTGCAATAATCAGCTTTAAATGATGAATCTGGGAACATACTACAGGGTTGAATCAGAAAGTCTTTGCCTTAATTTTTCATTAGCCAAAATAAGGTACATACAGGTAATTACAAATGCATGTACTATTCTGTTTATCTTATACTATTTTTCTGCATATTCCCCACACCAGTTCAAACATTTGCCCCATCACAGCACTAAATTTGATATGCCCCTGTGCCAGAATTCATCTGTCTGACTGTGGAACCACTGTCAGACTGCTATCTTGGCTTCACTGTTGCATATTAATCACTGTCCTGCCAGGAAAACATGTAAATCACTAGGGATGAGGTCCAGATTGTGTAGTGGGTAGTCCAGACTAGTCGATACTCTCCTAGTGAAATGACTGGAGTTTGTCGGCCATTTTGTTTGCCACGTGTGGCCTTGCATTGTCATGAAGGATTAAGCTCATTGTGCACATTGAGAATATCTCAGCACTTAATCCTGATGGCAGCCCGTATGTGTGATACTGTGGAACAATAACTGTTGACATTGATGGTGGCATGTCGTGTCATGAAATACTGGAGAGTGGTCCTCAGTGATTCCACAAGATCATTAACGTCACCTTCCCAGCAGATGGCACTGAACAGAATTTTATTTTTTGTTTCTATTGAACCCGAATGTTTCCTCCTGGTGCTCTGCTGCTTTAATACCAGCACTGAATTCAGTATTCACATTTCATTGGAAGTGACAAAGGGGTCCAAGAAATGGTCACCCTACTTGGCATACCATTGCAGATGATTCAGTGAAACAACCATTCACTTGCATTTCATCATGTCATCCAACTACTTAAGCACCCACTGATATGAAAATTTCTTGTACCCTAAGGACCCATGAATGGTTTTGTAAACATTCTCATACAAAATGTCAAGCTTCTAGGAAACACCATTGAGGTATACACAGCACTCTACTTTCAACATTGCATCCAGTATTGTCATCAGTCTGCAACAAATGCAGCCTTGCCAAATGCTCATTGTCATGCAAATTCACACCACCACCACCTCACACTTCACAAAGCAAGACACTTTTGCCCACAGGTAGGCTGCACTTCCCTGTGAATTTTCATGGGCATTCACCCCTTGCTCCATAGAAAACAAATTACACTTTGTTGTTCATACATGATGGATGTGTTTGACGCAACCACCTGCTTGGACAACTGACAGTAGCTACATGCCATGGAGCTAATGTAATTTGACTCATACTGTCTCCTATGTATCACTTCTGTGTAGAAATCACTAGGGCAAGATTAGATTAATTATAACACATGCAGATGTGTTTAAGCCATCATTCTTCCCATACTCTAAACATAAATGAAACAGAAAGAAGCCATACAACAAATTATGACCAATGCTGCACTGTTTTCATCAGCAATTTTGTGCAGATTACTTACACAAACTCTCTCTCTCTCTCTCTCTCTCTCTCTCTCTCTCTCTCTCTCTCTCTTTTCCCAAGAAGAGTTACTCTGAAATAGTCTACTCCCCTTTTTTATGTGTACTCCATACTATGCATTCATATAACTTTACTGATTTCAGGGACCTTTGTCAGCTGTCTAATATTGGAAAAGTTAAAACCTGCATAATGTGTACATTAGTATTAACAGAATTTTACATCTTGGTGCCTCAACTCCAAATATTGTACTAAATTATAGGAGGAGGAGGAGCTAATAAGATACAGTCTTTTACTTTCTTTTTGAATATCTGAGGATTTTATGTTTCCTTGTTTGATGTCTACCAGCTTTTGCGCCAGAATATAAAATGACATCATGTACCCTACACAAGGGTGCATGGTCTATTTGGAAATTATTTTTGCTTACAGAATTGTGTTGGTGAATTTCACGTTTCATTTTAAATGCACTTTTCTGATTGATTATAAATACATTCAGAGGGTAAATATATTTTGCACATGAGTGGAAGAATCTTTAGAGCTCTGAAGAGGCTTCTGCAAAATGTTCTAGCAATTTCATTTGCAGGTCAATACAATAATTTAAAATGCAATCCTACAGGATTGAGCTTTTTAGTCAACTTATCCAGACATTGCTGCATCTCAGTTCATTGTGTATTTGGATGCCTAGAAATTTCATACACATTTAAAAAAAAAGTGTTGCCCATTGATTTCTACTCCTGATACCTGATAGTAATTTTAATTAGTCTGAAATTCCACAATGAGTCTACATAAGGTGAAGGTGAGTTATCTGCAGTGAACCAGTTATAGACCTGTTCCATTATTCTTTTGCTTTGACAGATGTGAATGTGTTTACACCCATTATCAGTGTACCTGTGTCATCAACAAACGTGACAGTTTCTTAAGGGTACTCCAATATCATTTATAAATTGTTCATGTATGCCAAGAATAGGAGGGAGCCAAGCACCAAACCTTCTGGCATGCCATATTTAATGTTTCCATACCATCATAACCATAGAAATTACTGCTGTTCTGTGACTTGGTGCAATTCCAGTCCAAGTAAATATAATGGATTTCATATTAATGGTCCATTTTCCCAGTGTTTTCATCTACACTTAGGAAGAATTCCTCTATTTTAGTGTTAGATAAATTAACCAGGAAAATAAAAAACTTTAATTCTAGTCAGTTCTATATTCTGCCTTGGATGCATCATTGTTTGCTCAGTGATTTCTCCTCTCTCTAGTCTGAATGGTGTGGTCTTTGGTTTACCATTTTAGTTTTCTTTCTTTCTTTCATTTCTGTCTCATTTTAGGTCTTCTGCTCATTCTTATCGAGTGAGGAGGCACAGTTAGCAGATTAGACATGCGTTCAAGGACAATGAGCTTCAAATCCAAGTCTGGAAATCCTGGTACATGTGATTTGTGGCCTGCTTACATAATTTCATACAATGGTTCATATGAAAATGACACGGCAGATTTCTTTCCTCATTCTTGTCTGAAAAAAGTGTGTTCTTTGTCACTACTGACATGATCATCCATGAAGAATTAGGCACTTATCTTCCTTCTTTTTTTTCATCTTTTGCCTTATCTAATCCTTAGACTTTTTCCTATCTGATTTTCCTTTTCTCATCTGTTTCTCTAAAAACAAAAGAACTTATTAATTATCTAGCATATCAGTCTCATAACCATTAGTATTTCTTTTATCGGTTGTTACCATCTGTGTTGGCTTTGAGCCTTCTGTGCTGGAGAACAAACTTCTTGTTCAGTTCTTTCCCTTCAGCATCTCTCTCTTGATACAGCATCCTAAATGTTTTACCCTTTATGTTGCTTTAATTATTTTTTTTTTTATTAACACACTCTTGCAAACTTTCTTTTCCTTCTTTTTTCCCTTTAATTTGTCAAAATTAAACACTTTATTATAATATGCTATGATTTCAGTTCCTTTTGTCATTGCTGTAAGGCATACATTGACATTTAGATACCCGGGTTCCCGGGTTCGATTCCCGGCGGGGTCAGGGATTTTCTCTGCTTCGTGATGGCTGGGTGTTGTGTGCTGTCCTTAGGTTAGTTAGGTTTAAGTAGTTCTAAGTTCTAGGGGACTGATGACCATAGATGTTAAGTCCCATAGTGCTCAGAGCCATTTGAACCATTTTTGACATTTAGATAAGTTTAAGTGTGATTGTTGTTGTGTGGGAATGTTGATCTACACTAAGAACTATGTGTTTGTGATAAAGAAAAAAGTAACTTGTTGGACGCTTGAGCAGAATACATGAAAAGCAGCACAAATACAGAATACATTTGACAAACATGGAATTACAAATATCTCTCTGAAACAACAGTTAAAAAAGTCAACTTCAGTCTGGAACCACACTACTACTATGGTTGCAGGTTTGAATCCTGCTTCGGGCATGGACTTGTGTGCTGTCCTTAGGTTAGTTAGGTTTAAGTAGTTCTAAGTCTAGGCAACTGATGACCTCAGATATTAAGTCGCATAGTGCTTAGAGCCATTTGAACCATTTTTTGAAAAAAGTCAAAGATATCACTTGTCTCTGCAAGCCAGAATTTATTACTTGTTACAACAGATGAGATATTTCATTTACAGAAAGTAATAAAGGTTGCAGTGAACGTTTCCTAATGTAGTGATATTAATTTGCAGGTGCTGGATATTTATGACTCCAATCTGGGTCTGTTAAGAATTGGACCATTCAATTATGACCCTCTGCGTGGAGTTGACTTGTGGCTCGAACAACCGGATGAACTTATACTGCAACATTTAAGCACATCACCTGAAGTAGAGCCACCACACTTTGTAATGCAGGTTTGTCATTATGCTATGTGTATGTACAAAAATTCAATGATCAGTGAAATTTTGTCTTGCTGTCAACCATAGATTATTGAGTATGCTGGGAGAAACTAAAAATTCCCAGCAAATATTTATATTGTGTTACGCATTGGGCAACCCAAAAAGCATAGGATATGGAAAGAAGTGGTTGAACAAATTCAACATATTTGATCATAAATCAACATTTTCCTATTTGTTTTTGACCTGTAAAGCTGAATTAATAGCAGGCTGCACTAGCAGTTGTTTGATTGTTATTAGAGATTTTGCATAAGAGCTATTTCATCTACAAAAGCAACTGGAGTTGTAAGGTAGAAGGAACAAAACCTGACAAATGGACAAATGGAAAGTTTTTTTTTCCAACCCTCCCATCCCCTCGCCACCTCTTCCACCTAGAACAGTGAATCTCACTGGAACAGTGAAGCAGAGAATTATGCAGTTTGGTGGTGTACGAGCAACACGCTTCTAGTTGCTTTTTCCTCAAGAGATATAATTTTGAAACTTTAAATAGTGCAAAAAACTCTAATGTTTACCATTTTAACATAACACTCAGCCTTTGTATGACTCATTAGTAGGTAACAAATCTCGCAGCCTCAGCTCCAATGCAGTAGGCTATCCCAAATATTTTAAGTTGTTGAAAAAGTCATTGTTTCAGAGAATAGTCATTCAAATACCTTTGATAAAAAGATGCTGATGCTCTCTATTTACTTCATGGGACTTAACTACCTACTGTATGTTTTCAATTTATTAGGTTTCAGAAGCAGCTCACTTTTTAGCTATTGGTATAATACTTAAATTTTTCTTAAAATTGCCATAGTTATCAGCAGTTACTTCTGGTAGTCACTTTCTGCCTCTTGTTAACAACAATTTATTTAATCGAATTTCATTATTCATTCATAGACAATTGATATTTTATAAATATTGTCTAATATATGTGAAATAGCTACATGTTTCATGACATAGAAAGGAAGAAACAAGAAAATATTTCTATATATGGACATAATATGTACATACTATGCAAAACAAGTGCACAGAATTTTCAGTATATGCAGAATAATATTATTCATCAGAATAATTAGCAACCAGCTGTGCAAAATAAATTTTATTTCCCTAGCCAGGTTCTGCCAATGGCCTTGCTGCAGTGGTAAAACCAGTTCCCATCAGATCGCCAAAGTTAAGCACTGTCAGGTTGGGCTAGAGCTTGGATGGGTGACTATGCAGTCTGCCGAGGGCTGTTGGCAAGTGAGGTGCACTCAGCCCTTGTGAGGCAAACTGAGGAGCTGCCTGATTGAGAAGTAGCAGCTCCGGTCTCGTAAACTGACTTACAGCTGGGAGAGTGATGTTCTGACCACATGCCTCTCCATATCCACATCCAGTGACGCCTGTGGGCTGAGGATGATACGGCAGCTTGTCGGTACCATTGGACCTTCCAAGGAGAGAGGAGAGAGAGAACCAGGTTCAGGTACTTAGTGCCCTTCTTCAGAAGGTTATAACTATCAAATTATTTGTGAGTTTCAACAGTAAGATGCATACAGCACATTGCTATGGTCATGTGGTTCATTGTGCCTGTACAAAGATTGTATAAGGAAGTGAAACAACAAGTGAAGTTCTGGTATAGTGTCTGCACTTGTTTGGATTCTTTGTACCATTTTTGTACAGGCAAATATGAACAACATGACAACAGCAGTATGCTGTGTGCATCTTGTTGACACTCACAAATAATGCAATAGTTATAGCCTTCTGAAGAAGGGCACTAAGTGCCTGAAACTGGTTAGGGAAATAAAAGTTCTTTTGTGCAACTCGTTGCTGATTATTTTGATAAATACAATTACAGTTGCTGATGATGAATAAAATACTAAAGAATAATTTAAATCTCTAATTAATATCAACACTACTTATATATATATATATATATATATATATATACATATACATCATATATATATATATATATATATATAAAAATAGAGGGAAACATTCCACGTGGGAAAAATTTATCAAAAAACAAAGATGGTGTGACTTACCAAACGAAAGCGCTGGCAGGTCGAAAGACACACAAACATACACACAAAGTTCAAGCTTTCGCAACAAACTGTTGCCTCATCAGGAAAGAGGGAAGGAGAGGGAAAGACAAAAAGATGTGGGTTTTAAGGGAGAGAGTAAGGAGTCATTCCAATCCCAGGAGTGGAAAGACTTACCTTAGGGGGAAAAAGGACAGGTATACACTCGCGCACACACACACATATCCATCCGCACATACACAGACACAAGCAGACATTTGTAAAGGCCTTTACAAATGTCTGCTTGTGTCTGTGTATGTGCGGATGGATGTGTGTGCGTGTGTGTGCGAGTGTATACCTGTCCTTTTTTCCTTTTTTCCCCCTAAGGTAAGTCTTTCCGCTCCCGGGATTGGAATGACTCCTTACCCTCTCCCTTAAAACCCACATCTTTTCGTCTTTCCCTCTCCTTCCCTCTTTCCTGAAGAGGCAACAGTTTGTTGCGAAAGCTTGAATTTTGTGTGTATGTTTGTGTTTGTTTGTGTGTCTATCGACCTGCCAGCACTTTCGTTCGGTAAGTCACATCATCTGTGTTTACATAACTAAAAATTTGCATATTATCTTCTTGTTCAGTATGCTTTCTTTGACATTTTTACAGTTACAGCACAACTGTTGTTTTGCTGTTACAATAGATTCAACATTACTATCAAAACATTAAATTAATTCTTCTATTAAGTTCTTTGCATTGACCATCATATTAGTGCTGCGCAGTTTATATCTGGGTATATGTATGAACAAATATTCAGCAGTGTGAATTTTGAAGTTCTGGTAATTAATAGTGTAATTAATCATGTGTTTCCACGTGTTCTGCCAAGTTGTTGTTTCCATTTTATGCACAATATACTGACCCAGCTATGTTCTTCAGGTGCTGCAAGTTTTGTGGTTATGTGTACTCACTACCTGGACTTCAACCAAATACAGCCTGCCATTCACCTTAAGCACTCTAGAGAAATCACAGAAAAACTAAATTTGAATGGGCAGATGAGCATTTTAACTGCCTTCCCCCCAAATACGAGTGCACTCTTTCATTACTGTGCCACCACACTCATTGTATCACAGTACAGATGTGATGGATGTTTATTAGCTGGGATATTTTCATTGTAAATCCTGAGAGTAATGTTCTATAGGATTTTTTTTTCTTAAGAGAGTCACAATTGATTTAGTGTTGCATGATTTACACTACCTGGTAAAAAGTATCTGGACAGCCCTATGAAATTTGGAATTGACCACTAGATGTCGTGAGAGGGAGAATCGTGTTGTCAGTAAAGAACCAGAATAATAGAATGGCTCCTTCAGGATAGCTCAGTGGCCTCGAATATGGACTATTCACTGGATGTCATCTGATTGACAGGTGCAGCAGGGACATTTCAATTTTTTTTTTTTTTTTAAATCTGCTCTAGCTGATGATTGGTGATGTGATTATGAAGCGGAAATGTGAAGAAACAACCCCAGCTTAACCAAGACGAGGCATGCCTCATATACTGATGGGCAAGGACTATCAAGGACTGTGGAGGTCAGTTGTACAAAATCACATGAAGTCAGTGAAAGGAATCGTTTCTGAGTTTCAAAGTGCTACCAGCAGTATAGTTGGTACAATGACATGCATAGGGAGTTAAAAAGAATGGGGTACAATAGTTGCAAAACTCCTGATAGGCTGCACACTTCTGCAGTCAGTGCTAAGTGATGCTTGAAGTGATGTAAAGAGTGATGCCACTGGACAGTGGATGACCAGAAATGAGTGATTTGTAGTGATGAATCACACTATAAGATGTGGCAGTCTATTGGAAGTGTTTGGGTTTGGCAAATGCCTGAAGAACCTGATGTTTCGTGTAGTGACAACAATGAAGTACAGAGGTTATGGTGTTACAGAATGGGAATGTTTTTCATGGTCCGGGTGTGATCCTCTTACTGTGCTTAAGAAATCATTAAATGCAAAAGGATATGAACACATTTAACAGCATTGTGTACTTCATACTGTTAAGGAACACACCAGAGATGATGATTGTTTGTGTCAGGATGACAAAGCACTGGTTCATAAAGCTACATCTGTGAGGCACTGGATTGTGGACAATAACATTTCTGAAATGGACTGTCCTGCGCAAAGTCCTGACCTGACGGTGGGATGAGTCAGAAAATCAACTTCACTCCATACTCCAACATCATGAACTTCTCTGGTTCCAGTTCTTGAGGAAGAATGCACTGCCATTCCCCACTGACATTCAGGCACCTAATTGAAAATGTCCCCAGCAGAGTTAAAGTGGTCATAAAGGAGCTTCTGAAGAGAGTAAAAAAGCATTCTGTAACATGCTTCACTCATTCTCAGTAATGGATCCTTTCAATTTTCCTTGTATTTATATGATTTTGTTTGTAATTTTCAGATCATTTTCATATTTTTATAAACAATGATAAGAGGCAAAGCAACAAATTACCCAATAGCAAAGACATTTGGCTGTTTTCAGGCACACATACAAGATTGAAATCATTTTGGAACATTCACAAAATGTCCTTCAGAACTAACTAACAAAAACATGCATATACATGCATGTCAGTATTGTCCCCATTGGCTACATTTTCCCAGCAGTGTGGCCTGGAGGGTGAGAGGGTTGCCAAATGGACTGGGAGAGAGGCGGAAGGAAGATGGGAGGGGGAGGGAGTGGTGGAGCAAAAGGAGAGAGAGGCAACAAGGGACCAGGGTAAGGATGTGGTGGAGTATGTTTGGGGTGGGGGGAGATAGAAAAGAGAAACATCAGAGTCAACACTGGGTGTGTATTAATGGACTGGAATGGATGTACAGTGTTGGTGGATAGAATAGGTTTTCCTCATGGATACAAGCCATTTGGCAAGGAGTTATGAGTACATATAGCATAAGGATGAACCAGGATATTCCAGAGATTGGGTAGGTAGTGGAATACCACTCTAGAAGAGATGAGAAAGATGTTTCTGCCACCTCTCCCAGGTTGTTATACACTCCCTTCCCCTAAAACCCAATCTATAAAATATTCTGGTCCATCATTATGCCATGCTTGTTCCCAATCTCCTGCTCACTGATCATATCCCTTTTCTACCTCCCCTCCCACAACTCTCAATCCATTCCTCCCACACCCCTCAACCCATTCCTCCAATTCATTATGTGCCTCATTTAATGTTGAGTACCTGCACCAAGGTTGAATCATTGGTGCCACACTCCTATTCGTTTCCCTGTCTGCCACCTTCCTTTTCAACCCTTCCTTTCCCCTTCACCTTTTTATTCCTTTCACCTTCTTATTCCTTTCACTCATTCCAGCTGACAAAGCTCCTCAGCCCAGTCGAGCTGATGCATCGGGACAGTGTAGCAGTGTGTGTATATGTGTGTCTTAAATAGATAGTTCTAAATGAGGACATTGCTCAGTAGCTTAGCATTGATTTTAATGTCATTTATGTGCCTGATGACTGCTCAACACTAAAACATATAATGTTGTTGTGTACTGTTATTCCATACATTTTTGTGTTTCACCCAAGATGTTCCTCATGAACATTTAACTGACAGAGTTTTTCTCAATGTTAAGATACGTGCAACACTGAAGTACATCCAAGAGCATCCCTTCCCAGCAATCACGGTGTTCAGGGACAATAGGCCACGGTACTACCGACGGGACGAGAACACGGGACAGTGGGTGCCGATACGCTACTGATTGCTGGCAAAAGTCAGCAGTGGTGCCCATTTCTGAAACTCACCTCAAATGGTGGGACAGCAAGTAAAGTGAATCACTTGTGCTTCTGACACAGTTGTAATCTTAATTCTATGTCATTAGTTTTCACTACCTTGTAATCCTTTTCCTTTTTATTACAATGCTTCTTTTATTTTTGAGAGATATTTTGTGACTGTTTATACTACTGCTGTATATATTACATATCACTGTTATACTTCACTGTAGTATAGTGTCACCGTATGAAAGCAAGGATAGGCATTATTGTGAAAAGCTTTTTCAGAATAATTATTGGAACAAATGTCTGCATGGCTGTTTATTTCATCAAATTTTTTGAAAATGAGAAAAGAAAAGAAAAATTTGATGATCTCTCATAATCAGTAATAGTGCTGTTACAGGTGTTAGATGGAGAAGGTGTTTAATGTTGATCACTAGTGACAGGCATTTTTTTGTGAAAAGTTCAGGTGCCAGGAGTGAACTGTCATTCACACAAGTTGTTAATACATATCTCCATTACATAATTAATAAGATCCCCCAAATTGGCTGATTATCTGGGGTTTGCTCCCAACTACAGCAACTATTTTTAAAGTTTGTGTCATTACTTTTGGAAACACTTTCCTTGTATAACTAAGTCTTGAACATGTGAGGGCAATCTAGTAAATAAAGGGCATATCACAAAGTTATTGCTGTATATTAACTTTATAGAATTTGAAAGATATGTAGTGGAACTACTGGTGTATACTTTATTCTTCTTAATACTGTAACTACTGAGGCATTAAGCACATGCCTTTATGAGTTTACATATTCTTCAGAGTACATCATCAGATGAAGGCTTATTCATGACAGTGGAGTACAGTGAACTCTGTCATGTAGTACTCGATAAATTCTCACATTGTCTTTACACATGAAGCATCTATTGATTAGTGATGCGGTGTGGGTACATGCACACAACAATCTCATGTGAATGCTCACCTACCATTAGCCACTAAGATTAAGTTTCATGGGAGTATTCTTCTTCTTCATCTTTTTTTTTCCACATACATATTTACTGTTATTTTTTAGCTTCTTTCCACTTACATCCACATAAGTGCATTAATGGTGTATGCTCAGAAGTTCCTAGAATACAAAACACCATCTTTTAATAGGCAAAACAAGTGTAACAAGGACATTCTGTTACAGTTGCTTTTTTACTTCTAGTAATCAAAGAATGATAGTCACTGTAAAACTATGCAGGCAAATTTCAATACACGGTTGTCCTCAAAGATAAGTTGTTAAAGTCTTGACAGTCTATGTTGAATTGTGGTTGTTCTAATTACCTGACTGATGCATCTCTTTCTAGGTGCTTTTAGAAGTAAGTAGTAACAAATAAAGAAAATGAGGCACTGTGTTGCCCTGAGAATATTTGTGATGTTCATGGCATGACTTACTTAGAAGAGATAATCTGTTCAGTATACAAATTTATAAAAGAAAAGCCATTTTCATGGAAATCAATGAAATGATTATTATAAAAAAAACAATTTTGGAGAAACTGTATTACAGAACTGTATTTTTCTTTTAAAACATACAATTTTTCACTTGTTATTTCCTGATATAAAATCAACTGATTGTTCTGGGAAGTCATTTGTGGGCTGCATGTTTATTTCCTGCTGTTTATGCAACTGACAAATTGCCTGATGCTTTTATGCATTTATGTACTGTTAATTTAACATTATAGTGTTGAAAAAGCATTATCCCTAGAAGTCGGCACAAAAACAAAAGAAATTAGGTGTAATGCACAATTTACTTTTAATGTGATTCAAATAATGTTTTTCTTAAACTGCTGTATTTCGTCGGGGTCTCTCAAGGAAAATAACGCCAACATAGTCACTTATTCAAAGAAACCTACATATCAATTATTCCATATCTATTGTGTGAATGCTAAGAGAAAATAAATATTGTAGGTTCATTAATGGTTTCACAGATATGAGACTGAATTCTTTTGTGGCCCACTGTTTGGGCATGTGACTTGAAAGCTCTATGTGTGATTATACCAGAGATTATTCAACTTTTAGCTGTCATTAGTGTTGGCTCTCTTTTGTGAGAGATAATGTTTTGAGAAATATTTTGTTTTTATATATTAAGTAATAGTTCTGGAGAATCCAGATTAATTTGTATGCTTGTAAATTTGTTGAGAGATTGTTGCAAAGACACAACAGCTACATCTTATTTGTTGTTCGTGTTCATATTTTATGACAAAGTACATATTTTAGTTTTGTATGTATTTGAAGGTGTTCAGAGGCAATGCCATAGAATGCCTCATGTTTGTTACAAGTTTACTTAAATCATTTTGTACTATACAATAAATGTCTTTCTTAAAAATGGTAGAAATTTACATTAATGAAGTTAATTTGCCACAGATTTGTATTTTTGTACATTTTAAGTGACTTTCAACGTGGATAACATTTATTTTTTTACTGTATATCTTTGTATCACAGTTGTCTGGCACAATATTAAAATATTGTAAATATCAGGGAACTGTAATATAAAGTTGCTAGCATTAAAAAAATTACACAACTATAAGATGAAGACTATTAATTGCTTACGTAAACTGAATATCGAAGAGAGAGAGAGAGAGAGAGAGAGAGAGAGAGAGAGAGAGAATAAATTTAAAGTTTTTTTCCTAACATCATTTAAGGTAAATGCTCGGATCATTCCTCTGAAATGACCAGAGCTAGTTTGCTCCCTCCATCCTTGTCTATCCTGAGTTTGTACATTGCCACTAATGAACTCAGTGTTTTAAGGGAGTTTCTAACCATAATCTTCCTTTCATCTAATTCATGTATGCATACTCCCTACCAGTTATGCAAAAGTTCATCAGCAGGCTCAAGCAATTATGACAAACAGATTTTGTTTCTTATAATAATTACTGATTTACATTAATAAATGTTCTGTGCATGCAGTACCCAAAATCACATTCCATCAACTTTCCAGAATTCCCTAATTTTGAACCTTGCCTCACCATCATTCCCCAAATCCCTCAACATTGAAACCAACCACATATCTGCTGAAGAAATAGCAATTCACTATCTAAAAACATAGACCAACCTTATAGTTCTATCTGCTGACAGAGGCTCTGCCACTGTGGCTATGAACTGCAAGTCATCTGTCAGAAGGCCTCCACCATCTCTCCAGTACATCCACCTATAAGTCCTGCCACAGTGAGCCCATTCCAGAAATCCAGCAGAATCTCCTGTCCTTTGTTAAATCCTTAGGTCCATCCCAGAACCTCTCCCCAGAGTCCACATCTCTGCTCACCCTCACCACCCCCCAAACTCCTGTCTTCTACATGTTTGTAAACCCAACCACCCATGACTCCCCATTGTGGTTTGTTACTGTGCCCCAGTAGAGAAAATCTCTACCCATGTGGACCAATGCCACCAGTCTATTATCCATAACCTACCATCCCATATAAAAGACATGACCATTTCCTCCACTGACTCTCCACAGTTGCTGTCCCTTTACCATCCAACACCTAGCACTTATCTGTTGATACCACCTACCTCTACACTAACAGTCCAAATGCCTATGGCCTTGCCGCTATTGAATACTACCCTTTCCAACCCTTAAATGACTCTAAACCTACAATCTCCTTCCTGGTCACCATGACAATCTATAACTCCACCCAGAATTAACTTCACCTTTGAAGCTGTTACTGACAGATCCATGATTCAGCAATGGTCAACTGCATGGCACCATCCTGTGTAATGCATTTGTGTGCCATTAGAGGACTCCTTCCTAATCACCCAAAATCCGAAACCTCTCACCTATTTCAAATTCACTGATGACATCTTCATGACTTGGACTGAGGTGAGGACATCCTACCCACATTCCCCCAGTAGCTCAACACCTTCTCCCCCATTTGCTTCATCTGGTCCTCCTCAGCACAACATGCTACCTTTCTCGATATTGACTCTCATCTCAAGGATGATTACATCAAGAACCACCATCACATCCCATCACATCAAATCTAACAGCTACCAATAACACCTCTATTTCAACAGCTGTCGCCCATTCCACAGCAAGAAGTCTCTTCCACACAGTCTAGTCACCCATGATTGTCACATCTGTAGTGATGAGTAGTCCCTCTCCAAATATATGAGCGTGAACTCAGAAACTGAAATTACTCTCCCAACCTTGTCCAGAAACAGATCTCCTGTGCCTTGTCTCACCACCCACGTGCTATCACCACATACCCACAGTCTGACCACAAAGGAGCACTCCATTCCAGACTCAGTACACCCAGGACTGGAGAAATGAATCGCGCTCTCTGCCAAGGTTTTGACTATCTCTCATTCTGTCTTGTGAGAAACCCTCCCACAGTGGTATTCTGCTGACCACCCAACTTACACAATATCCTTGTTGGTCCCCACTCCACCCCTACTCTCGTCACTTTCCTCATGGCTCATATCCTTGCAATAGACCTGGAAGTAAGACCTGTCCCGTATACCGGGTGATCAAAAAGTCAGTATAAATTTGAAAACTGAATAAATCATGGAATAATGTAGATAGAGAGTTACAAATTGACACACATGCTTGGAATGACATGGGGTTTTATTAGAACCAAAAAAATACAAAAGTTCAAAAAATGTCCAACAGATTCATCTGATCAGAATAGCAATAATTAGCAGAACAAAGTAAGACAAAGCAAAGATGATGATCTTTACAGGAAATGCTCAATATGTCCACCACCATTCCTCAGCAATAGCTGTAGTCAAGGAATAATGTTGTGAACAGCACTGTAAAGCATGTCCGGAGTTATGGTGAGGCATTGGCATCGGATGTTGTCTTTCAGAATCCCTAGAGATGTCAGTAAATCACAATACACTTGCGACTTCAGGCAACCCCAAAGCCAATAATTGCACGGACTGAGGTCTGGGGACCTGGGAGGCCAAGCATGACCAAAGTGGCGACTGAGCACACAATCATCACCAAACGACGCGCGCAAGAGATCTTTCACGCATCTAGCAATATGGGTGGAGCACCATCCTGCATAAACATTGCACGTTCCAGGAGGTGTTTATCAGCCAGACTGGGGATGATGCGATTCTGTAACATATCAGCGTACCTCTCACCCGTCACGGTAGCAGTTACAAAACCAGAATCACGCATTTCCTTGAAGAAGAAAAAAGGCCCGATAACGGTAGATGTGGTAAGTCCAACCCATACCGTGACTTTTTCGTCATGCAATGGAGTTTCCATGACAGTTCTAGGATTTTCGGTGGCCCAAATTCTGCAGTTGTGGGCACTGACAGAACCTCGGAGCGTGAAATGAGCTTCATCGATCCACAACACGTTACTCAACCAATCGTCATCTTCTGCGATCGTTTGAAACGCCCACACCGCAAATGCCCTCTGCTTCACTAAATCATCAGATAACAGTTCATGATGCCGATGGATTTTGTACGGATAGCATCGGAGGGTACGCCTAAGTGCCAACCAAACAGTAGTGTATGGAATGCCGACGCGACGTGCGACTGCACAAGTGCTGGCTTCCCCACGCATAGATGAACCCGCTACAGCCTCCATTTCTTCCTGAACTGTCTCAGCAGCATTATGCTTTGTGCTTGGTTGGCCACTATGGGGTCTATCGTCTAAACAACCCGTGGCTTCGATCTTCGAAATCATTCTCGCCACAGCTGCATTTTTCAACGGACCTTTACCCATTCAAATCCCCTTCCTATGGCGATAGGATCGTAACGCTGAACTAGCACATTCCCCTTTCTGATAATACAGCTTCACTAAAAGCGCCTTTTCAGGTAACGTCAATATGCTGCGACTGCTGGTGCATCTGATTCTCTCTCTCATTACAGCTCCTTTTATACACGATTGTCATCTGCAGTCACTGATGTTTTGCTGTCTAGCGCATCTGTCGGTCATTTTGTGAACTTTTTTTTTTCTAATAAAACCCCATGTCATTCCAAGCATGTGTGTCAATTTTTACCCCGTGGTTTATCAAGTTTTCAAATTTATACTGACTTTTTGATCACCCAGTATTCTCCCACTACCAACTACTTCATTCATATCAGTGGCATCTCCTATCACATCAAAGGCAGGGCCACCTGTGAAACTGATGATGTGGTTGACAGATTTAGCTGCAACCACTGTGACACCTTCCTTGTTGGCATAACTAAAAAGATGGGATGAATGGCCACCACCAGACTGTGGCTACAAGACAGCTGGCCAAAGCAGTATCTAAACATGCTGCCAAACATAATTTGCTTCACTTTAATGTCTACTTCACAGCCTGTGCTATCTATATCCTTCCCACCAACACTAGTTTTTCTGAACTGCACAAGTGGAGACTCTCCCAAAAACATAACCTTTGTTCCCATAACCTCCTGGCTTCATCCTTCACTAGGCCCTGTCCTCCACCTGTCTATTTCTTTCCCTGTTCCCAATACATTACCCATACACTTTCTACCCCACCAGTGCACCAACAAGTCCTTTACTGTTCTCTGGTTCTCTCCCCTCGCTTTGCTGCCACCCCTCCCCCACACAGCTTCCCGATGCTGCACCTAGCTACTTTATCTTGCTCCTATCATGTCCTGCATGCTCCCACACATGGAGCACTAGCGCCTTTCCCCACCCCTACCCTCCTACCCCTTCCCCCTCCCTGCCCTGTGCATCTTGCTTACCCCCTACAGTTTACACCATTAGATTGCTGCTCAAGTCAGAAGCACTCGCATTCCAGCCTTAGTGCCTTGTGACAGTATGTATGAGTTGTTATTCCATGTAAATGTGTCGAAGGTCTTATGTAGGTTTTGAGTAGCAATCCATCCTTTCCATGTTGTTGGTACTCCACACTGGAGTTTCCTTCATTTGATACGAGGACAAGCAAGGCTTTCACTATTCACCACTTAGCCTTTTTGCGGCACAGAAAATAGTGAAGTAATCAGTCATAAAAAGCCTTGACCTCTTGCCAACTGATGTGAAACATCTAATACATGATAAAATCAACTTGAAATACAAACTTAAGACATATGTGCTTGAAAATTTGTACTAGTCCATACTAGGAGATACAAGCCACTGGCTAGTTTTCCCACATGCACAATTAATGTGCTTTACTCACCAAAGATTTCAATATGCATTCAGAATCATTATCAGTAAGCAAAACAGTGAGTAGGGAGTTAAGGCACTCAGAACATATAACTTGGCACCGAAAACAACAGGGCAGCCAATGGAGTTATCCTGTTTAGATTACAGTTGTGGTACTCATGTAAAATATTGTTTTAAAATGGATGCAGGAGTGCAGCCATCCCTGTACCTCAATAAATCTAAAACTGCTGTGGGTCACAGCAGTATCCAAGGGGGCAGTTTTTCCAATATTGGATCTGAGTTTCTACTTGCCCCACAACAAGTGACAGCACATGCCTCAGATGGATCCCTAATGGCCTTGTTGCTCATATGATTTGAGAAAAAGGTGTTTGATAATTGAACAAGCAACCATATGGTATGCTGATGAATTGAGAGCAGCGAGGATCTTACAAGTTCGATGCACTGTGAGGAGATGCCACCAGACGGTGAGTAGCAGTTCCCCAGTCTCACTGCAGAGACAGATTATGGGACTTGCCCTGTAAGCACCTGTGGCCAGCCTGATCCCCCTCATGGTGGGTAGTATCAGTTATCTACAGGTAATAAATTCTCACTAATCTGTATACTGCACTCCCATAGTCGAGCCATACTTCACGAAAGATCTATGAAAGTGGATCAGACATGTCCCTGTGGGAAATCAGGTCTTATATTGCTGGAGAATGGAATGATTGACCACTTGATAGTAAGATTGAGGTTTTATTACATGATACACTGAAGCAAGAGACATAAACAACAGTAAACAAGAGAAGATGAAACCTACTAGTGTCCACTCAAAGAACTTCAGCTAAACCTCTAGAAATTATCAGTGGCGTAACTAATGATAGTCACCACAGAGCCCTGCTTCTCCCTCCTCCCCCAACTGTGTGGAGCACAGGGGAGGACGAGAAGTGTTGGTGAAGTGGACAGCAGGGAGAGGCAATGTCTGGTTAGAGTCTTGAATGTCTGCCTGACTGGTCACGTCACAGCTGGTCCTAGGGGGAGATATGGCTGGACCCTTTCTCATGGAGTGTGGTGGTGACTCAATGCTGAAGGGGACATTCTGCACAGGTAAGTAGAATCATTTGATTGCTCGCCTTACAGGGAGAGCATGAGATGAAGGGTATGATAACCGTAAGATGGCCACTGATGTCAGTCATAGCCAAAAAGTTCTCATTATTGGCATCACTGGAAGGTGATAAGGGAGGAGTGTGATGTGGCTAATGATTGAGTCGTAGACAGCACGAGGATGCATAGATCATAAAGAGCATGACATCATGTAATTGGAGGGAGAGGCCCTCAATGCAGGTGGTGAAACTTCGACTTAAATTTGGCCTCACTTGATAGAGTGGGTGGCAATGATGTGGGAGAAGTGCATTTTACACACACAACACTCATCTCTTTTAGCACTCACAGTAAGAGGGTCAGTGGAACCTCTATATTGGGGAACTTGGGAGAAAGAGCACTAGGAGGAGACATATGCAACACTTGAGCCTGAGGGCACACTCAGAGGAGGCGGTACAAGGAACAAGCTCATCCAGATCTGAGGCTGGAGGGGGTCCTCGTTGTGTGTCCATGCCGGTTTGACTCTGTTTAGTGATACAGTTTGGCATGTCCATTGAGGTAAATGTCCACCATATTGTCTGTACGATGAAGTATCCTGTACATTCCCAAGTATGGGTGCAGAAAAGATGCCCAAACCAAGTCATCATGGGGCATAGCAGACTCATACTAGTTGAGTTCCTTGTGGATGAACATACAAGGGTGAGTACGTAAAAGCGGGAGCATATGTGGGCAATGTTAGTGCAGCACGCTTGACTAATGTTGGACTATCAGATAGAGAAAGGGGAGCAGAATCCTTGACAAACTCAGTTAGAAGTACCAGGCGTTGTCATGCTTCAACAAGAATTATTTCAAATCTTTTTTGACTTCAGACCTGTTTTCTTGACAACACCTGGAATAATTCGAGTCTTTCAGCACAGAATGGAGGTTATACCCCATCTCACTTTCTGTCACACCACCTATTCGATACCATTTTTGAGAAGGTGTGCTGTAAAAACTGAAATTAGAAAAATGTTATCGTGGAAGGTGATTGAACCATCCAATTCACCATATAGTAGCCCCTTGCTAACTATACCCAAGACTGATAATACTGTACGATTAGTTCTTGATGCTACGAATATAAACAAAATTATTGTTCCAGTCAGAACTCGTCCTGAGGCCATAGAAGAACACCTACAGAAATTTTATGATGTAAGATATCTGACCAGCATTGACCTAAAAATTTCATATTGGCAGGTTGTTGTTGTTGTGGTCTTCAGTCGTGAGACTGGTTTGATGCAGCTCTCCATGCTACCCTATCCTGTGCAAGCTTCTTCATCTCCCAGTACTTACTGCAACCTACATCCTTCTGAATCTGCTTAGTGTATTCATCTCTTGGACTCCATCTATGATTTTTACCCTTCACATTGCCCTCCAAAGCTAAATTTGTGATCCCTTGATGCCTCAGAAAATGTCCTACTAACCGGTGCCACAAACTCCTCTTCTCCCCAGTTCTATTCAATACCACCTCGTTAGTTATGTGATCTACCCATCTAATCTTCAGCGTTCTTCTGTAGCACCACATTTCAAAAGCTTCTATTCTTTTCTTTTCCAAACTATTTATCATCCATGCTACACTTTCATACATGGCTACACTCCATACAAATACTTTCAGAAACGACTTCCTGACACTTAAATCTATACTCAATGTTAACAAATATCTCTTATTCAGAAATGCTTTCCTTGCCATTGCACGGTCGACATTTTATATCTTCTCTACTTCGAAGAAAGAATTTGCGTTAGTATTTTGCAGCTGTGACTTATTACACTGATAGTTTGGTAATTTTCACATCTGTTAACACCTGCTTTCTTTGGGATTGGAATTATTATATTCTTCTTGAAGTCTGAGGGTATTTCGCCTGTCTCATACATCTTGCTCACCAGATGGTAGGGTTTTGTCAGGAATGGCTCTCCCATGGCCATCAGTAGTTCTAATGGAATGTTGTCTACTCCCGGGGCCTTGTTTCGACCCAGGTCTTTCAGTGCTCTGTCAAACTCTTCATGAAGTATTGTATCTCACATGTCAACTTCATCTACATCCTCTTCTATTTCCATAATATCGTCCTCAAGTACATCACCCTTGTATAGACCCTCTATATACTCCTTCCACCTTTCTGTTTCCCTTCTTTGCTTAGAACTGGGTTTCCATCTGAGCTCTTGATATTCATACAAGTGGTTCTCTTTTCTCCAAAGGTCCCTTTAATTTTTCGGTAGGCAGTATCTATCTTACCCCTAGTGAGATAAGCATCTACATCCTTACATTTGTCCTCTAGCCATCCCTGCTTAGCCATTTTGCACTTCCTGTCAATCTCCTTTTTGAGACGTTTGTATTCCTTTTTGCCTGCTTCATTTACTGCAGTTTTATACTTTCTCCTTTCATCAATTAAATTCAATACTTCTTCTGTTACCCAAGGATTTATACTAGCCCTCATCTTTTTACCTACTTGATCCTCTGCTGCCTTCACTACTTCATTCCTCAGAGCTACCCATTCTTCTTCTTCTGTATTTCTTTGCCCCATTCCTGTCAATTGTTCCCTTATGCTCTCCCTGAAACTCTGTACAACCTCTGGTTTAGTCAGTTTATCCAGGTCCCATTTCCTTAAATTCCCGCCTTTTTGCAGTTTCTTTAGTTTTAATCTACAGTTCATAACCAATAGATTGTGGTAAGGGTCCACATCTGCCCCTGGAAATGTCTTACAATTTAAAACCTGGTTCCTAAATCTCTGTCTTACCATTATATAATCTATCTGATACCTTCTAGTATCTCCAGGATTCTTCCATGTATACAACCTTCTTTCCTGATTCTTGAACCAAGTGTTAGCTATGATTAAGTTATGCTCTGTGCAAAACTCTACCAGGTGGCTTCCTCTTTCGTTTCTTAGCCCCAATCCATATTCACCTACTATGTTTCCTTCTCTCCCTTTTTCTACTCTTGAATGCCAGTCACCCATGACTATTAAATTTTCATCTCCCTTCACTATCTGAATAATCTCTTTTATCTCATCATACATTTCATCAATTTCTGCATCATTTGCAGAGCTAGTTGGCATATAAACTTGTACTACTGTAGTAGGCGTGGGCTTCATGTCTATCTTTGCCACAATAATGCATTCACTATGCTGTTTGTAGTAGCTTACCGCACTCCTATTTTTTTATCTATTATTAAACCTACTCCTGCATTACCCCTATTTGATTTTGTATTTATAACCCTGTATTCACCTGACCAAACGAGCGAGGTGGCACAGTGGTTAGCACACCGGACTCGCATTCGGGAGGACGATGGTTCAATCCCGCATCTGGCCATCCTGATATAGGTTTTCTGTGATTTCCCTAAATCGCTCCAGGCAAATGCCGGGATGGTCCCTTTGAAAGGGCACGGCCAACTTCCTTCCCCGTCCTTCACTAATCTGATGAGACCGATGACCTCACTGTCTGGTCTCCTCCCCCAAACAAACCAATCACCTGACCAAAAGTCTTGTTCCTCCTGCCACCGAACTTCACTAATTCCCACTATATCTAACTCTAACCTATCCATTTCGCTTTTTAAATTTTCTAACCTACCTGTCCGATTAAGGGATCTGACATTCCATGCTCCGATCTGTAGAATGCCAGTTTTCTTTTTCCTGATAATGACGTCCTCTTGAGTAGTCCTCGCCTGGAGATCCAAATGGGGGACTATTTTACCTCCGGAATATTTTACTCAAGAGGACGCCATCATCATTAAACCATACAGTAAAGCTGCATGCCCTAGGGAAAAATTATGGCCGTAGTTTCCCCTTGCTTTCAGCCATTCGCAGTACCAGCACAGCAAGGCCGTTTTGGTTAGTGTTACAAGGCCAGATCAGTCCATCATCCAGACTGTTGCCCCTGGAACTACTGAAAAGGCTACTGCCCCTCTTCAGGAACCACACGTTTGTCTGGCCTCTCAACAGATACCCCTTCGTTGTGGTTGCACCTACGGTACAGCCATCTGTGTCGCTGAGGCACGCAAGCCTTCCCACCAACGGCAAGGTCCATGGTTCATGGGGGGGATTGGCAGATGCAACTACATAAAGAATCTAGAAAAATACTGCATTCATCTTTGCAGGACATTCTTACCAGTTCTGAGTATGCCCTTTGGATTGAACGTTAGTTCAGGTGTATTCATATCCGCTTTGACTCATGTGTTAGATGATGACTTAGTTGATCAAGTTACCATTTACATTGATGATCTCTTCATTGCCACAAAAACTTGGGAAGAGCATCTTCACCTTATACAGCATATATTTCAGAAATTCAGAGAATTTGGAGTGACTGCAAATCTTCAAAAGTCGCGATTTGCAAGATCAGAAATCAAATTTCTAGGTCACATTATTTCACCCTCTGGAATAAAACCTGATCCTCAAAAGATTACTGCCATTATAAATTTTCCAAGACTTACTACCAAAAGGCAGCTAAAAGGATTCCTTGACATGTGCTCATTTTTTCAAAAAATTTGTCTGGACAGATTTTAAATAGTACACCTTTGTTATCATTGCTAAAGAAAAATGTCCATTGTAACTGGACCGACGATTGTCAACAAGCTTTTGATTCAATCAAGAATGCCTTGGTAAATAGTACCTGTTCAGGTGCCAATATAAAATGACTTTTATCTTAATAATATGAATATTTATATACCTGTTTGGAGAGGAGGAGAGAGATTGATTTTGATTGAGACTTTACTTTAAGTCGTAAGTGGTACCTGAATTTTGGTTGCTGCCTTCTTAAATGATCAGCTTCTGCACCAGTTGGTGATGTATTATAATTTGGAGGAAGTTATTGTTCTTTAAGATTTAAAGTATGACTCTGTTGGTTACTTGGCCATATTGCGGATAGCTTTGAGCCCAAGTTTTCATAGCTTATCATACCTAAGGGACCTCTGTTGTAAGTAAATACGATCAAACAGCAATCTGCTTTTCGCGAGAAAAGGTGATTGCTTAGCACACAAACTTCCTTCAAACTACACGTCCTGCTACTTCAAAATTGGTCAGTGGAGTTCAGCACCATACTATTGTACAAGATCACAATCCAAATACTGTAATTAAGAAATTATGAGAGGTTGTTACGTATTGAATGAAAACTATAGAGAATGCATTTCCTTTCCTGTATTTTAGTGAACTTTGTACACTTACAATTCTGTCGATTGATAGATGGCAATGACAATGAAGTTCACCTCCTTTGCCAGCTGGGGTGGCCGAGCAGATCTAGGTGCTACAGTCTGGAACCGCGCGACTGCTAAGGTCACAGATTCGAATCCTGCCTCAGGCATGGATGTGTGTGATGTCCTTAGGTTAGTTAGGTTTAAGTAGTTCTAAGTTCTAGGGGACTGATGACTCAGAAGTTAAGTCTCATAGTGCTAAGAGCCATTCACCTCCTTTCCACAAGATACAGATTAACAGTCCTCCTCTTTTCTTTTCTTTTCTCTTTTTTTTTCTTGACATCAATTGGTTTTTAAAATTTTATTTATTTATTTATTTTTAGTCCATACCCAAAGATTCACAACTACTGTCATTGCGAGGTTTGCACTCTACAGAGTTGCTTGCTGTCCAGCTGTGCTTCACTTCACTTCAAGTACTTTTTGAATCACATTTACATTTACATAAATTACTGAGCTTCTCGGAATAAAATCAGGCACAAATTAGTTTAAAAAAGGGCAGTGAGGCTCACATAACATTACAGGGTTCACCAAGCAGGAGCTCAGCCAATGAAGAGTTTTGATCATCCTTGAAAGTGGTACGTACACTGAGCAACACCCAAGGTAGCCCTTTGGACCAGGATCTGCCATGACACATCAGGGCTGCTTTCAAAGTGCGGTGCCAATGCTTGACCAACTCATTGCTCTGAAGGTGGTATGAGGTTGTGTGGAATTTGTTGCCACTGCACAAGGATCACGATGAAAGAGGGGCAGCCAAAGTGGGCTAGCCATGTATTAATGAAAGCTCACGTGACTGAGTCTGCCAGAATATTGTCAGGGGCATTGCTTCCACTCATCTACTGGAACAGTCATTCATAGAGAGAATGTATGTAAAACCATCAGAAGAGAGGAGTGGAACTATAAGGTCTTATGTTAAATCACTAAGTGAGTCTAAGACTTCCATTCAGTTCCTCATTGACCAGTCTGTTGTGGCAGTTGAAGATAGCAAAACAGAAGATGAAGTTTTAACATTTAAAAAAATGTTCACGCAGGAGAGTTGTACAAATATACCATCATTCGCCCATCAAACTGATTCCCATATGGATGACTCAGTGATAAGCATCCCTTGTGTAGAGAAACAACTGAAAGATTTGAAAGCAAATAAATCACCAGGTCTGGGTGGAATCCCAATTCAATTTCACAAAGAGTACTCTACAGCATTACCCCATATCTAGCTTACATTTATCGTGAATCTCTCACCCAGCACAAAGTCCCAAGCAATTGGAAAAAAGAGCTGGTGACTCTAGTATATAAGAAGGATAAAAGAATGAACTCTCCAAATTACAGACCAATATCCCTAACTGTGGTTTGGTGCAGAATCCTTGAACATATTCTCAGTTTGAATGTAATAAACTTACTTGAGACTGAGAACCTTATGCCAAATATCAGCATGGTTTTAGAAAACATAACTTATTCAAAACTCAGCTTGCCCTTTTCTCACATGATGTACTGTGAACTATGGATGAAGGGCAACAGGCAGACTCCATATTTCTAGATACCCAGAAAGCATTTGAAACAGTGCCCCATTGCAGATTGTTAATGGAGGTATGAGCATAGGGAATAAGTTAACAGATATGTGAGTGGCTCAAAGACTTATGTAATAGAACCCAGTATGTTGTCCTTGACAGCAAATGTTCATCAGAGACAAGGTCATCATCGGGACTGCCCCAGAGAAGTGTGATAGGACCTCTGTTGTTGTTTATATACATAAATGATTTGGCAGACAGCTTGGGCAGCAGTCTGCAGTTGTTTGCTGACAATGCTGTGGTGTATGGTAAGGTGTTGAGGTTGAGTGACTGTGGGAAGATACAAGATGACTTGGACAAAATTTCCCATTGATGTGGAAAAATGTAAGTTCATGCAGTTGACTAGGAGGAACAATCCTGTGATGTTCAGATACAGCATTACTAGTGTCCCACTTGATGCAATAAAGCCATTTTAAATATCTGGGCATAATGTTTCAAAGTAATATGAACTGGAACGGGCATGTGAGAACTGTAGTAGGGAAGGTGAATGGTTGACTTCAGTTATTTGGGAGAATTTTAGGTAAGAGTGGTTTACTTGTAAAGGAGACTGCATATAGGTGCTGGTGCAAGCTGTTCTTGAGTACTGTTCTAGCGTTTGCAGTCCATTTCAGGTCAGATTGAAGGAAGACATCAAAGCAGTTCAGAGGTGTTACCTGTAAGTTCAAACAACACATAAGTATTACAGAGATGCTTCGGGAACTCTTCCCTGGAGGGAAGGCGACATTTTTTTGAGAAATACTATTGAGAAAATTTAGAGAACTGACATCTGAAAGTGATGGCTGGATGATTCTACTGCTGCCAACATACATTGCACATAAGGACCACAAAGATTAGATACAAGAAATTAGGGCTCATATGGAGGCATATGGACAGTTGTTTTTCCCTCGGTCTATTTGTGAATGGAACAGGAAATGAAATGGCTAGTAGTGGTACAGGGTACTCTCTACCACGCACTGTACAGTGACTTGTAGAGTATCTATGTAGATGTAAATGTAGGAAGTCAACATGTACATGATGAAACTGACCTTTAGCAGTGTCCTGAGGTGGTTGGGCGTGTTGACCAACTTGGCTGTGTTGGTGAGTTAACACACCTTAACCAAAGCACGAAATTCACTTTTAATTCATGGTCAGATAAGACATTTGGTTACAAGGCACATGGTTCCAGAATGAGATTTTCACTCTGCAGCGGAGTGTGCGCTGATATGAAACTTCCTGGCAGATTAAAACTGTGTGCCCGACCGAGACTCGAACTCGGTCAGGCACACGGTTTTAATCTGCCAGGAAGTTTCAAGGCACATGGTTGTGTTGATGCCAGGGCTCACCAGCTCACGTATAGCGGAAAAAATCCTATGCTGTAGAGATATGGGAACCACAGGTGGAGGTTTACCCTTAGATGTATTGCACAAAACTTGGAAGGTGATGTGGTTGCAGTGTCAAAGCGGAAGAGGTATCATTTAACAAGTTTTGGATGTCACGGTCTTGCATTTGCAGGAGAGCTAATTCATTTAAGTAAAATGGGAGGAAATGACTTGCACAAGCTACGTATAACCAGCCATGACATTGTCAGCTCCTTTAATGTAGCAGAAGTCTGTGGAGCATTGGCACATGAGGTCCATCTTCCAGGAACAGAGTGGTGGGAGATCCATCACTAGGTTAAGGAGAGCAGCAGCAAGCAGTTGATGATCGGTGAACATTGTGAACTCTTGCACTTCCACACAGAAGTAACGGACAGACTTGTAGATCACTAACAATTCTCTATCAGATGCCAACTATTTGTGTTGTGAAGAGAGAAGATTTTTGAAAAGATGCAAAGTAGTTAGAAAAAGTTCACCATGCCAAGAAACCATCTGAGGGCATGAAAAGTTTTGGATAGAAGTAGTTCATTAATGAAAGCTATGCAGTTGGAAGTCAGACAGACTCCTTTGGAAGTGACGGTGTGGCCGAGGGAGGCAACACTATGGCATCAAAGTGTGACTTGTTGCGGTAGATCTCTATACCGTAGTCTGAGAAAATTTTCACCACCTGACATAAGTGCCACTTGTGCTCTTCGGAAGAGGCAGAGAAGATGAGGATGTCATCTAGGTAAGTGTAGCAAAAAGGTAATGAAGACAGTACAGAACTGATAAACCGTTGGCATGTTTGGGCAATGACCTTCAGACAAATTGGGGTAAAGCAGTATTCAAACAGGCCAAATAGTGTGATGGTAGTAGTTGAAATATCATCTTTGTGCATTCGTATCTTGTGGTAGGCTTTCTGTCAGTAAATAACATTAAAGAACAGCATGCCGTCTAGCTGCTGCACAAAGTCATGAATGTGAGTGATTGGACGGTTGTCCATAACAGTACATGCATTATGCTTGCAATAGTCTCTGCACAACTTAAGGTACTATCCTTCTTAGGAAACAGGTGTATGGGTGATGACCAGTTGCTGTCAGATGGGTGCATAATACCTGCATCTCAAAGTTCTTGCACAGCAGCCTTCACGTGTCAAAGCCTTTTAGCTATAAGATGCCTAGCTTTGTAACAGGTGGGAGGACCTTCTGTCATAGATAACCTATGGCAGATACTATTAGATATGATGCCAGTGAGGGTCTTTGTAATTCTTGGGAGTGCTGTGTGCATAGCTACAGAAGGTAGGAGGGAATCTTCACACGGAACAGCAACAGTTTGTGAGTCACTGACATGAAGTGTCTGCAGTGATGGTAGCAGTGAAGAAGCACTGAATATGAAACTGGAACCCTCGACAGGAAGCAGCTGTGAAGCAGTGAGGTCACCAACCATGTGGAGAGCATGCACCAGGTTAGCTGACATGTCGGCAGTCAGCTGATGGAGGATGTTGTTGTTGATGTGGAGGGCATCAGTGTCTTGATGCTGAGTCATGAGCTCCTGCAATGAGCTGATGGGGTTAGCTGTCAGGTGGGAGCACTTAGAGGTAGCCCAAACTAGGGGGCACCCCTGAACTGCAGATGAGGGAAGGTAAGAGGTGAAGGAGCCGAGAAGGCACATGCTTGATGCGTGGTGGAGTAAGGCAGCAGAATGTAGGTCAGGGTAGAGATTGAAAAGTTCAACAAAAATCAATCCCAAGGACAGAATCCTCCACATCAGCCACATGGAAACTTGAAGAGAACTGTAGATCCTGTGTTAGCTGAAGACAAGAATCAGTGGCATTGTGGACAGTGATATTGCTGCTTGAAGAATCATCAATGTCAGGTGAAAGTTTGAAGTAGGGAAGGAGGGAGGGACAACACTCAAATCTATGCCTATGTTGATGAGGAATGTATATTATTTGCTCGCTCAAACACGTGAAGTCTGCCGGTGAAAGAAGGCACTGAGGATGATGACTGACTCTGAAGACAGTACTCTGTTGTAGCAAAATGTAACAAAGCACCTAAACCAGCCTGCGTAATGGGTATGGTTGCTATGCGCAGAGAGGTCAACAGTTTCTCATGGCATCACTGAACATCACATGAAACCAGCCAAACATTGTAGACCGGGTGCTGAGTGAGTTGGGTGTCACCCGCACCATCTGTTGTACCCTGATGGTGACTAGCAGTGGCAGATTGTGTATCAGTGGCTGCAGGGGAGGGGGCATTGGTAACAAGTAGTGCCAAGGGCTGGCCCCCAGGTGGCAGGCATTGCATGATATCCCACAGGACCTCTGCTGTACTTGCATTGAGGGAGTTGAAGTCCAGTTACAAAACTTGTCTGTCTGGGAGCAACTTGTTGCAGGCAGGAGTTAATGATAGCAAATGATGTGATAAGCGTGATCATCAAGCTGGAGTCAAGTGTCTAACAGCTCTGTGACATGTGATAGTAGCTGCAGCTGGAGGTCAGGTGACAGTTTGACCAACCATAATGTCCAAGAGCAATATAAGGCATCATCACTGGGTCCATAAGAGCACGTAACCTCCACCAGAGCTATAAAGGGGAATTTGTCTCCCAGGTGCTCGTCATGGATGATGTGCCATAAAGTGTCCTCGGGGAAATGAGACAAGTATTTGATGATAATTACACACGCATTGGCATATTTTTGGAGAGGCTGGAGGGATCCAAATCAAGTCACTGACCAAGTCTGTATGTTCTTGTAGATGGCTTATTGGACATACGGATCTGGTGTCATTATTGTGGATGCCATGTATATCCAGGGTACTGTCTACCACTGTGAACAGCATTTTCAGATTGTCTTTAAGCAGCTTAGGTAGCTTTTTGAAACGGCTGACATGATATTGTTGTACTACTCACGTATGTTAATAGTAATTAGTTAAAACAGAAAAAATGAGTTCAAAGGAGGCAGATGGCAAAACAAGAGAGGAAGTAAAGTTATCCTAGTTTGCTTCATCACACGCTCATGACTAGTACAGCGTGTGTTTAAAGTGAACCTGATTTGCATTCCCATAGTGGCACTACTGGCACCATTGTAATGCAACTGGTGTGAAATTGGAATAGACATCATCTTTCAGATGTAGAAACATGTCTGCCATCTTATGTTTATGTCATGCAACTCCTTCTTAGTGTTGCAATTTGTTTTCCATCAATGTATTAAATATGTAGAGCAATGGATGTATAAATAATAAAAGAGTTAAAGATCATAAAATTACACAAATGTAATTGTGAAGAGTAGCTAGAACTGAATTAAGTGGTGTTAAGACATAAGTATAAGACCCTTTCTTGTTAAATCCATAACATTCCTATTATAACCCCCCACCCTTCCTCCCCAACACCCTCCTTCTTTCTCCACTCTCAGGCCACCTCAATCCATTTTATAATTGTGCTATTTCAAGCTATGTAAATAATGAGTGTCTAAACCTAGACACTCATTATTTACCCTGTTAACATTTCAACAAGAATTTGTACGTAATTATACTTTTTTGAATTTTTTAGCAAGACCTCTCTACCGCTCTACCTCCTTGCTTCCTTTCCAGTTCCACAATCACCCTCACTCCATTTTTCCCCATTCCTTTTTCCCCATTTCCCTCGCCCCTCTCCCCTATCACCACCAGATATCTATGTAAAACATCAACCACAGCAGCAAAACACAGTACTCTGATGTGAGATTGTGAACAAACAAGACGGGTTGCTGACACAACTACTTACGTAAATTTTACATATATGTGCAATTCTTTTGTACTTATTGTGAAATGTTGGATGGTACATATTTAGATTTTACTTTGTTTTAGATCTGAAGATGATCCAGAGTGATCAAAACATGGAATGTGGAATGTGATTAAAAATGTGCAACTGAGACTAAAAAATAAATGAGAATTATTTTAAATATCAGTACAGTTGCTGAATCTCTCAGGATCAATACGTTGGCTATAGCAAAAAACATTTTAATTGACCAAAGCAAGAAGCTGGATTTGGAAATTGATATAACACAATGAACCACTTTCAAGCCATGAACTAGAAATATAAATAAAATGAGTATGATCCACCATTTTGTCTGGGATTCGTAGATTTTCAGAAAGGTTTTGACTCAGTAACAACAATAGATTAGATTAGCTTCCAATGGCAGCCCTTGAGAAACAAGGAACTGTTTTCAGCCTATATTACAGCTTTTATACACCCAAACAGGACAGTGACAACTTCAAAAATGAAAGAAGAGTCAGGCAAGGAGACTCCATGTCACCAAAACTACACTCAGCAGCCCAAGAGGTAGTTTTCAGGAAACAAAGAAGGTATATGTATTACTGCAATATATCTTAATCATCTTCATTTGCTGATGATATTGTACTGTTTGCCGCAAGTACAGATAAATAGAGCAATGACAGGGAGAACTTAATGGAAAGGAAGTAACGAAGATAAGGTTTAATGTCCCATGAATGATAAGGTTGTTACAAATGAAGCACAAACTCAAACTGAAGACCATAATCCATGGAAAAGTCTAGAGGAGGCTTTTATCCAGCAGCAGAAGTGAAACTGATGATGATGATAAATCTGTGGACAACTAATTAGCCACCTCTCTCTTACTTTGGCTGCCTACACTCTGCCAATGTGCCCTCCATTCCAGATCATCCAGCAAGTGATCCCTTGGAATGGCTGTCCCAACTGTCTGCTCTCACTTTTGCAGCACAACTGTGCCACCTTACCCCCAAACAAGTAACTGGTGACACCACAGCACTCTTTCATTGTGCACCTTTTGAAAGACTCAATAGTTTTAATGACAGGCCATGCTAATTTGGTTGAACCTGGAATAGATCCTGATGCAAAGTCTATTGTAACGATATGTGAGACCCAACTCTTGTTGTAGTGTGATGCTTTGTGACCAGTCTTACCTTACTAAACTAAGTCACATGAATATTTATTGCCAGTAACGGGAAGTTGCACTCTGAATTAGTTGATGCAGCATGGAACAGCCTAACAAGATTTGCTAGCACAACTACCGGACCAACAGGAATTGCAGCAGAATCCACCAGCGGAGCCTGCAGCCAGGCAAGGGAATGATGGTATCAGTATGTAACATGAAGCTCAAAGACAATTTTTTAAATTCTCAAAGATATTTAACTGCAAAATTGTAAAAGTATATAAAAATTCAAGGCCTGTGCAAGCTGCTCCTGATAATATAGTTACCTGACTAAGTCGACATAGACTCTATGGAGCAAAACACATACACCTAAAAGCTATTAAAATGAGAATGTTTTAAACCTAGTAACCAATTTTCTTGGTGATATCAGTGTCCTGGGAATCAGGCCATGATCAAAAGTATATCTACATCTACATCAACATGACTGCACTACAACTCACACTTAAGTGTGTGTCAGAGGGGAAATCGAATGACTTTCACACTATTTCTGCAGATAGAGGAGAAAGTTGGAGATTGAAATTTTGTGAAAAAATCTCACAGCAATGAAGACTACCTTTGTTTTAATGATTGCTACCCCAAATCATCTATCATATGCATGACATTCTCTCCCCTGTTTCACAATAATACAAAATGACCTGCCCGTCTTTGAACGTTTTTGATGTCTTTAATCAACCCTATCTGGTAATGATCCCATACTGCACAGCATTACTCTAGCAGAAGACTGACAGACAGTCTCTTTAGTGGATTTGGTGCATGTTCTAAGTGTTCTGCCAATAAAATACAGCCATTAGCTCTCCTTCCACACATTATATATGTGCTCATTCCAATTAAAGCTGTTCGTAATTGTTATCCTTAGGTATTCAGTTTAATTGACAGCCTTTAGACTTGTGTGATTTATCATAAACCCACAATTTGATGGATTCCTTTTAGTTTTCATGTGGATGATCTCACACTTTTTATTATTTAGTGTCAATTTCTACTCCATACAGATATTTTGCCTAAATCATTTTGTAATAGTTTTCAATCTTCTGTTGACTCTATAAAACAGTAAATGGCAGCATCATCTGGAAATGATCTAAGATGGCTGTTCAGTTGTCTTCTAAATCATTTATGTAGATGGGAAACAGCAAGGGCCTATAAGACTTTCTTGGGGAATGCCAGGTATTGCTTATGTTTTTCTCAATGACTTTCCATCAGTTACTATGAATTGTGACCTTTCTGACAGTAAATCATGATTCCAATGATATAACTGCGAGGATACTCCATATGCAAACAATTTGAATAGAGCTTGCTTGTGAGGAATCGTACCGAAAGCTTTCTGGAAATGTAGAGATATGAAGTCAATTTGAGAGCCCCTGTTTGATAGCATTCATTACTTCATGAGAAACAGGAGCTAGCTGCATTGCACAATAACAACATTTCCTGAATCCATGCCAACTATGTGTCAATAGATCATTTTCTTTGAAGTAATTCATGATGTTCAAACACAATCCTACTACAAACCCACATCAGTAATAAAGGTCTGTAATTCAGTAGGTTACTCCTGTTTCCTTTCTTGAATATTGGAATGACCTGTGCAACTTTCCAGTCTTTAAGTATGAATCTTTTGTCAAGTCAGTGATTGTATATTGAGCTTTAGCTTTAATACCATTGAACTAAATTGCCAACTGCACTCAGTCTGAAAGGATAATGGACAATACCCACACATTTATTTTGCAATAAATTACAAATAAATCTGTAAATTACAACAAACAAATATACTATATTATAGCTTGCACAATTTACAACAAATTCAAATAACATTGGCATTGCAGATGTAATGGACGGCATAGTGTTCACAATCAAACAGCGCATACTGCATTCCTGACAGCTGTCTTCACAAATAAATTGACAAATACAAAGCTTATGAGAAATCTAAAACTGTTATATGAGGTGTGTGAGAAAAGTAGAGAGACTGATTTTTTTATCTACCAAAGATTTAATTTTTTTCAAACAACAATATTGTCCTCTTCAAAGAAATTCCCTTTGGCAGCTATACACTGGTGGAGTTGTTGGTCCCAGTTTTGGTAGAAGTGCTAAAAGGCTTCAAGGCTTCAAGGCTTGTCGGTATCATTCTTTTGAATGTTCTCCAGAGTCCAAAAATGATGTCCTTTTAAGACACTTTTCTATTTTGGGAAAATAAAAAAGCCACAAGCACTCAGATCAGCTGAATAGAGGTGCTGTGGAACAACAGGGATGCCTTTTGAGGTCAAAAATCTGATGGAAGTAACCATTGACATGGAGTGTCATCATGAAGCAACATCCACTTGTCTGCAATGTCTAGTCTCACTCAATTCATACTTTTCCAGACCCTTTCAAGGACATCTTTGTAAAACATTTGGTTTTCTGTATGTTCTGAAGGAACAAATTCTTAATGTGTGATATACCTACTGTCAAAAAAGCAAATCAGTTTGACATTTTCATTAGTTTTTTAAGTTTAAGTTCTCCCTGAGCGAGGTTCATCTTCAGCATGCTCTCAGCCTTTCAAAAATGATTTGTGCCAGAAAAACACTTGTGCTTTTGATAAGGAACGCTCCTCATAGGCTTGTTTCATCTTTTCAAAGGTCACACTCACAGATTCCCCAAGTTTAACACAAAATTTGATGGAATAATGTTGCTCTGAATTCAGCTGTTCCATCTTCCTTACACACAACAAAAACACAAGTTCACAGATGGTGCTCTCAAAACCCACCAGATGGCTGTAAGGAGCTGAAACTCAGACTGAGAATCTGGATGGGATGAACACACCGGTCTACAGAAATGGAACAACACAGTGTTGTTACATTGTTCACAGTGTTGTTGGTCTCATTACTATCCTCACCCACTTCCTATGAAGTCATTACAGAACATAGCACTAACACATGAAGCCGACAGTAACTAGAAATCTGCTTTAAAAGAACCAAAACTTACTTGGTCAATCTTTCTGTAATAAAAAACTATAATTAATAAAACTTAGCAATCAGTAAATGAACCATATAACCTTTAATAAAAGAACTGCAGTCATAAGTGCCATGGATTTTAAAAAGAAAATTCTTTAAACAGGAAAATCCTGAGGCAGCTTTCTTTAAACCAGATCTAAAATACTAAACTTAAACAAATTTAAAACATATTAGCTCTTATCCTTGACTCACAATAATCAGCCAATCTAAACTAATCAGAAATTACAGCCTAGCTAGAATCTTTCAGTAAGACTTACTTCAAATCACAATCGTGAAGAAACAATTTAATTCTCATCACTTATTTGAATGGTGGTTACAGGAAAATCAATGCTACTCGAATAGGCGAGCCAGCAAATAAACAACTGATGGAGTCAGTGCAACAGTGGTCTAAGCCACTTTTTTAAGAAATAAAAAAACAGAAGGTCAAAGTTATACAATTGTGGTTTTTCTTGGAATTTGGAAATCCCACTTTTTCATAGTGGTGTATTCCATGATGATTGGTTAACTTAACCACAATGTTATAAAGTCTTTTGTGAATTAGTTTTAGAAAAAGTGCAGTTTTTATGAGTCACCTGCAACTCGTTTTCTTGGTTAGACCACTGTTGCACTGACATTTTTGTGCATATGAGAAAGAAGAAAAAGTGTTATTTGAATAAATGTAATGTAATTAATCATATGTTCATCCTAATAGTTCTTTTACAAGTTTTAATATGAATTTCAAGTAACAACACATTACACAAAGTGGTTCTGTCAGTAAAATATTAAGATTATAAGCTTATCATTACAAGCAAGAGCTTTCTTTTTCAGTATACTTTTTCAGTATGTGTTTTGCAAGATTACACAGTAGGCCTACTATACATAATCAGGAATATCAAAAATGTCTTCACTGTCATCCTCCACAATATGTTGTATATTTTCATCTTCCTCACTTCTATTTTGAGATACCAATGAATGGCGAATAGGTGGAACATATTTCAAAATGTCATTAGTATCTTTAGGTTTCTTTGGGTTTATTGGCCTTGGGTTGGAATATTTTGGTACTAGCTGAACACGTTGTAGTTCAAGGGTGTGTTTATTCAGTCTCCTTTGTCCTTTAACGATATTCACATGTGCACCTTGCTCTATACCATCTGAATAACAGTACCTGACACATGGTTGTTCAGCAGAGATTTTCAGCATTGAAATGCGACTGAAAGCAACAGGTTCTTTATCCTCAGTAAATTTATGATTAGTTATTTTGTCAGTTAAAGCTTTGAACTTATGAAATCAACCTGTTGCATTTCAGTTACATTAAATTTTCTTTTATCTTTCCTAGTATTTTTTATAAGATCTACCCACCTAGCAGGTGTATACACATATTTTTCAATCTCTTTTTCTTCTCTATGACTCCAAAGTCCCTATCACAGGGTAGGTAGCTATGACCTGATACTAGATACTTGTGAACTACTTTCTTAGCATATTGTTTGTGAATAAGTTGCAACCAAAAACATACTAAGGATATATTTTTATTTTGAGCAAAACAGTTATCAGAATACACCATTAATTTATCAATATTTTGAAGATTGTTGGATGTATATTTAATTAAACATGATATTATTTAGATACCATCTTCACATCTATATAGTTAAGGCTCACCGGCCATTTGACCATCTTCTTCTGTGTGGATGCACAAACAGTGCCCGAACTATTACAGGAATCAGCAGTAAGGCCACGAGTAATGGGTATGATGGGCAGGGGCACTATGAATATAGTGCGGGACAATAAGTTGCAAATGTGCGTCTCACGGGAGGCATGCCAGAGATAAGTCCCTGCAGTCACACTATCCTCTGTGTCCTCAGTGGCTCAGATGGATAGAGGATCTGCCATGTAAGCAGGAGATCTCGGGTTCAAGTCCTGGTCAGGGTAGACATTTTTAACTGTCCCTGTTGACTTATATCAACGCTTGTATGCAGCTAAGGCTATTCATTTCATTGTAATTTCATGGTATTATTTCATCAGCACCCCATCCTGCAATATGTTCTGGCCATACATACATGTTCACATCATCTGAAGTACAATCATGCACACAAAAGTTATAAGTCCACAACTGTCTCTTGCAGAAAACTTCACGAGTGTGTAGATGGGGAGTAAGCAGAGTTTATTGTAAATCAAATGCTATCACTTTCACAGAACTGTGGTCTTTAGAATAAGCTGTATCAGTCTTTAGATTATTATATGCCTGTTGCACTTTTAATTGATGCAAATCTAACTCTTTTTGGACGTTAGCTTTTTCAACATCTTCCTCCATGTGTGAAAGTTTTATGCGCAATGAATCACACACCTTGCATGTGTCAGTAGATGTTGAGAAAAAAGAGAATTTGAATTTTGTATTTAAAATATCCCTGTAAATATACTCACTATCAATATCTTAGGGTTATGTTCCTGTTTCATCCAAGTAACATAAAGTTTACACATCATACCTTCAGGCAGATATTTTCTGTTTGGAGCAGAAGCTCTCGAATAATGACTTTCACACAATGGAAAACTATTAATATGATTTACAACTAAATTGGATTGATGATCACTAGTTTTATTGGGTCTATTTCCATGTCTTCCATGACCATCTTGTTTTGGTGTTCCCTCAGTCTGTTTCTGTGAAACTGCCCTCAAAAGTCTACCATTACTGATTCCAATCAAAGATATGAATACTTGTTTGCAAACTCTTTTATCACTACCATATAACGAAATATAATACTCATGGGTGTGTTGTCTCCTGATCTCATTTCCACTTGCACCATATATTTTCTTCCCTAGGTTTACTTTCACACGCCCACTACTATACGCATTTTGTAAACTAAAGTCACACATATTCCAAAACCTTTTGAACACTGTTTCGCATAGTTCTTCACTGAAACATTTCTTTTTCCTCTTCTTTATATTCCTGTCCCAGGAATGTATACATCTTGCCCTTTTCCTTCCACAGTTTTCCACTGTTTCTTCATTATTTTCATTGCTTGAGACATCACTCTTGCCCTGGTTGTCAGACATACTTGATATTATTACACATGATCCAGATACTGACCTCTCATTGGCTGTTTGAGGTTGGACCAATGTTGCACTCAAACAAAACGGAAGTTTGTTTGACGGAAGAAATTAGTGACTTCTAAATAACATGTACAAGGTGATATTGGTCTATGCCACATGATAGAAAGGTAGTTCACCTCACTAGACAACAGACGGCACCAGTATCTCATTTTCCGTATTGGAGACGGTTAGACCACTGTTGCTCCAACCCCCTCAGTTTAAAACATTGCATTAAACAAACCATATAATGAAACATGAAGTTGTTTTTCTGTCATTCTTAAAACATACACAAAATTCCTAATCATGTGGGTGCCTTGTGCCCAGTAATAATACAAAACTTGAAGGCAAAGTCACACACAGCAACATCAAGCAAATAAGTGAGCCACCTGTCCCAATGCAAATCATAACTATTTACATGCAAACATAGTGCTCACAATTTCATGCATTGAAGTGTTGCTTGTTCTCCACCATAAAAATGCATCAGTCATGTGCTGATAAGCATCCAAAGTCCCCAACTAATAGAGGCAGTGCCTGACAGCTCTATCTGATCTGCCTGGTCACACACAAATCACACTTATATTAGTGCACTGTATTTGCCAATCATATTCTATCACAGCTGGTCACCTCCAAAATGCATGGAATCAACCATCAAACAACAGCTATATGCCCATCAGCTACAGCAGCGCCATACGTCCTGCTCTAGCTCTTCTCTCGGAGGGGGACAGCAACAGCTGGGGAATTGATGAGGTAGTCCAACACAAGCTTGGCCAGTTTGGTCTTATGCATCTCATAAACTGCAGTATTAAAAGTGAAGGCCATCCACCTGAGTGAGCCATACCACCTTGAATGATTATGAGAGTGGTAAATAATTAATGCACACTTCAGGTTCCAGTTGATGTGTTCAGCAAAGGATTGCTGTGGTAAATAAGGTACCATAGTCACATGAGAGATTATATGATCAGAACAAAATCTCTTAAATGGGAGAAATGCTGCTGCATTATCAGAGAGCAAGAGCATGGGCAGACAAAAGCCGGTGAAAATACCCATAAGATATTAAGTGGTCACAGCAGCAGTGACTCACTTATGGGATATCAGCTAGACAAGTCTTCTGAATGTATATAATTTGATAAGGATACTATGTAGCCAGTAAAAATTTTCTTTCCCAGGTGCAGCTTAAAAACTCCTGGTGGATATTGGAATTGAGGTTTGCTGTCTTGCACAAATCACATTGCCCGATCGATATTTTAACATCCTTCAAAAGACCACTCCATATAAGGCATTCTTTAATCTTCTGGGTGCTTTCTGCACAGCCTATGGAAATGATTGAACACCGCCAGTATCAGACAATTTGGGAAGCAGATCTTCATCTGGTCATCATATCAAGTCTAATAATCCAATAGTCCCCTTGAAATGGAATACCAATCAACTATCTCTCCTTGGTCCAGTTGCTCCAAAATGTTGCCATCTCAGGACCTTGCCCCTGCTCCTGCTTCAAATTACCAAACAGCAATGGAATCTCAGTACAAACAGCAGTGGTCCTTTCTGAAGGCTGTTCCAGGTTATCAGAATTGAAGCTGGATGCATCTTCCTGAAATATCTGATTTAAGGTGTCTGGGATCTGGTTTTCAGACCAACATTTATGTTTCACCTGAAGTTTGGAAGCAGAAATGCATACTGCCCAATGAGCAATACAACCAATTTTCCGAAGCCTCACCAGCATCCTGCTCAAAGTCTGGTTTATCAGTTACTAGCTCAAGCTGTTTATGCTCAAAGTAAAACATGAACTTCTCCAAGGCAAAGAGGACTGTGAGGACCTGTATTTTTTTTCTGATTCTGATAGACCCCATGTCACATATGCCAGTGGCCTGCATTTTCCCCCCTGAAGCAACATGGTAGCAACACCACTATTCAATGCAACAGTTGGCACCATGAAGTTTTTATTAAAGTCAGATATTCCCAAAACTCGAGTGCTGGCCAAAGCTTTCTTCAGGAAATAACTGACCAGTAGTAGACTTAATCTGTAACCCACTGAAAGACTTGTGCTCCAGAAGTTTCTGCCACGTGGATCACATTGCACAATTTACAAGCAACGTATGTCACAATGCTGTACCGTCAACATGTGCACCTTGACATGGTCAGACCCCTCCCTGAATCTGAGGGTTACCAATACATCCTTCCAATCATTGACCACTTAATGTAATGGGTAGTTCTGAGACATGGCAACAGAGTCAACAGCCAGAGCCTTGGATTTCCTAGTACAGGTGTCTACTGTCCATGACCACCTAGCAAGGATGACAATTTAAATCTGGCCTGTTCAGTAAACTATGTAACCTTTGTGGCACTACTGCTTATTACTCTCAAAGCAACAGCCTTGTAGAATGATGGACTTGCTCACTAAATGTTACCCTTATGTAGCATAGTGGTTGCTGAACACAAGTTTTACCGTGGGTAGCATTATGCATAAGCACAGCCCACAAAAATGACCTACATGCTTTGTAATGATATGATTCAGTTCACTTTACAGCCTCCTTATACAGGGTTGTATGAAGTTCTAAAATGTGACACACATATGCTTGAAATACTAATGAATGGAAGATGCAATATAGCTTCTATCAATAGAGTAAAACTAATATGTTTGCTTTTGTGGCCATCTTCCTCAGCATCTTTTAACATCTGTTGTTATAGGTTATCTGTATTGAGCTGACTGCAATCTAATTAAAAAGAATTACACCAGATATGTTTTGCTTTCATTTACAAAGCATCTGCTGTGGTTATTGGTGTTTCTTTATATAATCTGCTCATTCCCTTCTTGCTAGCAGTGGTTGGTGTTGACAGACTACAGTTCACATGTGCACTCGGCAGTTTTTGTCATTCTGCATTATTTCTTGTGCTGCACTATTTACGATTGACTTTCTTAACTGTTTTTCATTCTTGTGTTTATGCCTACTCCTGGCATAAGCACTGTGGCAGTGAAGAATGAAGAACAGTTAAGAAAGTCAATTGTAGATAGTGCAGCACAGTAAATAATGCAGAATGCCAAACATTGCCAAGTGCAGATGTGAAATGAAGCCTGTCGAAGTCAACTACTGCTAGCAAGAAGGGAATGAGCAGATTGTGGAAAGAAACACCAATAACCACAGACGATGCTTTGAAAATAAGAGCAAAACACATCTGGTGTAATTCTTTTCAATCAGATTGCAATCACCTCAAGCCAGATAACCTATAATAACAGGGTAAAACCTGTTTGGAGGTTTCAGGATGACCCGTCCATTGACAACACTTCAAATTCCTCCATCCAACAGGCGGTCTGGACCAGACACGCCATGGCTGTCAATGACTTCATAGTACAACTTGACATCAAAGCCTTCTGTTCCAATGACCTCAGTATCAAACTTTTTGAAAAGTTCCTGCTCATTGGAGGTCAACATCCTGAATACGGTGCTGGGAATGGTTTCATTAGGCAGCATTTCACACGCTCCTATGAACTACCCAATGATGGGGACATGGCAGCTATCACATTATACCCATCCCCTAATGGTTTCTCCACAATCACTGTCCCTAGAACATCACAGCCCTCCACCATTGCAGTTAAGGACCATGAGGACAACTAACTGAAAGCTGATCCTCCCAGAAAGCCCTTGAAAACCGAGACTCCACACCGGTCCTGCTATGTCCAGACTCAGCATCCACCTGCATACCTGCTAGATTACCACCTTGATTATCTGCAATGGGAGCCTGAACACTGCACCTCTGACACATCTAGCTGTCTTGTTTGACATCCATGGCACATCACTCACTAGTGCACCATTGCACAGATAGACGGATATCACCTTATTGCACCCTGTTGTGTTGTTGTGGTCTTCAGTCCTGAGACTGGTTTGATGCAGCTATCCATGCTACTCTATCCTGTGCAAGTCTCTTCATCTCCCAGTACCTACTGCAGCCTACATCCTTCTGAATCTGCTTAGTGTATTCATCTATTCATCTCTTGGTCTCCCTCTACGATTTTTACCCTCCACGCTGCCCTCCAGTACTAAATTGGTGATCACTTGATGCCTCAGAACATGTCCTACCAACCGATCCCTTCTTCTAGTCAAGTTGTGCCACAAACTCCTCTTCTCCCCAATTCTATTCAATACCTCCTCATTAGTTATGTGATCTACCCATCTAATCTTCAGCATTCTTCTGTAGCACCACATTTCGAAAGCTTCTATTCTCTTTTTGTTCAAACTAGTTATCGTCCATGTTTCACTTCCATACATGGCTACACTCCATACAAATACTTTCAGAAACGACTTCCTGACACAATGTTAACAAATTTCTCTTCTTCAGAAATGCTTTCCTTGCCATTGCCAGTCTACATTTTATGTCCTCTCTACCTCGACCATCATCAGTTATTTTGCTCCCCAAATAGGAAAACTCCTTAACTACTTTAAGTGTCTCATTTCCTAATCTAATTCCCTCAGCATCACCCGACTTAATTCTACTACATTTCATTATCCTCATTTCGCTTTTATTGATGTTCATCTTATATCCTCCTTTCAAGACAATGTCCATTCCATTCAATTGCTCTCCCAAGTCCTTTTACTGTCTCTGACAGAATTACAACGTCATCGGTGAACCTCAAAGTTTTTATTTCTTCTCCATGGATTTTAATACCTACTCCGAACTTTTCTTTCGTTTGCTTTACTGCTTGCTCAATATACAGATTGAATAACTTCGGGGAGAGGCTACAACCCTGTCTCACTCCCTTCCCAACCACTGCTTCCCTTTCATGCCCCTTGATTCTTACAACTGCCATCTGGTTTCTGTACAAATTGTAAATAGCCTTTTGCTCCCTATATTTTACCCCTGCCACCTTTAGAAATTGAAAGAGAGTATTCCAGTCACCATTGTCAAAAGCTTTCTCTAAGTCTACAAATGCTAGAAATGTAGGTTTGCCTTTCCTTAATCTTCCTTCTAAGATAAGTCGTAGGGTCAGTATTGCCTCATGTGTTCCAACATTTCTTCGGAATCCAAACTGATCTTCCCCAAGGTCAGCTTCTGCCAGTTTTTCCATTCGTCTGTAAAGAATTACGTTAGTATTTTGCAGCTGTGACTTGTTAAACTGATAGTTCAGTAATTTTCACATCTGTTAACACCTACTTTCTTTGGGATTGGAATTATTATATTCTTCTTGAAGTCTGAGGGTATTTCGCCTGTCTCATACAACTTGCTCACCAGATGGTAGAGTTTTGTCAGGACTGGCTCTCCAAAGGCCGTCAGTAGTTCTAATGGAATGTTGTCTTCTCCCACAGTCTTGTTCCGACATAGGTCTTTCAGTGCTCTGTCAAACTCTTCATGCAATATCGTATCTCCCATTTCATCTTCATCTACCTCCTCTTCCATTTCCATAATATTGTCCTCAGGAACATTGCCCCTGTATAGACCCTCTATATACTCCTTCCACCTTTCTGCTTTCCCATCTTTGCTTAGAACTGGGTTTCCATCTGAGCTCTTGATATTCATGCAAGTGGTTTTCTTTTCTCCAAAGGTCTCTTTAATTTTCCTGTAGGCAGTATCTATCTTACCCCTCATGAGATAAGCCTCTACATCCTTACATTTGTCCTCTAGCCATCCCTGCTTAGCCATTTTGCACTTCCTGTCGATCTCCTTTTTGAGACGTTTGTATTCCTTTTTGTCTGCTTCATTTACTGTATTTTTATATTTTCTCCTTTCATCAATTAAATTCAGTACTTCTTCTGTTACCCAAGGATTTCTACTAGCCCTTGTCTTTTTACCTACTTGATCCTCTGCTGCCTTCACTATTTCATCCCTCAGAGCTACCCATTCTTCTTCTTCTGTACTTCTTTCCCCCATTCCTGTCAATTGTTCCCTTATGCTCTCCCTGAAATTCTGTACAACCTCTGGTTTACTCAGTTTATCCAGGTCCCATATCCTTAAATTCCCACCTTTTTGCAGTTTCTTCAGTTTTAATCTACAGTTCATAACCAATAGATTGTGGTAAGAGTCCACATCTGCCCCTGGAAATGTCTTACAATTTAAAACCTGGTTCCTAAATCTCTGTCTTACCATTATATAATCTATCTGAAACCTTTTAGTATCTCCAGGGTTCTTCCATGTATACAACCTTCTTTCATGATTCTTGAACAAAGTGTTAGCTATGATTAAGTTATGCTCTGTGCAAAACTCTACCAGTTGGCTTCCCCTTTCATTTCTTAGCCCCAATCCATATTCACCTACTATGTTTCCTTCTCTTCCTTTTCCTACTGTTGAATTCCAGTCACCCATGACTATTAAATTTTCATCTCCCTTCACTACCTCAATAATTTCTTTTACCTCATCATACATTTCATCAATTTCTTCATCATCTGCAGAGCTAGTTGGCATATAAACTTGTATAACTGTAGTAGGTGGGCTTCATGTCTATCTTGGCCACAATAATGCATTCACTATGCTGTTTGTAGTAGCTTACCCGCACTCCTATTTTTTATTCATTATTAAACCTACTCCTGCATTACCCCTATTTGATTTTGTATTTATAACCCTGTATTCACCTGACCAAACGAGCGAGGTGGCGCAGTGGTTAGCACGCCGGACTCGCATTCGGGAGGACGACAGTTCAATCCCGCATCCGGCCATCCTGATTTAGGTTTTCCGTGATTTCCCTAAATGGCTCCAGACAAATGCCGGGATGGTCCCTTTGAAAGGGCATGGCCAACTTCCTTCCCCGTCCTTCACTAATCCGATGAGACCGATGACCTCGCTGTCTGGTCTCCTCCCCCAAACAAACCAATCACCTGACCAAAAGTCTTGTTCCTCCTGCCACCAAACTTCACTAATTCCCACTATATCTAACTTTAACCTATCCATTTCGCTTTTTAAATTTTCTAACCTACCTGTCCAACTAAGGGATCTGACATTCCACGCTCCGACCCGTAGAACGCCAGTTTTCTTTCTCCTGATAACGATGTCCTCTTGAGTAGTCCCCGCTCGGAGATCCGAATGTGGGACTATTTTACCTCAAGAATATTTTACCCAAGAGGATGCCATTACCATTTAATTATGCAGCAAAGCTGCATGCCCTCAGGAAAAATTACGGCTGTAGTTTCCCCTTGCACCATGTTAACCCCACTGACAATCGGACAATCGATCTTTCTCCACAATGGACTATCTTTGGTGCTGATTGTGTATAGTTAATAAAATCTATTGTTTTGACTTGCACAGACATGCCTTGTTATTACATACCATTTGAGTAATAACATAATATTATTCCATATCATATCATGTTGTATGTTGTCTGCACTGTATCCCACTGTACAGATCTACAACCCTGTTTCGTTCAACCTCGAAGTTTCCACTTCCTCTTGTATGCAGTATAGTCACCCAGTCTAATGTGCATCCTGCATGGACAGCACGAGCAGTACACAACCAGGTCATTGCTCCTTTTCTGCACAAAGCCTTCTATTCTATGACTTGTAGCCAGGTCGGTCAACTATACCAGCAGTACTTCAGTATCACTGCAACTGTCAACATCCACAGACCCCCTTCCGGTACAAAAGATGAGAGCCAGATGAGTTTGACAGTCTGACAAACACTTCTCCTACTTGACACAGAATCAATGATCCACTGTGGGAGTGGACAAATAAGACACAAGAGCTGGAGCAGGAAAACATGCCCATTTACTGCTTTGCATTGTAGCGTAGGCAGGGCTGCTTCTTACATCTAGTGACATACAATTGTGGGTCCATACCAGTCACCCTAAGAAAACCTATTTGCAACCCTACTAACATACATAAATTAATAATCAGAGCATGTACAAACAGCAAATAACACACTGTTATACATATTAATAAAGACTACAAAATGTTACAATAACATGCGCTCACAGTGCTGTGGCATAACAGTCTGTTATGTACAGTACAACTAGAGTTTAGAGCCATCGGTTTGCTTGTGATAGTCTTTTACAGTAATAATGTACTAGTGACATGCTCACATTTTATGTCAATTGTATTTTGCTTTCCCAAATTATTGCTGCTTTTATGACATCACAACTTTGACATTCTGCTACTTCTATGTGACTGGTCTTACTATCTTTTCAACAAAAAACCTGAAAAATGATTTGTCTTGACTTATTACAACAAAGTGCCTGCATCAGAAAGCAGAAGTTTAACAGGGTTGTGTGGCTCTAGTGAACAGCTGACCTACCTTTAGTTTCTGCAGCTTCTAAGTCCAATAGCACATCATTGAGTCGTTAAACTCACCTGATCATACCTGCAGTGTTACAGCAATTGTACAAAATTACACAGGTTTTGATCAGAATTCACAGAGCTCACAGGAGCATAACTTCTTATGCTTGAACTAACAATACCAACTCTAAAAAAATGTTACTCATGCACAAAATCATGCTGCTGAGCTGTCACATCTCTACTATGCTTTGCGACATATGTTTGTTGCTACCTATCATGTGGAACATCCTACTACAACACCAGCATAGTTTCGGAATTACTGTCATGTAAAAATCCAATATTCTCCCATGTACAAAACTATAGAATAATCTTATGGTCACAACCAAGTGGTCAACAGCGATGATAAAATCACAACACAGAGAAAATAAACCCTGGAATGGTCAAAACATCCAACTTACCGAAATGAACTGAAATTATGGTATCATGCCTGGCATAAGAGTTGTGCATTGTTTGATATTTTCTAAGTCTGCAGAAGTTGCCACCAATATAAATATACTTTATCAACATCAAGCTGCATCCTTCCTATCAAAGGCTCATCAGTCTCCACTGCTCCTCATCCTGGACATCAGTGATGTTGCACCATCCACTTGAAGATTTCTTAATCCTTTTAATATTATGCTAACTTACATCAATTGCTTCAGAGGAGACAGTCTCAGAGTGATATCTGACAAGTTATCTCCTGCCTCCTACTTTGGCAATGTGTAACTTTTGCCTGCCCTATTTTTCCTCTGTCCTTCTATGCTATCTTGAACTCTTCCACCGGGTCATCCTGGAGGAGTATCCACTTCTGCAAACCATGCAGTATTTTTAGTTAAAATAGCCCCACCAGTATTTGAACATTCAGGGTGGCATGGCTGTCCATAACACTGGTGACTTGCATTTTGGGGCCAAAACTGTCTTGCTACTAAACTGTAGTGGGCCCTACTCACCTCCAGTCCTCATGAATTCAGATAACTATGCTGAATTAAAACTCAAATATCTTGTGGGTCTCCAATTAGATACCAATGCTGTTTTCACCATATCTCTTTTTTGCATCTAGATATGATTACACCTGATTACTTCTCCCCTTCATTATTTTAATTTCTTGATTTATTCATGAAGAGTGTGGTGAGTGTGCATAGTGAACAGACACATGACTGCCATGCCTCACATTGACTAAAGATAGCCTACTAAATTAGTAGGAAAGCCGTCACTTCGAAGATTGCTCCTGTTTCTTTAGTTATTTAGTTTTATATTTATGTGACTGCAACTGTATTTACAAAGAAACCATATGCAGGTGTATGTGACCAGTCATGTCATGGCTGGCTGTGATGCAGTATATAGCCAGACAGTTTCTTTGTTTCTAGGGACTGGCGGTGGTGCTGTACAAATGATATAGAGCCAAGTACCATAACAAGTATCTAAGTATCTTGATGTCACCCTTGACCTCACCCTTTCATGTAGAAAACATCTTTCAAACACTGCTGCCAAGATAAAAACTCATAATAGTATTATTCAAAAATTGTGTGGAATGACACGGGGAGCTTCAGCAGATACCTTGCACGCACATCTACTGCAGTGGTTGAGTATTGTGCCCCGGTGCAGCTAAACTGTTGCCACGCCAACTTGATCGACATCCAGTTGAACCACACTATGTGGTTGATAACTGGGGCAATCCAGCCAACACCAGTTTATTGGCTTCCTCTGCAACCTGCAGAAGCAAGGCCTTGCTTAAAGAATACCACAAGCTACAGGAGAACCTGGAATTAGCCATACAGGTAGATATAGCAAGTTTATGAACCTGTTCAAGAAACCCACCATTATGACAACCAGAACAGCTAGATGCCAGTAATACTGGGGGACCAGAGCTGTCAACTTATTGAAAACCTGAAGAGCGTGAGTGGTCCCAAAAGTATAGCTGTGATACTGCTGGCACAGAATTCGACAGGCAACTGTGGGTCAAATTGAACAGAGTTCACACTGGGCTTGACTGATGCACAGACTCTCTTTACAAATGGGGTGCTAGAGAGTCTCTGGTTTGTGACTGTGGAGCTCCAAACCAGACAGTCAAGCACATTAGAGATGATTGCCCCTAGTGTTCCTACCAGGGGAGTTGGAGCGACTTCATGAAAGCTGATGATACGGCTCTTATATGGATTAGGAATCTAGATATTCACATTACGAATAAATAAATAAATAAATAAATAAATAAAAGTGTCAAGTGATTGGGGAGGGGGGGGGGGGGGTCACTGGTGGCAGCCAACGAAGGATACACTGGGAACAGGTGGTGACTGTGAGCACAACAGTGGAGGCAGTGTTGGAGGCAGAGTCAATGGTGCAGTATGAGGTAACAGCTAGTGGGAAGCCTGTGCCAGTGCAATGATGGTAAGCATGCTATCTATCAACAGAGATGAGCAAAAAGCTGCATGATCAACATATGATGGCAGTTGGTAGGCATGGATGAGGCTGTGAGTGATTGGTGGAGTGAGTGAGTGTGAGTATCAAGGGCATTGTAGCATGCATCTACTAAGAGTTCATCATTGGTATGTTCACTTTGATATCTTCAGGCTCAAAGTCATGGACAGTGAATGTGATGACTGCCAGACCACCACTTCATGATTGGCCAATTAGGTGTTGATAGAAGAGTGGGGCACCTGGATTCATGGTGTATGTAGCTCAAGGGTCATGAAAGACCAATGCCAGTTTGAGCTTATGCATGGAGACTGTCACTGTTTTCATATTGATCGAGACATCAAAGGTATGTGGGCCACCCTTGATGCCTGAAAAAAGACTGGAATATTATGGGTGTAGCACTGGCTGGATCATGTTGTGACATTTGTCTGCTTTATTTCCTCATTGATTGTCCTCGGTGTCAACATACTGCGTTGCTATACTGACTGAAAAATGGGGGGAGGGGCTGGAGGGTGAAGTTCAGCACTGGCTACTTTAAATGGTGTAGCCAACAGGTGCACACTTGCATTTCATGGTTCTTTGCTTTCACCGTTCACATCACCCCCACCCCCACACCCCCTGATAATACAAAATTATATGGCCTGTCCACTACTGGTTAACTTTGATAAGCCTCATTAATAGGTTGCAAGCAAACAACAAACAGCTACAATAGTTTACTGTTGAATATCTATGAGCAATAAAAACCGAACCACACCATTCACAGTTATGGCAGAATAATGCAATACATATTGAATAGACACTGTTGTATGGGATAGCCGGAGTGGAAAATGGTGGGCAGGAATAAACCATTAGGTTGGTTTTAGTTACTAGGTCTTTTATTAGCAAAACAGTATTGAAATGGGTCACATAGTCAGGCCTAAGGAGGCGAGGGTGAGCCAAGGTGTAGTCAGGGGGGAAACGTAGTTTGCATAGTTAAGGAAAACAGTGTCTGCCATTTGGACAAGTCCGACTGGCGTGGCAGCTACTGAAAAACAAAATCCACAGTGCCGCAGCACCGGGAAGGGCAGGATATGTTTACTGCTACAGAGCGCATGATCGAGAGAGAGAGCCTTGGCGGAGGGTGGCAGAGTACATCCAGCATGGCCACGCGGTCTCCTCCGCCCTGAGTGGTCACAAGCCAAGGAACCCGTGTGAGGGCAGCATGGAAATTTCCAGAGCGTGACCTACTCGGTGTCACATAGACGGCGTTACCTCATCAGTACACAAGGGAGGTGCATGATGGAGATTGCCTACCCCAGTGCTGACTTGCTGTAGCTGGACTGTGAGATAGGAAAATTACAGGCAGCCGAAGCTGCCAGCTACTGCTTGTCCATAGCCAGAGAATAAAGTAACTTTTGAAAGCAAATAAAAATAAAGTAAAATCCCCTACTATCTGGCTCAACCTTACACTCCTCCCCCTTCCAGCGGAGCGGAGAATGTATGTGAATTCGCTCAATGTAATTGGTACATAAATGTAAACAATTTTAGTTTGCAAAACAAAGTGGTTATTTGACTGTTAAAGATTCCCACAGAAGACGGGAGGGACCTTAAACTACGGGTGGGTATAGATACTTTAAGACCTCCTAGGGGTCACAAAGGGGCTTACATATGTCAACAACATTATGTGTATACACAAACAAGGTATGATCATTATAACACATCAAAACAAAATTATATGAGTTGACAAATGTGAATAAAACATTAAAATAGTTTGAATCAGGCAAACATGCCAAATGTCTTTGGTTTTTTAGATAATTTTGAAATACGTTCATATCCACTGAAGTTGCTTGCAGAGACGAGTGGCGCGATGCGGCGCAGTGTATTGTCCTCAGCGGGCAGCGCATGAGCTGCTGGGTAGAAGGGGGTGTGGCACTGGCCAATCCCATTCACCGGAACTCAGTGCAGTGGGGTATGAGTGGAGGTTCACACATTTCATACACATTTAAAAAGGGGCTTAGCACTAGGGGGAGCACTTCACTATACTGCACAAGTTTTCAAATTGGTAGATAACACAGTTGAACTATTAAAACTAAGGGAGGGCACATGCCTGATAGGTTTTTCCTTTGAGTCATGGGCGATATTCACCCTGAGGCTGGGGTTCTGGAACCCTTGGAGGGTACGGTCTTAACCATTTGCAAAATCTCTTTTTATACAAGTTCCATATCAGAACAATAATAAAAATAGCAGTGACCAGGGTTACCATGGCACTGGGCATAATGGTGGTATGTAGTGGCTGTCTGCCATTCATTTAGGTGTGTTAACAGGCGATTGTAAGAAATTTGTCCTTCCTCATGTTTTAAGAGGTCATCAATTGATGTTAAGAGGCGATCATTTGATATATTGGACAAAGCAGGCAAATTAGTTGATGGAGGTACCACGAATGAGCTATCCAGTAGGAAAAACATGGGTAAATGGGCACGAATACTAAGGGAGTAAGCCATAGTGGCATGAAAGGTTATTAGTGGCGTGATAACATCACAATAAGAACGGTTTGCTAGACTGTAGTAGTCGAATTTAGAGATAAAAGGCACTGACACATAGATGAAAGAGATAGATAGGCAATTGATTTATGAAACTGAAAATTGAAAGAGTAAATTGATCAGCTGGGTGCTCTGTGGGTGCTAACCGCAACGTGCAAGGTACATGGCCCAGGAGGAATTACTTTCTCTGTTGGAACAGATAGGTTCACAAGCTAGGTTTGGGTTCCTATTCTCGGATATAAAGATTGTGTTGTTGGATGTCAATGCTGTTGATAACAAGAGGAGAAAAACAAAACTCAATGAGAATCTAGAGACTTCCACAGAGGAAACAGAAGGCACAAGGAATCGAATTAGAAATGACTAAATGGAGCGTAATTACTGAAGGACTTTTCCTTTATGAAGGTATAGTGCATGGCGCATCGTTGACATGACGGCATTGCCTACTTAACTGTGTATACAACAATGCTGCGATACCAAGATAGCTGCTACATACTTCTTCTTCAAACTCGACATGTCACACATAAAAAAGAAACTTTACTGTGCCACTAAATTCGCTGTCTTCATCTTCTCACCATTTGTGACTAAACTCGCCATCTCTATAACTTGTAGGTGCTGGCCTCATTGGGTCCAGCTAGTTTCTTAAAACTCCATATATCCTTGTGTATATCGCAGTGTCCTGGGATATGTCATACAGTTAAATAATACTACTTCAGTAATCAGAGATCCTCCAGATAATACAATGGAAGAATAATGTCAAAGAATGCACAAGTTTTGAACTGAGATTTCTGCTTACTGGCAGTTAGCTGTGTGCTAGACGTGGTTCTCATCTGATAGTGCCTGATCAGCGGTTGTCAGAGAGCATGGAACACTGTTCTCATGAAATCTTCTTCGACATGAAAGGTTAAAGTCTAACTGTGTTAGTTCACCTGAACTGAATAGTTTTGTGTTGGAATACACCCAGATAATAAACTCCAAAAGGCGTTGTTCTGTTGAAAATTGAAAGATGAAAGTGTTAGAATGGACTATGTCACAAAACTGAAAAGTGAAGGAATGACATAGATGGCTCGGGATCTGCACCACAGCTGGTCACATCAAGCCAGGTACGTGCCCTTGTGGACATGGTTCTCTGGTTCATCCAACAGACAAGGTATATGGCCAAAATTTGATTGTCCTTTGGGCATTATTCACACCGTTTACATTAACTATCATGGTGGGAGGCATGTGGCATGTCCCTCCAAATAAACGTCCAAATACAAATGAAATAAGACATGGTTACATCTTAAATTACCCTTCCAAAATAGTTTCTTACCGAGAACATTATTAATAAACACTTAAATAATGGGCAATGCTCGGGAAATTACTCTGGCATACTTGGAATCCTATGAGTTAAATAATTATCCTCATCATTCTAGTGACACAGTGACACATGGAAACACTAGATTTATTGACACAAATACTAAAATACTGGTTCTGGTAAAGTTCTAGCAAAACTCTCCAATAACTGATAATAAAACATAGACAAAATGAATAATAGTAAAAACAATACATGTTGTTGTTGTGGTCTTCAGTCCTGAGACTGGTTTGATGCAGCTCTCCATGCTACTCTGTCCTGTGCAAGCTTCTTCATCTCCCAGTAACTACTGAAACCTACATCCTTCTGAATCTGCTTAGTGTACTCATCTCTAGGTCTCCCTCTACGATTATTACCCTCCACGCTGCCCTCCAATACTAAATTGGTGATCCCTTGATGCCTCAGAACATGTCCTAGCAACCGATCCCTTCTTCTAGTCAAGTTATGCCACAAACTTCTCTTCTCCCCAATCCTACTCAATACTTCCTCATTAGTTATGTGATCTACCCATCTAATCCTCAGCATTGGTCTGTAGCACCACATTTCAAAAGCTTCTATTCTCTTCTTGTCCAAACTAGTTTGGACAAGAAGAAACAATACATAAACATAAGTAATTGGCAACCCATCATAGTGACACAAGTGGGAGCAAAACCACGACAGGAGCAAAAGTACAAAATATTATTTCCCTTATACAAAACTTCCTTATTCTCCAGTTACATTTCTTAGCAGAATAAGTGTAAAAGGTCTCTGTTATTCTTTGTATGCTCTTGTTTTCATCTCCATACCGAATGATATGTCTCTGGAATGTCCACCTACAGGTGTGCTGTCGATATGTTATGCTAATGTTACTAGTAATGCTGCGAAATAGTACAGTGTTTTGGCAGGGTTTTAATTTTAAGTGGTTCTATGTCTCCTTCAGTTATCAGATCAATAATTGCCATTATCTTCTTTAATATTATTAAACATTTGGTACAATATTTCCTGCGTTATTTGTACTTCTGGTCTCATAGCTACGTAAGGTTGATTGTTGGCAGTCCCCTAGCCTTTTGTGGTGAGTTTTATTTGTTGTTTCTTTTGTGAACTTTCTCACCTACTTGGTTCCTAGTACTCATTGACACCAGTACTGGTTGCCTCTTGCTGACACTGATACAACTTACCTGTTGGTGTTTTTGTTTGTCATAAAATTAGAGTTCATTTGTCATGTGTAGATGGTATATGACAAAAGTAAGTTCCTTAGAATTGAAAATGTGTGTAAAGTTATTCAAAGGATTCATCATATAGTGGTTAAGAATTCTGTGTTGAGAATCAGTGCTGCTTGGAGCACTGGAGATGCAGCAGGTGAAGTGCTCGTATGATTGCAGAGGGTTAACGTTACAGATATGACTGGCTTGAACCAGAGTGGCAGCAGTGATGACGTCTGCATCGAGGTACGTCCGTTCTACTGTACCTCACTACAGCAGGGTGTCGAGTGTTAAGAACTCCAGGACAATTTTCTGTGAAAGGAGGGTCTAGTGATTGTTTTATAGCACTAACGGTGATTATCAATGTAACTTGGGTACTTAATATCGCAGATAGAGGTGAGAATGACTTCTCAAGTGACTCCTTGCAGGTCAGGGGTTTGATGCTAGTAGAGGCTGTCTCTTTCCAAATGGAAGTATGTGGAAGTTTTAGATTTTATTCTGACTATTACTCTGTTGAAGGTTACTTGCAGGGTGTCCAATTGGGGCTTTAATCTTTCCCTTCCTTACAACCCCTGGTTAGTACATGCATAAAACACTCTCAATGATGCTGTGACAACAGATTAAAAATTATTTTCAGTAGTAGTAATATTAGCAAAGGTAGAAGTGGTTGCATATAAAGTGTAGATGTTTTGGGTATTTTTGCTTTCACCAACATTGTATACTGCACTATGCGACATGGCTCAGATGCTGCAGGAATACAGGGTGTGGTCTTTCTCAATAGTTGTTTCTTTTGTCTGGGGCCAGATACAAAGCAGGTGGCATGGTCTGGCCCCAATGGGGGGTGGCAAGGGTGGACAGCAGAATAGAGCTTTTGTATGTGGGGAGGCTGGATGGTGTCAAGTCCCTCTGGGCAGTCACTAAGACCTAGCTGAGGGTGGTCATGACAGTTATTCACAAAGGATCTTCTTTTCAAGGGACTCAGATAACTCGATTGTTAAAGTTCTTGAAACTATCATGATTCATTTACTCACTTAGATACTCCATTCTTCTTAAATGTATGTAATTTATAGATTTTTATACTTCTGCATGGACTGTAATGACGACTTGACTCTCTCAGATATCATTTACTTGGAACTAGTAGCTAATAACGTCTGAACTGGACACTAATGTTAGGGCTGTTACTCTGAATTAACATTAACTTGGTTTCTACTGTACTTTACTGTATTACACGTTGGCATCTCAAACCTGTTCCTTCTGGCTAACGTGGTTCCCACACAGTGGTCGCTCACAGAATAAATATCACTTCTCCTCCTCCTCCTCCTCTCTCTCTCTCTCTCTCTCTCTCTCTCTCTCTCTCTCTCTTTATTTATTTATTTTTTGCTTAGAATTCAAATAGATGACATGAATAGGTTTCTATCCCTGGGTAAAACTAGTGAAATCTATAGGGCCATATTAGGCAGATGGATTTATTGTCATAACTATCTTCTTATACTTACTGGTTGCACTGCAACTGTAAGATCGCAGATGCAGGAGCACAGCTGGGTGGCTTACTTCAGCATGGCCAAGGCATGTGGCCAGCAGGGCAAAGACAGGGAATGGGAGAGGAGTGATCAGGACCATCTCTGTGCAGAAGAAAGACAAGACAAGACGTTGACTTAGGCAGCTGGAAGCGGGGTGGTAGAGGGGCCATCTGATGTGTGTGTGTGTGTGGGAGGGGGGGGGGGGCTTTCACAAAGTGGCAGGAAGGGGCAAAATCCTAATGGCCACTCACTTGGTGGGGAGGTTGCGTCGCCAGCTGGCAAGGAGGGACAAGGCTTGCGCTTTGTAAACAGACTGTGCCTGACATTAACTATGCGACTTCCTTGTTGGCATTTAATATACAGAAACACGTAGTATCATGAAACTTACCTTGTCGTCTTTTCAATGCCTTATTTAAGAAAGCAATAAAATAGCACTTAGGGAGGACTCCTTTCACTTGTAAAGTAACACATTTGGTGTTTAACTCAGACATATGTATTCTTGCTAATTGAAACCACTGTCTCTCTGGTTTGTTATCCGAATTGTTTTTTCCCTCTTTAACACTGTTGTTGGTGAGTGCTTAGTATAAACATACACGTACCATGGCGTATTTCAAACTGTAGGTAGATAGCAGCATGTTGTCGCTGATCTAATGCCAGTTACAAAGACGTATTTCTAACATGTTATTATGGTAGAGCTTTAACAGCTGTTTCTGTTTACTATTCACCGAGTCAACAGGTGAAGTGTAAATCCATTTGACATATACAAGATTAATTGATTCCTATCTCTGCGTGTTCCACTGACAAGGACAACTTTTCCCTTTAACTCTGTTGCTAATGAGTGTTTGTGTTTCCAGTTCTCTGCTGCTATGACAACATTACTGGAGACATTAAACGATATCTGACAAAATGATTACAAAAACTCCAATCACTTCCATTAACATGTGACATCCTAAATTATATTACCAATGGTTGCCAATTCTTATGTACAGTTACAACTACCATGCACAACTTAAATAAATACATAGCAATGACGGCAGCTTCTGGCAATTAATTCTCTTGCTTCACTCAGGACTTTTCCAGCTGATTATATGTCATATTGGACCTAATACCTGGAGCATAACCCATAGGGGTGTTCTAATCTTAGAGCATATTTATGTTGCAGTCTTGGCAGTTGTACTACCTTCTTTCTTGCCTTCCTGTTTCGCTATCGAGTGGGGGTGGCTCGGAACCCATATACAACTTCAACCTGTCAAAATGAACAATCACTGTGCATTCTGCTAACTGAATTTCCGCATTTACCGGTGAAGTAAGCCATTTGATACAGTACAGTCCTTCATACGTAGGTGTAAACTTCTTTATTCTTCCCTTTTTTACTACTGGATTGCATATTAGATTAGATTAGATTAGATTTACTTTCATTCCAATTGATCCGTAGTGAGGAGGTCCTCCTGGATGTGGAACATGTCAGAAAAACAACAATACATGACAAATATTTACAACTAAAACAAATAAGCTAATGTACCATTCCACAGGTCCCAAGTGGAATGATCGTCATTTTTAATGAACACTAAGAGTCATTTTACAAATACTAATGCACTGAATTTAAAATAAAAAACGTTTTTTATTTATTTATAAGGTAATAAACATGTAATACAACTACTGTAATACTTATTTACAATGAACACATTACTGCACTGAAATGGTGCAGAAGTTAGATTATACTTACACACACACACACACACACACACACACACACACACACACACACACACACAAATTTTCAGTGAACACATTACTGCACTGAAATTGTGCAGAAGTTATGTTGTACTTATATACAAATCAGTTGGTTTTACTAAGAAATTCATCAATGGAGTAGAAGGAGTTGGCCACCAATAAATCCTTTAGGCTTCTCTTAAACTGAATTTCATTGGTTGTTAAGCTTTTTATGGCTGCTGGCAAGTTATTGAAAATGTGTGTTCCTGAATAATGCACACCTTTTTGTACAAGACTAAGTGACTTTAAATTCTTGTGAAGATTATTCTTATTTCTAGTATTGATTCCATGAATTGAGCCGTTGGTTTGAAAAAGTGATATATTTTTAATGACAAATTTCATAACATAACTAGATCTCCTACCTTGTACTCAGGCATTTTTGCTTTCTGATTATCCCTCTTTAACTGTTGAGCAGTGGCTTTTGCATTGTTCCCTCTTACTTTCTTCCAAATCACTTTTAGATGTTGTGCCAAACTTTTCACGTCTTTGCATTTAATTCCAGGGGGCAGTTTGTCAATCTCAAAAGGTGAATTTATAGGTCGGCCATATACCGCTTCATAAGGGGAATATCCTGTAGCTTCATGGAAACAGCTATTATATGCTGATGTGATGTATTGGACATACCTGTCCCAGTCAGAGTGATTTTTATTGTCATAGTAAAAGAGCATGCACGTAACGGTGCGGTGGACTCGTTCTAGGCGTCCATTCGCTTTTGAGTGAAACGGTGTCCTTCTCCACTTTTTGATTCACAACAACCAACAGACTTCTGTAAACAATGCTGACATAAAATTCATGCCTTGATCTGTAAGTACAGCTTCAGGGCTTCCATAGGGTAACACCAAGTGGGTGACAAATGCATGAGCTACAGTTTCTGCGGGAATGAGAATTAAGAACCTGGAAAAATGATCTATGATGGACAATATATATCTGTTATTTTGTGGACTCAAAGGGAAAGGACCAACGATATCTTCTGCTACTGAAGCCCAAGAAGAAATGGCTCCTGGCATTTGCTGTAAAGGTACCTTTGTTCGAGTCGGCAATGACCTCCAAACACAGGGCAAGCAATTTTGTATATACTTTTGTACGTCTCGCCATCTGCCTTCCCAGAAATAGTGGGCAGCTATTTGACAATTGGTGGCACAAAGACCATTATGACATGCTTGCAGGCTATTGTGACTGTTGTGTACATAGTTCCGCGTAGGCAGCGCATATACAACTTTCTCAATAGAGCGCGCCCCGCTAAGCACAACAGCGCAGGCACAGCGCTTGTCCGTCTCCGCACTATGAGATGGCGCTGCCATAAAGACAGACCAAATTCTGCTTCTCCTGATCCACGTATTAATATGTAACGCAGCCAATGAGATTGCTACAAATGTAGAACCTTTTCTCCTCACAGATCACACTCGCGCAGTGATACCTGAACGCTCGAGGTATTATAACGAGTGTACAGACCTCCGATTAGTCAGTCTGCATTAGTCTGCATTAGTCTATAGTCAAGTTTCAGTCTGCGCCTAATAAGATTATCATATTCCTGTACATAGCCATGAAGAGAAATGTATAGACACTTTGTCAAGTATCAGAGATATGTGAGAATAAGATTAACGTACCAAGACCAAAGGAACTTCAGATTGTCAATTGTAAATAGCATCCAGAACCAAGTTAAGTTATTTTTATTCTTGTTATTATTTTAATAAATGTGTGTGAAAATTAATCAAGTTCTGTTTAAAGTTGGTCACCATCAATCTGCTACTCTAAGCGTGCAAGTGGCATTTCTATCATCTGACCTAACGGCAGAAGATAAACACGCCACGATAAGACCACGAGACATATTGCTGACACTCGCCTACTTCGTTAGAGCGACAAGTCAAATAATCTGATGGTGTATGTACCGAAGGTCTTACAGTATGCACACCACAGTGACATTGTGCTATTGTCTTGGGATGTAGTTCTTTTGGAATTACCACTTGTTTACCCAAGGGGGTCTTCGATACAAAATTCCATCTTCAACAGAAAATTCTGGCAAAGTTTCATACTTCTGACATTCAACATCTCTTTGCTGTGTCTCCCTCAATTCTTCAATAGACACATCACTGGTAACAATCACTCTAACTTTCCGGCTTAACGCATCGGCATTTTGATGCAACTTGCCTGGTTTATGTTTTACCTCAAATTCAAATTTGCTCAATTTTAAAGCCCAATGACTCAACCTACTACTGGGGTCTTTTAGACTGCATGATCCATGATGACTGTTTTTTTTTCTCCCATACAAATAACATCAAAAATAGGTTACACCAAACATGAGTGCTAAGAGTTCCTTCTCAGTTGTACTGTAATTTAATGCTGCTTTGTTAAGTTGTCGAGAGGCATAACCAATTTGTCATTCTTCTCCATCAATTTCTTGTGACAGAATGGCTCCTACAGCATAATCAGAGGTGCCTGCGAACAGAATAAATGGTTTTTCAAAATCTGGGTATGCTAGTACAGGGGCTCTTGTTAGAACATGTTGGATTTGTCGCATTGCTTCATCACATTCCTTGGTCCACTATAACTAGACCCTTTTTTCAATAATTTAGTCAGGGGCTTAGCAATGATAGCATAATTGTTCACAAAACGTCTGTAATAATTGGCAAGGCCTAAAAGTGACTGCAACTCTTTAATATTTGTTGGTGTTTGAAAATCCTTTACTGCTGTGGTCAAACAGGGATCAAGTTTTACACCTTCTTCACTTATTATATGTCCCAAATACCGTACCTGCGATTGGGCTAAGGTACACTTTTCCAGTTTCACACTTAAGTGAGCTCCTTTCAACCTTTCCAAAACATCACTCAGCCTCTCTACATATTCCTTGATGGTTTTGGAAAAAATGATAATGCCATCTACTAAGCATGTTGTCGGTTTCAGTCTGTGCAACAACAAATCTGCAAATCTTTGAAAATTGGTGGGTGCATTCCTCAAACCAAATGGCATTCTTACAGATTCATATAATGCTGTAGGTATGTAAAAAGCAGTTTTATGGTGGTCCTGGGATGCAACAGGGATTTGATGATATCCGGAGCGTAAGTCAATGGTGGTGAGATACTTGCAGTTGCCTAGTCGGTTTAATGTTTTGTCCATGTGCGGTAAGGGATAAGTGTCTGGAGTAGTTACTCAGTTCACTGCCCTCATATCGACACATAGGCGATAGGCTTTCTCTCCATTTACTGACTTTTTCGGCACGACTACCATGGGGGACACCCACGAACTTGAGGAAAGCTGAATGATTCCTGCAGCTAATTGCTGCTGAATCGTATCTTTGACTACAGATTGCAAATGATATGGTATATGATATGGCTTTTGCACAATCAGCCAGAATTTCCTGCTGAACCAAATCAGTGACCGGTAGAAACTGCCTCTTTTGAAACAACCAAGAAAATTCCTCTAACACTGGCTGCAACATCTTTTGCCCCTCAGCGTTTAAATGACTCAACTTCTCTGTCAACTGATTCCTTAATGACAACGCGACATAACTCACTTCTCTGACTGGACACTTCTTTCTCCTTGGTCCCTTTTCATCTGTACTTTGTGGAATTTCAACTCCTCCTACTTCTTCCAAGACCTCCTATCCACCAGCAACAATAGTACCTTTCGGTATTACAACATCTTTCATACCAAAGTTATCTATGCTCACCGGTATCGCAAAACCCTTTTGTTTTCTTTCCTGCCGGCAAATACATCTCTTAATATGAATTGATTGACGATCTAATACATCCTTCTGGGTGAGCAGATCGACCAGAATGTCTGTATTTGGCTGCTTCCGATTTTTGACATGTATCCATAGAATTTTTCCACTTCCACCTTTTATCCTTACAGAGTCAGTGGTTTTTATCATCCACATCTGCAGTTTTATGGAAGACTGTGAACGGAGCCTTTCACAGCTTCTTCGCATCTGATGGGTTAATGCATTGCCAAAACAATGAATTGCTTCACCAAACTGCACTGTTCGCATTCGATAATTCACTATTCCCTGATAACGGTGCAAGAAGCCATTCCCTAATATGATGTCAAAAGTCACTACACACGAACCTGCAGAGACAATTATTTCTTTACCAAGGCCACTGATATGAAAACGGGGTGGCTATAGCATCCTTCGATGATTTTTATCTACAAATAATACACTAATTTGTGCACCAGTGTCAACTAAAATCTTAACTACTTTGTTCCTGAATGAGATTTTCACTCTGCAGTGGAGTGTGCACTGATATGAAACTTCCTGGCAGATTAAAACTGTGTGCCCAACCGAGACTCAAACTCGGGACCTTTGCCTTTCGCGGGCAAGTGCTCTACCATCTGAGCTACCGAAGCATGACTCACGCCTGGTACTCACAGCTTTACTTCTGTCAGTATCTCATCTCCTACCTTCCAAATTTTACAGAAGCTCTCCTGCGAACCCTGCAGAACTAGCACTCCTGAAAGAAAGGATATTGCAGAGACATGGCTTAGCCACAGCCTGGGGAATGTTTCCAGAATGAGATTTTCACTCTGCAGTGGAGTGTGTGCTGATATGAAACTTCCTGGCAGATTAAAACTGTGTGCCCGACCGAGACTCAAACTCGGGACCTTTGCCTTTCGCGGGCAAGTGCTCTACCATCTGAGCTACCGAAGCACGACTCACGCCCAGTACTCACAGCTTTACTTCTGCCAGTATCTCGTCTCCTGCCTTCCAAACTTTACAGAAGCTCTCCTGCGAGCCCTGCAGAACTTTGTTCCTGAGTTCTCTCTGGAATAGGAAGCACAGCATCTGACTCAAGCCTCATTTCGTCGCTTACTGTAAGAACACAACAATAGTAAGCAACTAGAAAGATTTAACTACTTCGTCCACTGTCTCTATAAACATTCCGGCTTCCCCTGTCAACTTCAATCTGGCTACATTGACCAATAGATCATCTGGCCAGGCCCAAGTGCGACCCACATCGTGAATATTCTGTATGAATATAACCACATTTTCATGGGACTTTCCAGAAAAGGTAGGAATGAAATCAGCTGCAGGAAAATTAATTATAGTTGCCATGTTAGCTGAAATTGTGGTAGCTGTATTAGTGACAGGTTGTACATGTGTTACAGGCATGGAGCTAGCCACAAGTACTGAAGTTTGCACATTGGCTTCCAGTGTCTGTTTCAAGATGTGGTTTTGCTCAATTAACTCTCAATTTTGGATGAACAATTGGTCCATTCAAGTGTTAATAGCTTCAAGCTAGTCTTTCAGGGCAGTAGCCTCTTCGGGAGTATGCCGTTTTGTTGCTCTCGTTCCCATCGGCATGTTTGCAAAATTAGGGGGCCGTTAGTGACCTTAAAAATGATTGTTACAAAAAGAAAGGTCACAAATAACCTAGTCCAGTGGCGGGTGGCTTGATGTTAAAGTTGGAAGCTTCACTGTGGCTTACACGATGGTGGAGTCAGCATGACGCATTGGTGGCAGCGACTGCATAGTGGAACGGCAGCGGCAGGCGACGTGGTGGTGGCAGACATAGATGCGGGAGAGCAGCTGCTGGACCCTTGGGCATTGACGGCAGGCGATGTTGGCTCGGCCAGTACAAGGCGGCAAATGTGGTGGGTGGCGTGACTGCATGTTGGCAGAAGATGACAGCAGCTTGCCCAGTACATGGTGACAGATGCAGCGGGCGGTGTCGGCGTCCGGCTCTTACGGCTTGTTACCTCAGACTTAGGCGCCTCCGACATTGCAGCGCACACCCTGTGCATTTTTACTGACACAGCCACGGCCCAAGCGAGGTGAACTAGGCAGCCGGCTAGCGCATTCTACACACACGAACTGCTCGGCAATAGAAGTGTGACAAAGTGCCAGATACTGTGGCATCAGGCTATTGCCAAGTTACATTTGCTGAATGAATTTAGATTAGCAAAAAAGTCACTATGGGAATGCATCCGTACTTCTGACACCAACTTTGTACAGGATAGCTGGAGTGAAAGATGGTGGGCAGGAATAAACCATTAGGTCTTTTATTAGCAAAACAGCATTGAAATGGGTCACATAGTCAGGCCCAGGGAGGCAAGGGTGAACCAGAACATAGTCAGGGACAAAATGTAGTTCACATAGTTAAGGAAAAGCAGTGTCTGCCATTCGGACAAGTCCGACTGGTATGGCAGCCACTGAAAAATGAAGTCCGCAGTGCCGCAGCACCGGGAAGAGCAGGATATGTTTACTGCTACATGGCGCACGATTGAGAGAGTGAGTCCCGGCAGAGGGCGGCAGAGTACATTCAGCATGGTCATGTGACCTCCTCCACGCTGATTGGTCAGAAGCCGAGGAACCCGCAGGGGTGGCATGGAAATTTCCAGAGCGTGGCCTACTCAACATTGCATAGACAGCATTACCTCATCAGCACACGAGGGAGGCGTGTGATCAAGATTGCCCACCCCAGTGCTGATTTGCTGTTGCCGGACCGTGGGATGGGAAAATTACAGGCAGCAGAAGCTGCCAGCTACTGCTTGTCCATAGCCAGAGAATAAATTAACTTTTGAAAACAAATAAAAATGAAGTAAAATCCCCTGTCATTGTTTTAACACATGGCCTATTTGTCTTACACTTACTTCACAATTAAGTTGATGTATTGTTGTTAACCTAACCAGTACGAGTTTCTCATCTGAAAATCAGCTGCAGACCAAAAATCGGGCCTTTATATATCATCATAATAATAGGTACTGAAACTGTACATTGTTTGATGATTAATTTACAAAAAATACAATTAAAACATAACTCATTAAAATAATTGAATACATTGAAAAATTTGTTCTTTTTAACAGTTTCTTCTACCACTATGGTTAAGCTGAATTATTTGTTTCAATGATGGCCTTGGAATCACATGGAACCCCTGATGTCGCTGCGTCTTCCGGCAGTGAGCATCTTACCGGTCAGCCATCACTCGAGGGTGAATGGCGGACAGTGGTGGGCTCGCGCGTGCCTGGCCGAAAGGCGAAGGTGGGATCTGGCCGCATGGCAGCTGCCTTACCCCTTTCCAACAGGTACGGGGTGCTTCCTAGTGGTGATGACATCGTTTCCGAGCCACCACAGGATGCCTCGCCTGTTGGGCCAGTGGCCGATTCTCCGGCAAGGTCCCGACAGTCACAGAGGGTGGGCCTATTAGTTATAGGGAGCTCCAACGTTAGGCGGGTTATGGAGCCCCTTAGGAAAATAGCGGGTAGGTCGGGGAAGAATGCCAGTGTGCACTCGGTGTGCTTGCCGGGGGGTCTCGTCCGTAATGTGGAGGAGGCCCTTCCGGCAGCTATTGAACGCACTGGGTGTGACCAGCTGCACATAGTAGCACATGTCGGAACGAATGACGCCTGCCGCTTGGGTTCTGAGGCCATCCTTGGTTCCTTCCGGCGGCTGGCTGATTTGGTGAAGACAACCAGCATCGCACGCGGAGTGCAAGCTGAGCTTAATATCTGCAGCATAGTGCCCAGAGTCGATCGCGGTCCTCTGGTTTGGAGCCGTGTGGAGGGTCTAAACCAGAGGCTCAGACGACTCTGCGACTATAATGGTTGCAAATTCATCGACCTCCGTTATTGGGTGGAGAACTGTAGGGCCCCCCTAGACAGGTCAGGCGTGCACTACACACCGGAAGCAGCTACTAGGGTAGCAGAGTACGTGTGGCGTGCACACGGGGGTTTTTTAGGTTAGAGGGACCCCCCCTTGGGCGAAACGATAAAATACCTGACGGCTTACCAGAGAGGACATTATCATCGTTGATAAAGAACGTCCGTCCTCAGAGACCAAAAACAGGAAAAGTTAACGTAATATTGGTAAACTGCAGGAGTATCCAGGGCAAGGTTCCTGAATTAGTATCTCTTATTGAAGGAAATAGTGCGCATATAGTATTAGGAACGGAAAGTTGGTTAAAACCGGAAGTGAACAGTAACGAAATCCTAGACACAGAATGGAATATATACCGCAAGGATAGGATAAACGCCAATGGTGGAGGAGTATTTATAGCAGTAAAGAATTCAATAATATCCAGTGAAGTTATTAGCGAATGCGAATGTGAAATAATCTGGGTTAAGTTAAGTATCAAAGGTGGGTCAGATATGATAGTCGGATGCTTCTATAGACCACCTGCATCAGCAACCATAGTAGTTGAGCGCCTCAGAGAGAACCTGCAGAACGTCGTGAAGAAGTTTCGTGATCATACTATTGTAATAGGGGGAGACTTCAATCTACCAGGTATAGAATGGGATAGTCACACAATCAGAACTGGAGCCAGGGACAGAGACTCTTGTGACATTATCCTGACTGCCTTGTCCGAGAATTACTTCGAGCAGATAGTTAGAGAACCAACTCGTGAAGCTAACGTTTTAGACCTCATAGCAACAAATAGACCGGAACTTTTTGACTCCGTGAATGTAGAAGAGGGTATCAGTGATCATAAGTCAGTGGTTGCATCAATGACTACAAGTGTAATAAGAAATGCCAAGAAAGGAAGGAAAATATATTTGCTTAACAAGAGTGATAGGGCACAAATCGCAGAATATCTGAGTGACCACCATCAAACGTTCATTTCTGAGGAAGAGGATGTGGAACAAAAATGGAAAAAATTCAGAAACATCGTCCAGTACGCCTTAGATAAGTTCGTACCGACTAAGGTCCAAAGCGAGGGGAAAGATCCACCGTGGTATAACAATCATGTACGAAAGGTACTACGGAAACAAAGAAAGCTTCATCATAGGTTTAAGAGTAGTCGAATCATAGCTGATAAGGAAAAGCTGAACGAAGCGAAAAAGAGCGTAAAGAGAGCAATGAGAGAAGCATTCAACGAATTCGAACATAAAACATTGGCAAACAATCTAAACAAGAACCCTAAAAAGTTTTGGTCATATGTAAAATCGGTAAGCGGATCTAAATCCCCTATTCAGTCACTCGTTGACCACGATGGCACCGAAACAGAGGACGACCGAAGAAAGGCAGAAATACTGAATTCAGTGTTCCGAAACTGTTTCACTGCGGAAAATCGTAACACGGTCCCTGACTTCAGCCGTCGCACGGATGCCAAAATGGAAAATATTGAAATAAACAATATCGGAATTGAAAAACAACTGCTATCACTTAGTAGCGGAAAAGCATCCGGACCAGACGAGATACCCTTGAGATTCTACAGTGATTATGCTAAAGAACTTGCCCCCTTTCTATCAGCAATTTATCGTAGATCGCTGGAAGAACGTAAAGTACCTAGCGACTGGAAGAAAGCGCAGGTCGTTCCCATTTTCAAGAAGGGTCATAAATCAGATGCGAATAATTATAGGCCTATTTTGCTTACGTCAATCTGTTGTAGAATAATGGAACATGTTTTGTGTTCTCATATTATGACGTTCTTAGATAATACAAATCTCCTTCATCATAACCAACATGGATTCCGCAAACAGAGATCATGTGAAACTCAGCTCGCCCTATTTGCCCAAGAAATTCACAGTGCCGTAGACACTGGCGAGCAGATTGATGCCGTATTCCTGGACTTCAGGAAGGCATTTGATACGGTTCCGCACTTACGTTTAGTGAAAAAAATACGAGCTTACGGAATATCGGACCAGGTTTGTGATTGGATTCAGGATTTCCTAGAAGAAAGAACACAACATGTCATTCTTAATGGTTCAAAATCTGCAGACGTAGAGGTAATTTCGGGAGTACCGCAGGGAAGCGTGATAGGACCTTTATTGTTTACAATATACATAAATGACTTAGTTGACAACATCGGTAGCTCCGTGAGGCTATTTGCAGATGACACGGTTGTCTACAAGAAAGTAGCAACATCAGAAGACTCGTACGTACTCCAGGAGGACCTGCAGAGGATTAATGCATGGTGCGACAGCTGGCAGCTTTCCCTAAACGTAGATAAATGTAATATAATGCGCATACATAGGGGCAGAAATCCATTCCAGTACGATTATGCCATAGGTGGTAAATCATTGGAAGCGGTAACGACCGTAAAATACTTAGGAGTTACTATCCGGAGCGATCTGAAGTGGAATGATCACATAAAACAAATAGTGGGAAAAGCAGGCGCCAGGTTGAGATTCATAGGAAGAATTCTAAGAAAATGTGACTCATCGACGAAAGAAGTAGCTTACAAAATGCTTGTTCGTCCGATTCTTGAGTATTGCTCATCAGTATGGGACCCTTACCAGGTTGGATTAATAGAAGAGATAGACATGATCCAGCGAAAAGCAGCGCGATTCGTCATGGGGACATTTAGTCAGCGCGAGAGCGTTACGGAGATGCTGAACAAGCTCCAGTGGCGGACACTTCAAGAAAGGCGTTACGCAATACGGAGAGGTTTATTATCGAAATTACGAGAGAGCACATTCCGGGAAGAGATGGGCAACATATTACTACCGCCCACATATATCTCGCGTAATGATCACAACGAAAAGATCCGAGAAATTAGAGCAAATACGGAGACTTACAAGCAGTCGTTCTTCCCACGCACAATTCGTGAATGGAACAGGGAAGGGGGGATCAGATAGTGGTACAATAAGTACCCTCCGCCACACACCGCAAGGTGGCTCGCGGAGTATAGATGTAGATGTAGATGTAGATGTAGATGAAATTAACAGACGTAGTTCTACAAATAATACTTTTGACAAACCTGATAATTACCTTGGAATTAATTAAGGGTTGGCTTTGCTAACACAGTTTTGAATAGAGCCAAATAAATACTTAAAAATGCTATAGTTTTTCCCCCAAATGTTTATAATTATTATAGAATTTATATTTGTTTATAAGTCAACAATAGAATTTAAATTATGAAACAACTGCTGATTTCACCCTATAACAAAAGATATTAACTAGGAATAGTCAAAATAAATCAGGAAATTAATTACATACACAAAACTAACACATAATTAGCTCTGGTGTTCTATTCTTTAAAACTGAAGGCCAACCTTTCTCTTTTATGAAAATGCAGATTATACTTACATATGTCAATGGTAATTAGTTAAAAATAAAAAACTACTTTAAGGAAGCAGATGGCAAAACAAGGGGGGAAGTAAAAAGATTCCATCTTGCTTCATCACAATGTCATCACATAGCATGACAATAGTGCTCTGTGTATGTAGGTTTTCGGGGCAGTGTGTGCTGTAGGTGGTGGCACCTGTGAGTTGCAGATATGGTGCCTCACACCATGTGTGTAATGCTGGCAGGTTTGCCAGGCTGGGTGTTGGTGTTGGGAGGACAAACTCTGCTGGGAGCATAAAGGATTTTCACAAGGGAACCTTGTATGTTGCCTCATATGCCATGTGAACACTGAGAAATACCCGTGGGAAGTCCTCCATCCACCATGACATGTGAGTGCAGTCTTCAAAGTCAATGCCAATGCTCTGTGAGACCATTACTCTGTGGGTGGTACACGATTGTATGGTTGTGGGTAATGCTGCAGAGGTGGCAGAGGGCATTGAACAGAGCGATTTGAATTTTCTCTCTTTGACTTTGGTTATTGTTTCTGGACAACCAAAATGAGATATCCGTGCATCAATGAAAGCTCAAATGGTAGATTCCAGTGTGATATCTTTAATAGGTGCAGCTTTGACCCAGCATGAGAGTCAATCAGTTGTGGACAGTAGGTACTTTCAGTGTCCTGGGAGTGGCCCAACAAGGTCAAGGTGCATGTGCTGGAATCGAGAATATGGTATATCAAAGGGACTGAGGGGAGACTACACTTGGTTGGTCATCCTTGCTACATTAACACTCCAAGCAAGGGTGAAACCATGTGTGGCATTTGGCCAAACAAACCATTCAGTTATGTGCTGTACTGTTGGTAGAACACCCAGTTGAACCAGATTTGTGAAGCTGAAGAATGATCAGGCAGCACAAGGACATAGGGTTTAGAGATCATCTTCTGTTCTGTGAGACTTGCACAGGATGCAGGCATCAGTGCTGTGAATACCACATCTTTTGATGAACAAATTAGAGCTGTTGCTACTGAGTAAGTCCATGATGCATGGATTGTAGTCTTGTTCATCCACCAGCTTGACATAGTCAACATGGAGTAAAATAGTATTGATACATGAGTGGTTGTTGGCTGTGATGTTGGCTCTGTGTAAATGAAGGATGTCCACTGCATATTGCGAGATGAGTTCAAGGTGGCAAAAGTGGCTGGGGTCACACCCTTTGATGGGTGGTGTATTGTGTTGGTGAAAAGTTTGTGATCTCTATAGATCGCCACCTGTCTGCCTTTTATATCTTCTCTGAGATACCAAACTGCTTCATATGCAATGAGTAGCTTGTGTTCAAAGACAGACCATTTTTATTGTGAGGCTATGAGTTTTTAGAGAAGAAATGGAGTGGTTGTGTTTTGCCAGCTCAATGGCTGAATTGCCAGTGTCCATTACCACTGTGAGTTGTGTATCTGGTATCAAGTGTGCTAGCACTTTTGTGATGCTAACTTTGGCGCTGGTGGATGCACCTTGCATGTTAGGAGTCCACATAAATTTCCTCTTTCCATGTGTATTCGATCAGGCAAGGGTATGAGTGAGCAGAATCTGAATCACCACTGGTTGGTAGAATTTAAGGGTGCTTAGGAAATGTAGTAGGTCATGGTAAATCTGTAGAAGTAGTAACTGAAGAATGAGTTCTGTCCACTCAGACATTGATTTGATATTTTGGTGTTGAACAGTCTCCAAGGAAGGTCACTTCAGTTTTCTGCAACTGATATTTCTCTTCATTAATGATCATCCCCACATCATGGTGGGCAGTGAGAACTAGTTTGAGATGCTGTTCATGATCCTGGGAGTTGTCAGAAAAGATTAAAATATCAACTATTTTTAGAAAACACCATTGATATACCATTGGCAGATTTGGGCTGTTTTTTTCAATCTCTAGGGCATGAAAAGAAATCTGAATAGGCTGGAATGTGTAATGACAGCAGTCTTAGGAATAGATATCTGAAGGTAGGCCATTCTGCAGTATTTGAAGGTATGCCATTCTGCTGCAGTCAGTAACACTAAAGATAGATACACTTGTGAGGAAATGTGTAAAGTCTTGAATTTTAGGGATGGGGTCGCTGCTGTGTATTGTTTTTACCATTGAGGACCCTGTAAGTCTCACAGATTCAAATAGAACTATCTTTTTTTGTACCATGTTTGATGGGTGAGATCCAGAAGCTGTCAGAAGGGAAAACTGTACCCAATTTTAACAGTTCATTGACCACCACTTTTGCTCTCTGTAGAAGAGCCGCAGCCAAGTGGTGAGCCAAGAGCCACGAGAAATGCAACAAATGTCACCATTTTGGATGGCACATTGCTGAACAATCACTCCTAATGAGGAGGGGAAAGAAACACTTAGGCAGTGCAGTGGGCACTGAGACAGAAGGCACCATACTAACCTGTGAGAGCTACAGTGTTGTTGAGGGTGCTGTGGCATAGCTGCCCGAGGTGGAGACGATGAGGCATGTTCATCACGAGAGGGGTCGGTTGAGAGGTGCATGTAAGCACAAGTCCAGCATTGTGGATGCATTGGAGTAGGCTTGCGTTTTCAGCACAGAGTGTCTCCAACACCTTGCATATTTGTAGGTAGTGCTGGTGTGTCTCCATGGTGGCATTAATGTTGGTAGCACAGTCTTTTGTGATGGAAGAGCAAGTGGCAACATTGTGGCTAGGAAGGCCAATGGATCATGAAGTGGTGTGTGCCAGAGGAGGCAGCATCAGAGGAAAAAGCCCCAGGATGAGACGGTGGGTTATGTGGTGTAAAACTGCCATATGTTCCAGGTCCAGGGAGAGCTGAAAATGTCAAAGGAAGTCGAGTCCATCCATCAGTTTTCTGATATTGATGATGAAGATGGTCCTCGGGCACTGGAGATCCATTCTGAGTTGTAAAACATGATGTGCTATTCCATGCACAGACTGGGGCATTGTTGGTGGGATAGAGCTCTAGCCTGATTGTGTAAGTGAGGAGTGTGAACATGTGCTTTGGTATTGTGTTAATGTCAAATTCTGTATCTATGAGGAAGCATATACATGGTTTATTGTCAAAAACATACAGTCTTTCACCCTTCAAATTGCCTGGCATGGAGAACGTGCATCCATGTGGCCAAGGCTAAGACAGCTTGACCTGACAGCATGAGTCAATGTGCCTGTGACAGAACATATTTGAAGAACACACAGAGACAGGCAGTTGCATGTGGCATTTCCAAGCTGAGTGTAGTACTAACAGAGCAGTGACCTTGAGGCAATGGTGGCAGCTGGTGAACTGTTGTCAATTGATGGAGTGGTGTTGTGTGCAGCACTCAGGTTGGTGCCATGGCTGGAGGTGGTGATGCCACTGTCAACTGTCATCAGCTCTGATCGGGCTGGTACAGCACATGAAGTGGGTAGCCAAGATCTAACATTCAGTGGGAGGAAGTGTCCTTGTAATTAATGCACTTCCTATGCTGCAGTAGGGTAAAAATCCTATTTGCAAGGCTGAGCTTCTTGTTGAGCAGTTCAGTCACAGAAAACTGCAGCTGAGGCAGAAGTTTAACAATCAAAAGCATCCTTAAAGTGAAGTCTGGCATCAGATTCAAGTCTATTGATGTCTGTAGTTGGTATCACAACTGGGATGGAATATTATCAGTGACTTGCCAAAGCTGCTCTTCTGGAGTGCAAGATAAATGCTGAAACAAGGCTGATTTGGCTGTTGCATATTTGTTGTGTGTGGGGACGTGAGTATGACATCACTGATGATGTCAGTGTGTTCAGCCAGGTGGCAGATCAAATACACAAACTCAGAGTTGTCACTCAAGATTCGTAGCAATGAAAATACACATTTCACTGTCACAAACCACAGGACCAGTTGTTCTGGTCAAAATGGCAGTAGCTTGGTTTGAGGAGTGGGCCCCTCAAAGCACTGTATTGTATGAATGTGGTGGTGCTATGGAAGTCATGCAAAACATTATGACAGAGGAAGCACTCACAGAGCATTCGTAGATCTTGGAATGGAGTCAGGGTAGTGTGGAGACAGGTGCCTTGCACTGTGCATGGCAGTCATGTTGTCGAATGGCACTTGTACTGTTGCTGGTGTGGGTGTCATGGAATCATTTGTAACATACATAAGCCAAGCACCAGAATCAGAAACTGAAGTACGTGGGTGTGAATCTTGCACCAAGCCCAATAGTAGGCCATCTGATGGTGGCCATTGTCATGGCTTGCTGGAGAGATGATGTGTGAGGAAGCATGTGTAATAGTACACGATTCAGATTTTTGCACTATTTGTTGGTTAAGACACTGGTAATACACATCACTTGACAGAATCTATGAAGCACAGTTATGTGAAGAAGTTGATGTAACAGATGTAGTGTAAGATGGCTGCATGGTCAGTGCGTAGCAACTCAGAATAGAATGAGAAGTCATCAGGTTACCTTCCACTCGGAAAGTGGTTGCACTCAGCGACTGTTATATTGACTTGTAAATTATAGATTGCAGCAATCAGTCATCCTTTTTAAATTTTAATATGCAGATCCAGATTTTGGCTGGAAGCTAACCATTCTCAAAGCACTATTATTTTTGCTCAATGCATGTAAGTCCCTGTGGATCGGGCTTCACCCACAGTTCATTGAATACTACTTGTATGTGAGTGAAGCCTGATCAACAGGGACTTACATGCATTGTGCAAAAATAATAGTGCATTGAGAATAGCTAGCTTCTAGACAAAAATCTGGATCTGCATATTAAAATTTAAAAAGGACGAATGATTGCTGCAATCTAGAATTTACAAGAATGAGAAGTTCTACCAGCATGTTTGTCATGGGAGATTTCCCTAATAGATATATGGAGACATACCCTAATCATGAACAACACAGTATGGTGTAATATGCCTTTGTTAATATAACACAACCACATTACATCAGGATCTAGACCTAACTGTATTGCTATCACAGGTACTCCCAACCACTGCAGAAACTTTCTGGTTACTGGTATCACTAGCACCAATGTCCTCACAAATATCTAGACAGCTTTGCAGTGGTTCTGATTTCTCTCCCACAATTACCACCAGGCAATAAGGCAATTTTGGCCTTTTTAGCCTGTTGCTTCCTAGCTTTAGTGTGTTCCTTCCATCCACTATTGTTAGAATCCTTATGATATTGTTGGGATGTGTTCAAAATTCTGCCACTAGCTTCCAAATCTAATATCCCCACATCTTTTAAAATATCTAAGTTTTGTAGATACAAAATAATTCACTAAAAATGATAAATTTCACTTACAGCCATGTGCATATGACATTCTGGTTCTGGTGTATCACCTTCAGTTTTGATCAATACTAAAAGAAAGAGTGAGATATTAGCATTTATACATCAGTAACATGAAAAATTAACAATTTCTCTTGCTTACTTTTTAGCTGAGTATTTCATTGTAGATTTGTCATAGTCCTAGTTCCATTGTCTGGGATGGATTGAAATTACACGTAGTTGTTGAAATAGGTTGAGTCAGGTTCTCTTAATTATGTGTTAAAATATTAACACATATTTAAAGTATGCAAAACTTCATAAATTTACTCTCTTCAACTTCAAACAGCCACAAACTCTCATTGCTAACAAAATATTTCTTCCATTACCAGCACAAGACTTCACAGTACAACCAGATCAACAAGAACAAAGATACAGCAATTTTAGTACAAAGATAAGTGCATACAACTGACATAATTGATATTCATTAACTTAAGGCTTATGGTAACTATCAATAAGTGAAAAGTCTGTTTTATATGTGAATGACTTTCTTTGGATCAGTCCGAAGTCGACTTTCTCACATGCTGTGACACTCATGTTTCTCCTGTATTATGTCTAGTATTCCATTTCCATGGGAATGTGTGTTATTAGTGATAAAAATTACTGTAACTGCATTAATAACCACAGTGGTGACCCTAACAACTGTTAGTAACATTAAAAACTGCAAGTGTTTATCTCTTTTGTTCTGTGTGCTTTGTTTCTCATTGTTGACCGCAACACTTACCACACTAGTCCTTTGCATTTGGACTTCTACATGCCTACAGTGAAGGTTGAATCTGCTGTCATACCTACTTTGTCACTCACAGCCTCACCTGGCACAATATGGCCAACCTTGCCAGTTGCCCTGTATGCTTACCATGCCACATCGAGCTGCCACCTCACCAACCTCGTTCCTGTAAAGGACGTTGCCACACCATTCCACACCACATTGCTGGCCCACGGACATGGTTGGAGGTACATGGTCCATTCAGTGAGTCCACAGCATGCTGCATCATTCCAGTTGGCTCTTCATTCTGCGGTGTTTTCACAATTTGTGTCGACGACACCCACCTCGCACTGCCATGACGGGCTCTGGTCCCAGAGTTTCGTTTTCAACCACTTACTCAGTAACGCCAGTCACCTCTGCCATGCCGGTTCACCTGTGTGCTCACCAGGCATCACATTTCACCTCTTCTGTGTTGGCTCTACTGCCCACTTTAGTGGCAACGCTGGTCATATCCACAGTGTCATACACCCACACCTTCGCACATCTCCCCTCACACTCACACAGGCTTTTGGTGATGCAGGGCACTTCTGTCTCACTAGACGCCTTCACTCTTGCACCTTCCATGCATTTCGCCTCCCACCCACATGGAGTTTCAGTGATGCTGGTCGATTCTGCTGCACTGGATGCTTTCGCTCTCCCGCCTTCTGTGCTGACTCCTGTTGCATCGACCTACAGTGCCCCTACTGTGCTTGTGGCTAATTCAGATGCACCAGCCCATGGTGCTGCAGCATCCTTTGCTCCCGCATCGCTCACACCCATTCCTGCATCTATAGATCATGGTGTCCCTTCCTCGTTCGCACCTGCATCGTTTGTGCCTGCTGCCTCTGACTATGGTGCCGCTGCCTCATCTGCACCTGCTTGGCATGCTGTTGTTGCTCATGTGCCTGGCCCTGCTGTTATGCACTTTGCCATCCCCATTGTAATGGGTCACCCTCCTCTACATTACCTTTTTTTTTTTTTTATAGAAATAACCGATACCATGTATACTAACAATTCTTATATAGGTGAACATTAGAGCAGCGGCTAACTGAATGAACTTCATATGATATTGTATATGATGTGTTATGTTTTGGGCTAAAATATGTAAAAAAGAAATTAATTTGTTAGTACTCTGTATGTACAGTTAAAATTACTCTTTTTTAAAAAATACCTGAAATTACAAACTTTCTGGTATACTTAAAATTCCTATTATTAATTGCACACCTGAATTAATCTGGAATCATTTATAAAATAATGATCTAACTTGGTGATGATTCTTCTTCTGTCGAGAAAGTTTGTAAGTTCTTTTTTTTGTAAACTCTTTGGAATATGGTGAATACCACAGAATGTTAGGTAGTGGTTGACATGCCTCTGGTGGAAACGCACGTATTTTGCTAATCTTGTCAACAACAATGTGAATTAGTGTTCTGAAGTTTCTTGCTGGAAGAAGTTCTAGCACATTCATTTGGAATAGTTGGTGAAGCAGTCTGAGTAGCATCTCCCTTTGAAACAACAAAAGACTGCTTCTTCCACTCATTGTGACTTTTCTTAAAGACTCAATTGCTGAAATGGAGCATATTGATATCCACAAACCAAATACACAAAACAGGTATGAGCAAAATTTGTCAAATACGCAAAATTGAACAGCTAAACAACACAAAGCAAACTCCACAAGTCAACACACATGGTATAGCGTTTTTGTTTACTGTTATGAACAGTCACTTGTCACAGAGATAAAGCCATACAACGTTGGAAAACAAAACACTGCCTAATTCCGCAAAAATACGCTGCTTGCAGCCAGTGAGCAGCACCATGAGAGGTGACACACCAAGTTGCCACAACCGTTTACACGGCACGTCAACTTTGCAGCAATAAAAAACACACTCAGAAATCACTTAGAAGGGTGAAACTTGATTCATTTTATTGAGAAAACTCCAAATAATTTTATAATGAAAGAAAACCAAAAAAACGTTAAATTTGTCATTTTCATCATTTCGACTCCCCTTCAAGTTCTATCTAATATATTGACTGAGTTTAAAAAAATCAGTGATACACTGTATAGTTGTGTTCTGTAATAGATTTGTGCTTTAAAATTTTATACACATATTTCATGAGACCCCCCGTGAACCGTGGACCTTGGCGTTGGTGGGGAGGCTTGCGTGCCTCAGCAATACAGATAGCTGTACCGTAGGTGCAACCACAACGAAGGGGTATCTGTTGAGAGGCCAGACAAATGTGTGGTTCCTGAAGAGGGGCAGCAGCCTTTTCAGTAGTTGCAGGGCAACAGTCTGGATGATTGACTGGTCTGGCCCTGTAACACTAACCAAAACGGCCTTGCTGTGCTGGTACTGCGAATGGCTGAAACCAAGGGGAAACTACAGCCATAATTTTTCCCAAGAGCATGCAGCTTTACTGTATGGTTAAATGATGATGGCGTCCTCTTGGGTAAAATATTCCGAAGGTAAAATAGTCCCCCGTTTGGATCTCCGGGCGGGGACTACTCAAGAGGACGTCGTTATCAGGAGAAAGAAAACTGACGTTCTACGGATAAGAGCGTGGAATGTCAGATCCCTTAATCGGGCAGGTAGGTTAGAAAATTTAAAAAGGGAAATGGATAGGTTAAAGTTAGATATAGTGGGAATTAGTGAAGTTCGGTGGCAGGAGGAACAAGACTTTTGGTCAGGTGAATACAGGATCATAAATACAAAATCAAATAGGGGTAATGGAGGAGTAGCTTTAATAATGAATAGGAAAATAGGAGTGCGGGTAAGCTACTGCAAATAGCATAGTGAACGCATTATTGTGGCCAAGATAGACACAAAGCCCACGCCTACTACAGTAGTACAAGTTTATATGCCAACTAGCTCTGCAGATGACGAAGAAATTGAAGAAATGTATGATGAAATCAAAGAAATTATTCAGATAGTGAAGGGAGGCGAAAATTTAATAGTGATGGGTGACTGGAATTCGGCAGTAGGAAAAGGGAGAGAAGGAAACGTAGTAGGTGAATATGGATTGGGGCTAAGAAATGAAAGAGGAAGCCACTTGGTAGAATTTTGCACAGAGCATAACTTAATCATAGCTAACACTTGGTTCAAGAATCATGAAAGAAGGTTGTATGCATGGAAGAACCCTGGAGATACTGACATGTTTCAGATAGATTATATAATGGTAAGACAGAGATTTAGGAACCAGGTTTTAAATTGTAAGACATTTCCAGGGGCAGATGTGGACTCTGACCACAATCTATTGGTTATGAACTGTAGATTAAAACTAAAGAAACTGCAAAAAGGTGGGAATTTAAGGAGATGGGACCTGGATAAACTGACTAAGCCAGAGGTTATACAGAGGTTCAGGGAGAGCATAACGGAACAATTGACAGGAATGAGGGAAAGAAATACAGTAGAAGAAGAATGGGTAGCTTTGTGGGATGAAGTAGTGAAGGCAGCAGAGGATCAAGTAGGTAAAAAGACAAGGGCTAGTAGAACTCCTTGGGTAACAGAAGAAATATTGAATTTAAGTGATGAAAGGAGAAAATATAAAAATGCAGTAAATGAAGCAGGCAAAAAGGAATACAAACGTCTCAAAAAGGAGATCGACAGGAAGTGCAAAATGGCTAAGCAGGGATGGCTAGAGGATAAATGTAAGGATGTAGAGGCGCATATCACTAGGGGTAAGATAGATACTGCCTACAGGAAAATTAGAGAGACCTTTGGAGAAAAGAGAACCACTTGTATGAATATCAAGAGCTCAGATGGAAACCCAGTTCTAAGCAAAGAAGGGAAAGCAGAAAGGTGGAAGGAGTATATATAGGATCTATACAAGGGCAATGTACTTGAGGACAATATTATGGAAATGGAAGAGGATGTAGATGAAGATGAAATGGGAGATACGATACTGTGTGAAGAGTTTGACAGAGCACTGAAAGACCTGAGTCAAAACAAGGCCCCGGGAGTAGACAACATTCCATTAGAACTACTGACAGCCTTGGGAGAGCCAGTCCTGACAAAACTCTACCATCTGGTGAGCAAGATGTATGAGACAGGCAAAATAGCCTCAGACTTCAAGAAGAATATAATAATTCCAATCCCAAAAAAAACAGGTGCTGACAGATGTGAAAATTACCGAACAATAAGTTTAATAAGTCACAGATGCAAAATACTAACGCGAATTGTTTACAGATGAATGCAAAAACTAGTAGAAGCTGACCTCGGGGAAGATCAGTTTGGATTCCGTAGAAATATTGGAACACGTGAGGCAATACTGACCCTACGACTTATCTTAGAAGAAAGATTAAGGAAAGGCAAATCTACGTTTCTAGCATTTGTAGACTTAGAGAAAGCTTTTGACAATGTTGACTGGAATACTCTCTATCAAATTCTGAAGGTGGCAGGGGTAAAATACAGGGAGCAAAAGGCTATTTACAATTTGTACAGAAACCAGATGGCAGTTATAAGAGTTGAGGGGCATGAAAGGGAAGCAGTGGTTGGGAAGGGAGTTAGACAGGGTTGTAGCGTATCCCCGATGTTATTCAAACTGTATATTGAGCAAGCAGTGAAGGAAACAATAGAAAATCCGGAGTAGGTATTAAAATCCATGGAGAAGAAATAAAAACTTTGAGGTTTGCCGATGACATTGTAATTCTGTCAGAGACAGCAAAGGACTTGGAAGAGCAGTTGAATGGAATGGACAGTGTCATGAAAGGAGGGCATAAGATGAACATCAACAAAAGCAAAACGAGGATAATGGAATGTAGTCGAATTAAATCAGGTGATGCTGAGGGAATTAGATTAGGAAATGAGACACTTAAAGTAGTAAAGGAGTTTCGCTATTTGGGGAGCAAAATAACTGATGATGGTCGAAGTAGAGAGGATATAAAATGTAGACTGGCAATGGCAAGGAAAGCGTTTCTGAAGAAGAGAAATTTGTTAACATTGTGTCAGGAAGTCTTTTCTGAAAGTATTTGTATGGAGTGTAGCCATGTATGGAAGTGAAACATGGACGATAACTAGTTTGGACAAGAAGAGAATAGAAGCTTTCTAAATGTGGTGCTATAGAAGAATGCTGAAGATTAGATGGGTAGATCATATAACTAATGAGGTATTGAATAGGATTTGGGAGAAGAGGAGTTTGTGGCACAACTTGACTAGAAGAAGGGATCGGTTGCTAGGACATGTTCTGAGGCATCAAGGGATCACCAATTTGGTATTGGAGGGAAGTGTGGAGGGTAAAAATCGTAGAGGGAGACCAAGAGATGAATACACTAAACAGATTCAGAAGGATGTAGGTTGCGGTAGGTTATGGGAGATGAAGAAGCTTGCACAGAATAGAGTAGCATGGAGAGCTGCATCAAACCAGTCTCAGGACTGAAGACCACAACAACAACATGGCGGAAATGCCTGGGCGGAAGGTCTTTAGCTGGAGTACAAATAGCGTCCATGAGTGGCTTGAGATTGGTATAGATCGTGAAGGGTTGCCCCTTGAGGTTTAATGATTAATCACCTTGTTCACTGCGAGCAGCTAATGGTCAAATGCCGACCACTTTCACTGGCTCTTAGCCAGTTTTTTAGAAAATAAGTGGATGGGACGAGTGGAGTTGGTAGACTGCTTTTGTGAAACAGCACCCACAACTGAATCAATGGCATCAGTCATGATCGAGACATGGGCCTCAGGGTTAGGGTGGGCGAGTGTGATGGTTTTGGCTAGGGCAGTTTTAAGGTTACCAAAAGTGTTGAGCATTGGTTGGGTCCACTCCAACTTCCGTTTTCCAGTGCTGCTCTTGCTGAAGAGAGCATCAGTGAGGGCCATTTGGACAGAGGCAGCTTGAGGAATGTGGCAGCGGTAAAAGTTTGCCATACCCAGAAAATGATGGAGCTGAGCATAATCCTTGGGGAGAGGAAGTTTAAGTATGATTTTGACATGAGAACTCATCGGCCAGAGGCCGTCGGCAGAGACAGAATGGCTGAGGAAGGTAACTGATGTGGAACATAGTTGAGATTTATCATGGTTGGCAGCAAGGGCTGAACGGACTGAAGCGAGGTGAACTTGATGCTCCTCATTGGAGGAAGAAAAGATAAGGATATCGTCTAAGTAAGTGTAAGCAAAAGGCAGGGGAAGCAAAATAGAATCAATGAACCACTGCCATGTCTGTGCAGCATTTTTCGATTCATAAGGCATGTAACAGTATTCAAATAGGCTGAAGGGTGTGACGATGGCCATCTTCAGAATATCTGATGGATGCATAGGAATCTCGTGATACGCTTCCGAACAATCTAATATGAAGAAAAAGGTAGGACTATGAAGTAACTGCGTGAAATCTTGGATAGGTGGTATAGGGTAGTTATCGATAATGGTGCAGGTGTTAAGGGACCTGTAGTCACCACACATGCGTAAGGTGCCATCCTTTTTGGGAACAAGGTGAATAGGGGAACACCAGTTGCAACTGGAGGGGCAGAGGATGCCAAACGCCAACAGATCCTGAATGATCCCATTGGAACGCAGAAGTTTGGAAGTGTTAAGGTGCCTGGCCATATAACAAACTGGTGGACCACCGGTGGTGCAAATCTTATGGCAAGTGCCATTACTGATGGCCGATAATTGTGTAGGGGAGATGGCATGGGGGGTCAAGAAGGTATCCACAGGCAACATCGGTTCACTGACCTTGATGAACCGATGTGAGGTAGGTGAGGTGTCGGCTGTAGTTGGCAACAGAAGGTGCGATGCAGGAATGAAGCGGCGTGGAGAATATGGAGAGGTGCATGCAGGTGCATCTTGGAGATTTGTCCATGGTGATGCGAAAAAACCAGCAGGTGGTGGGATGCTTGACACTGGAGCAGGTTGGCGAGAAGACTCTGTAGGGGTGTGTGCTGGGCCACTTTGCTGCAGGGCTGCAGATAGGCAATGTATGGTATGCTGTGCATGTGACAATTTGGTGTAGGCAGAGGTGATGCAGGCGCATGAGTCATTGTTCTGGGTGCAGAGTTTGTCGATCTGGGAGTCCATGTACGACAGATCAGAGAGCTGTGAGGTTATGCACTTGACCAGGGAAGCACATGTGGAAAGCGCAACCAAGCAGGCAGAGAATGAAGTGGTGCTGAACTCAGGTGTGCACAGAACTTGAGACCCGGATGCATGGCAGAGCGAGGCAGCCTGCAGGTCTGGTGAAAGTTCGTAATGGTCTAGAAAATCCAACCTGAACAGAGGTTCATCCACATTGGCAGTATGGAAGGTTCAAGAGAAGGTGTGAACCAGTGAGAGGTGAAGTGACATTTTGATGGAGCCGTGGACCGCAATGGGAGAATGGTTGGTGCCGATCAAGGTGAGGGTATTGGGGATAGTGCGTCAACAGCGTGCTTTGCCAAGATGATGCTAATGTCAGTGCCAGTGTTGACGAGAAAGTGGATGCCGGTCAAGATATCTGTGGCATAGAGGTGTCGTGTCACTGAAGCGGGTGGTGCAGCGTCGGAAGATAGGCACCGTGAAGGCACGTGGCAGGACGTGGCACCTAAACTTGCCCACCAGTCTCATCTGGGTAGGTGCAGGGCGTGCAGCTGTTGCAGGTGGCATCCCCATAGGTAGTGTGGAACCAGTACAGTGGGTAGGCCAGGTGGTGGGCTGGTGCTGCAGTTGACTGCAGCGGAGCCGGTAGCCGATTGGGCCACTGCTCGGGTGAGGTCGGCAGCTGTCAGGAACCCACTGGCAGTACATTCTGTAGGCACTAGGTGACAGCTTCTGATGGGCAGCTGAGGTGTTGAGGTGAGCATGCCAGGTTCTGCTGGTTGGGCATGGAACTGGAGGGGAGGTGCAGGTGTGCCAACTGAATAGGATGGTGGAGATGGTATTCGTGACAGGTTGTGTTGGTGACGAATGATGGCATAAGGCTGATCCGCCATATGTAATCAAACCTCGAGAGGGTCAGTGTTGTGATACAGGAGATGAAGCTGCAGATCTGAAGGCATTTTGAATATCCATAACGTCCAAAGAGTGGCGTCAGACTTTGCGTGGTCATCGATTAAAGCACGTAGACGCCGCCAAAGCTGTGAAGGGATATGGTCATCAAGATGCTCCTTGTGTATAATGTGATGGATAGCCTCCGCCCAATGGCAGAAAAGGCACTTGATGAACAGTGATTTGGCTGTTGAATATTTGTGCAAGCCAGGCGGTGAGAGGAGCAAGTCGCTGATGAGGTCCGTATGTGCATGGAGATGGCTCAGGCAGACAAAATGGGCGCTGTCATCGGAAATGTCATGGATGTCCAGAAGGTGGTCCACTATGGCGAAATGTTTTAGGGTTGACTTTTTGCAATGGAGGTAGCTTAGGGAACCTGCCTGGCAACACATGTTGAGTCTGTACTGGCAGCTGGAGATTAGTGCACGCGGAGCAGGATGCCTCCGACGCCAAAAGTGCAGCAGTGGTGAACGGTGTGTTGCCCGAAGTTTGGGTGGGGCGGTGACCACATGCAGCACATGATAAGGATGGATCGGAGGCGACAGGATGCATATAAGCTGGGAAGGCATGTCCAGCTGGCAAACCTGATGAAGAACGCGGTGCGCGTGTAACAGCCGGTGCCACTCCAACTGCGGGCAGGGGCGAGGGGTGGTTGTGGTAGAGTCACAGGGTGGTGGACCCAGGAACCGGGGCAGGTGGAACAGCCTATACTATTATGAAAGCAAGCAGAAGGTGGTCGCCGTGCAACCATGGTGCAATGGCCGCCAGTGCGTTTGAAGCGACCGGCATTGCCGAAACGGCATGCAGCAGCGAGCAGCGGGCCGGAGGTGTGTGGTGAGGGGTGGGGGGGGGGGGGGGGGGGGGGGGGAGGGAGGCAAGGGCAAGTTTATGCTGCAACATTATGTAAATGAGAATGTGCTACCCCATGCATTGTAATGTTTGATTCACAGTCCTGGAAATTCGCCTGTGCACCAAGCCATCCCGAAGGTAACAATGTACATGAAGGATAGACCGCAATGTCTTTAAGTGGAACATCCTCCATGCCATGGTTAGGCGGCAGGCACTGTCCATGTTATGGCTATTGTTGTGCTTCCACACTAGGCAGCAACCGTGTTGAACCAGGTAATGTTACATGGCCACCAGCATGGACGGACGTAAATAACTGTCCACTTTTAACCAAGTTCAAAGGAAGTACTTGTTCACTCATGGTCGCAATTGGCAGAGTTAATGGGGCCCATTACACTTGAACCGAAAGTCACAGTTAGATGCATTGTGGCACAAACAATGCAGTCTGGCACACAATGTGAGTCAATGACGAAAACAAGCTGAAATAACACTGGATTAGACATTGACGGTGTCAGGGTCACCACTGTGGTTGTCACGGGAGATTAGTCGAGAGATAACTCACTTTGATATGAAATATACATTTATTGAACACTTATACATATGACAATTATGGCTGTTACACATAACATAAGCAGAAAGTTCATGCCAGACTCCTAGTCCGAAGAAAAAAGGTTCCCAAAGATAGGGCGGTCTGCACCAGAAATGTCACAGGTAGAATACTGGGGAAGTGTGATCAATCTACAAAGGAGATTGCTTACAAATCACTCATGCGACTGGTTCTAGAATATTGCTCAAGTGTGTGGGACCCATACTAAATAGGACTAACAGAGGATATTGAACGTTTACAGAGATAGGCAGCACAAATGGTTAAAGTTTATTTAATGCATAGGAGAGTGTCACAGAGATACTGAAGGAACTGGACTGGAAGACTCTTGAAGATAGATGTAAGCTATCCTGAGAAAGTCTACTAACGAAGTTTCAAGAACTGGCTTTAAAAGATTTGTCTAGGAATATTCTACAATTACCTACATATCGCCCACATAGGGATCATGAGGATAAGATTAGAATAATTACTGCCTGCATAGAGGCATTCAAACAGTCATTTTTCTTGTGCTCCATATGTGTATGGAACAGGAATAAACCCTAATAACTGGTACAATGGGACATATCTCTGCCATGCACCTCATGGTGGTTTGTAGGATGTAGATGTAGATGCAGAGAGAAGTGCAATCAGTCTACAGAGGAGATTGCTTACAAGTCACTTGTGTAACGCATTCTAGAATATTGCTCAAGAGTGTAGGACCCATACCAAATAGGACTAACCTGTGATACTGAATGCACACAGAGAAGAGCAGGTTTGTTTGGCCCATGGGAAACTCTTACAGAGATGCTAAAGAAATTGAAATGGCAGACTCTTGAAGATAGACATAAACTATCCCAAAAAAGTCTACTAGCAAATTTTCAAGAACTGGCTTTAAACGATGATTCTATGGGTATACTACAACTCTATATGTATCACTCACAAATCAATTGTGAGACCAAGATCAGAATAATTACCGCACACACAGAGGCATTCAAATAATCATTCTTTCCACATTCCATATGTGAATGGAATGGGAAGGAACTGAAATAATTGATACAGTGGGTCATAATCTCTGCCATGCATTTCACAGTGGTTCACTGAGAATGGATGTAGATGTAGATTTGATAGCAGATGTTAGTATGAGAGACTACATCATAAGCACAAAGTAAATTATAGTGTGAAAAGACATAACACATAATTAACAATATTTAATAAATGAGGTTTACTTATTATGATGTTCTAGAAATTCAAGGCAGAGTAGAAGCAGTGGTCAAACAAGAACTATTTCAACTTTATCTTAAACATATTTAATGTTGGTAGGAATTTTAAGTAAGCGAGCATATAGTTATAAAAGATAATCAAAACAGTATTGCACACTACTGTTAACCAAATGCTTTTTGGAGCCTGCATATTGAGACTATTATCATTAACTTCCCATGAAAATATACTTCTGCAGCATAAGCTCAAATTTGTCCATACCTGACTTGCAATAACTAGGTGCTAAGTTACATCCATCCATATTCAACATTCCTACATCAGTGACCAAATTCAGTAACACATATTGCAAGCAACTCATTATTTCTTCATATATGATCTCCAGTCATTGTGTGCTAAGTTTTGTTGTTGTTGTTGTGGTCTTCATTTCAAAGATGCAGCTCTCCATGCTAGTCTATCCTGTGCAAGCCCCTTTATCTCTGCACAACTACCGCAACCCGCATCCATTTCAACGTGCTTATATTTGCAAGCCTTGTCTACAATTTTTATCCACCAGCACTTAGACTCACTATCAAACAGATAGTACCTTGATGTCACAGAATGTGTCCTATCAACTGATCCCTTCCTTTAGCTAAGTTGTGCCATAATTGTTTCGCCTAATTCATTTCAGTATGTCCTCATTTATCATCCAACCTAGCCATCAAATCTTCAGCATTCTTCAGTAGCACTACATTTCAAAAACTTCCATTCTTTTCTTGTATGAACTGCTTACTGCCTGTGTTTCATTTCTATACAAGGCTACACTCCAGATAATAATTTCAGAAAAAGATTTCCTAACACTTAAATTCACATTAAATGTAAACAAATTCTTCTTTATATAAGAACGTAGGCTTCCGCGGCTGGTGTCATAGTGACTATAATTCTTCTGGGTATTATGCCGCATCATTGCTAAAAACTAACAACAATAATAAACTAAAACTGACGTTTCAGCTGAATTGCAATGGTATTCCTCAGGGAACAACTGGTTTTGCATGGGGATAGGTGCTTCTATTTATTACAGGCAATTGATGTCTGATGTCACTGTTGTAAAACTTTTAATTGGCCCTCTAATATGATTGGCGAGTCATGATGTAAGGGAAGATGGAGGGAAAGAGGCTATTCGTGGATGTCCATGTCATCAATGATTGGTAGCTGTCTGCCAATCAGTGTTCAGCTTCTGGTCGGCAAGTTTTCCTCCTGGTGTGTGCAGAAGTGGACCGACAGTTGCTCTACAGCTGTTTGTGCGGATACGTCCATGTCTAGTGTAGCTTCTGCCCCATGACTGCTCACAGCCTGTTGGACTGGGATGGCCAGCAGCCAGGATGCTGGGAGTTTGTAGCCATCTTCTCTGTTGATGTTGTCAGGCTGCTTAATAATTTCGATCGCCTTCCGTATTTGGCGCTCTCGCATCCACGATTCTTTCACCAGTACTTGGGCTTCCTGGAACCTGATAGGTTGTCCACAGTCATGGTGGTGTTCCAGTATCACTGATTTATTATGTTGTTGTAATCGTACATTGCGTTCGTGTTCTGCTACTCGTAAGCAGACAGGTCTTCCTGTTTCTCCTACGTAGTCAGCTCCGCACTCACACCGTAGTTCGTAAACACCTGCAGTGTTAAGATTGTTGACTACATCCTTGGTGGAACCTATCATTTCATGGATCCTGTGACTGCTTCAAAAAATTGGTTTGAAACCTCCTCAGCGGAGGACGTTGCCTAGCCATTTACTGACATATGGTAAGTGTACCAGTGGAAGCTTTTCTTCTTTGCCTTCTTCTCATATTCTGCTTCTTTGGTTTTAGCTACCTTTCTTATGATGTTGTCATCATAGCTGTTGGCACGAAACGTGTGTTTAACTCTTTTTTGATGTTATTTTCATCGCTTATCCGGTAGGCTCGGGCAGTTAATGTATGCAGAACAGAATACTTTTGAGCTTGGTGGTGGTGGCTCTCCGTGTGCAGGTACCAATCAGTGTGCGTTGGTCTCCGGTACACTTTGTGTCCCAGTTTACCTTCGGCAGCTCTGTATACTTCCACATCCAGAAATGGCAAGGTACCATTGTTTTCAGTCTCATGTGTGAACTTTATATTTTTGTGCGGGCTATTTAAGTGCTGGAGGAAGTTTCCCAATTCCACTTCCCCATGAGGCCAGATAACGAATGTGTCTTCCACATATCGTAGCCAACAACTCGGATGTAACGAAGCAGAAGTTAGGGCTGTTTGCTCAAAGGCTTCCATGAAGATGTCCACAGCTACAGGGGAGAGCAGGTAACCCATTGCCACTCCATCTAACTGTTTGTAATATTTTCCCCGCCAAGTGAAGTACGCAGGTGACAGGCATAAGCGCACCAGATCACAGATATCTGATGGGATCCAATCCTCTAGAATGCGCATAGTCTCCTCAATAGGTATGTTAGTGAAGAGAGACTTGATGTCAAAACTGACCATAATGTCTGATGGCTTTATTCACTGTTCCCTAATCACTTGTATGAAGTGGGAAGAGTCTTTCACATAGGAGTCTGTCCCACAAGACAGCATAACTTAGATGCCAGATTGTTTCGCAACATAATACGTAGGTGAATCTATTCCATTCACTATGGGCCTCAGCAGTTAACCCTCCTTATGGAGCTTAGGTATTCCGTAGATTCTAGGAGGAACAGGCACCTTGGTGATTAGTCTCTTGGCTGTGTCAGGATCAATTCTCGAGTCCTTTACGAGGGCCTTTGTATTTCTGCCTGTCCTCGCTGTCGGATCACTCCTTAGTACTCTGTAAATGGTATCGCTTAGCAGTTCATCTATCTTCTTTTCATATTCAGAAGTGTCCATCAGAACCGTAGCATTTCCTTTGCCCTCATGTAGGACCACAATATCCTTGTTATGCCTGAGCTCCTTTATGGCCTGTCTTTCTTCACATGTGATATTGGCTCTGGGTGGTTTTGCTGTTTGTAACATTTTTACAGTATCCTCCCTAATATTTTCTGCTTCAACACGTGGTACTTGGTGGAGTGACGCCTCCACAGATTGAATGATCTCTTCTGTGGGAATCTTTGTGGGTGTAACTGTGAAGTTTAACCCTTTGGACAGAACTGACATTGCTGCCTCACTGATGGTCTGTGTCGAGATGTTAACCACAGTACGAGCTGCATCCAGACCTAGCTTTGAGTGGTGTTTGTTTCCTGTTAGCTCCTCAAATTTCTTTTTCTGTCAACTGCTGACCAAGTCCTCCTCCATGCAGGCCTGGTTGTGGCTTATTCGGTCGATGTTATCCCAGTCCTTCACTGATAACGTAGTTGACAGCCATAAACGCATGCTGTACAGTTGCCTGTTGTAGTCTATGAAGCTCTGGAGGTGTTGTATCCTCTCCCTTAATAAAGTATGGCTGGCCCGATAGTAAATGGTTCTTGCTCTTCTCGTATCGATTTGAGGCTGTACCCTGATGAATTTCGGGATGACATGATGATCTCGGCACCTTTTAAGGAAAGCCAAATCATTCAGCAGTTTAACCTTCCTCTCCTCAACAGCTCCAGTTTCCGTATGTGTTGGTAGATTTCCTGCCCATACAGGTCGGCTTCTGCGGCTGGTGTCATAGTGATAATAATTCTTCTGGGTATTATGCACATCATTGCTAAAAACTAACAACAATAATAAACTAAAACCGACATTTCAGCTGAATTGCAATGACCTTCCTCAGGGCACAACTGGTTTTGCATGGGGATGGATGCTTCTATTTATTACAGACTACTGATGTCTGGCGTCACTGTTGTAAAACTTTTAATTGGCCCTCTAATATGATTGGCTAGTCATGACATAAGGGAAGATGGAAGGAAAGAGGCTATTATCAGTTATTCTGCTGCCAAATAGCAAAGCTCATCTGTTATTTTTAGTTTCTTATTTCCTAAATTAATTCCTTCAGCATTGCTTGATTTAATTTGATTATACTGCATTAACCTTGTTTTACTTTTGTTGATGTTCATCCTGTAATCTTGTATCAAGGCACTATCTATTCCATTCAACTGTTCTTCCAAATCCTTTCCCATCCCTGGGAGAATTACAGTGTCATTGGCGAATTTTAATGTTTTTAATTCTTCTCCATGAACTTCAATTCTTTTTCCAAATTTCTCCTTGGTTTCCTTTACTGATTGCTCAGTTTACAGACTGAATAACATCTGTCTTACTTTCTTCTCAACTATGCTTCCCTTGCACATTCTTTTATTCTTATAATTGCAGTCTAGTTTTCATACAAGATGTAAAGAACCTTCTACTCCCTGTATTTTATCCGAGCTCCCTTCAAAATTTCAAAGAGTGCAGCCCAGTTAACACTGTCAAAAGCTTACTCTAAATCTACAGACACTATTAACACAGGTTTGCCTTTCTTCAACCTATCTTCTAGACCAGATGCAGTGGTCATGTGTGTGTGAGTTCTGCTCATGTATATGTTTTCTATTTTAGAAGATGGCCTTTTGGCCAAAGGCTCAAATGTATAATAGTGATTTTGTGGTGGCTGTCTGCAACTCAACATCTCCTCCATTTGGTGAGTATCAATCTATCCTTTTCATAACATTATCATCTACTTTAAGTTGTAGGTTTGGTTTTGCCTTATGTGTCGCTACATTTCTCCATAATTGATACTGGCCTTCCCCGAGGTCAACTTCTAGCAGTTTTTCCATTCTTCTGTACATGATTTGTGTAAATATTTTGCAGTTATGACTTACTACATTAATTGTTTGGCAGTATGCACACAGTTCAGCACCTGATTTCTTCAGAATTGGAATTATTACATTCTCCCTGAAGTAAGTCTGTGGATACTTTGCCTGTCTCATATATCTTGCACACCAAGTGGCATAATTCAATCATGTCTGACTCTCCCAAGGATCTCAATAATTCCGAGAGAATGTCACCTACTCTTGGGACTTTGGTTTTACTTAGGTCTTTCAGTGCTCTGTCAAATTCTTCTCACAGTACAATAATTCCCATCTTGTTGTTATCTACTTCCTCTTCTCTTTCTGTAGCATTGTCCTCAAGTTTGTATCCCTTATATAGACTCTTTATATATTCTTGTATCTTTCCCTTCTTTGCTCAGTACCAGCTTGCCATCTGGGCTCTTAATATTCAAACGGCTACTTTTCTTTTCTCCAAAGGTCTCTTCAATTTTCCTACAGGCACATTTATCTTCCCCTACTTATGCATCCTCCTACAACCTAGTATTTGTCCTACAGCCATTCCTGCCCACCATTTTGCACCATTGTCAACCTCATTTTTAGACACATGTGTTCCATTCCACTTGCTTCATTTACTGCATTTTCATATTTTCTTGTTTCCTCAATTACATTCAATATGTCATCTGCTATCCAGAGATTTCTACTGGACCTTGCATTTTACCTATTTTATCATGTGCTGCCTTCCATATTTCATATATCAAAACTACCTATTTGTATTCTGTTCTGTTATTCCCTCCCCCATTTCAGTCCAGTCTCACCTAATGTTCCCTCTTAAACTCTCAACAACCTCTGATTTCTTCAATTTATCAAAGTCTCATCTCCTTAATTTCCTATAATTTTGTAATTTCTTGTTTCAGTCTGTAGTTCATAACCATTAAGAGAGTACAAGTCTGCCCCTGGAAGTTATAACCATCCTGATTCAATCTGCCTGTATCAGTGGTTAAATTACATTCCATAACAGGTGTTACATCCATGTCATTTTCAGGCTGCAGCACATCAAAACTAATTGGCTGTAAGCATTAGTTAACAATCTTCCCAGTTATAAAAGATGTTTCAACCAAAATTAGCAGATGTGCAAAGCAGTCTTTGTCTGTTTGTACTGAAATCCAATAACCTCACTTGCCCCTTACATTACTACTACAGTCTGCAGATCTTTTCTACTCTAATTCTTCCCTAGTTTCTGTAAAGTAATTTTGAAATTTTTAGCTCAATAGCTCTATTCTACAAATGTGTAGAAAAATGAGATAACAACCACAGTGCTCACATAACTTTTACCCTAACTGCAACAAAACATCTTACGTGAGAATAGTGTAAAAAGACCCATATTAAAATTGATTAATCCATATTCTGCAGCAGTTTCTGCACTTAAAACAGTGGAACACCAGGTTGAAATATACATAATGTAAGGAAAAGATAGATTGCCACTTATTGTAAAGATGAAGTGATAAGTTGCAGACAGGTACAACTAAAATACACTTCCACATTAGCTTTTGGTCACAGACTTCAACAGAACTAGAAACACACAGACACAAACACACACATATATATATGAGGGAGAAGTTCGGGTTGGTTACGCCAAACAACACCCATTTAGCAGTAGTTCATTTATTCACCTAAACACATGCAAGGCTCACAAAGAACTGAACATGGTGGAACAGCCCAAAGACAATGCTCAGAGTCCAAAGACGGTGCTCAGTGTCCAAAGACGAATGCGTATCGTCGATGCTGGTGTCGAGCTCATGACCTCATCGGCGCCACATAGCCCCCCCAACCCCCCCCCCCCCCACCCCCGCAGTACGGAGTACTCTTGAGAGACCATGGGGGGATGACTAAGGCGTCGGCAGGGGTGGTCTGCGGAAGCCGGACCACGGTCATCTTGACAGCATCGTTAGGGAGCTGTGTGGGTAGATATTGTGAAAGAAGGTTCGGCCACCGAACCTGGAAGTTGTTGAAGCGAACCGGGCGTCGTACTGGGCGTGCAGCAACAGGTAGGTTGGCAGTTTGCGGGTGGAACGGAGCAATGACGACGATGTCCCCGGTGGGCATGGCGAACACACGAAACATGTCCAGGTCGACGTCGGGCGGGAGGGGAACACTTTTCACCAGGTGGCAGGGAATGGTGGAGGTTGTGTCATGAGCGCTGGATGAAGAGAAACACATGACGAACTGTGTATAATCGTGCAGTATTATTGAGATGTCGTGGATTATGTCCGGGGGGACAGGCATAAACACCTCGAGCGAGGGCACATTCAAGATGGGGGGGGGGGGGGCGTGACAAACTTCGCCAGGGTGAGGTAGGTGATAGTGGAGAGGTCGAAGGGAATGGTGAAGGGCCCGGCAGCGAGGGCGTGATCATAGGTAAGATCGACGTGGGGAGCATGTGGTCACTCGATGGAGTGTGTGAGACCAGAGTAGAGGACGAGGTCGGAAGAGAGCTCGATGATTGGAGCTGGAGGTCACTCAGTCAAGTGTGTAAGTCCGACGTGGAGGGAGTGGTCTGAGCTTCGTGAGCCACGACAGTGAGTGGAATGGTCGTGGTCCGAACGGGGGTAGAAAAAGGCTCGACATGAGCAGGCTTAAGTCTGTTGAGAGAGACTGTAACAGCTGAATCTTTCATCTGGATGTCATAGGTGTTGGCTGAGCGCCAGAGAACTCGGTACAGGCCGGTATATGGAGGTTGGAGGGGAGCACGGACAGTGTCATCTCAGAGCATGACATACTCGCAATTGTCCGGAGACTTTGGGATGTGAACCTTAGGGTGGGAATGGCTGGTGTACGGAGGGATATGGAGGCTGATGAAGTGGCGTCTGACATGGTCCACGAAGGAAGGTAAGTCAGACTGAGGGAGAGAAGCGGAAGGGCTCACAAGTTCGCCAGGGAGAACAATGTTCTGGCCGTATACGAACTCGGCTATTGTGCCTTTGAGGTCCTCCTTATAGATTGCACAAATGTCGAGTAGCACAGGGGGAAGGGCCTCCGTCCATAGAGAGTCGTGGCATCAAAGAGCCGCCTTGAAAGTGCAGTGCCAGCGCTCGACTAGGCCGTTACTTTGTGGGTGATATGCTGTAGTATGGATGTGCCAGATGCCGCAAATGTTACAAATCTCGTTGAACAGGGCCGACTCAATTGTCTGCCCCGGTCAGTCATGATGATAGCTGGGCATCTGAAACGTGATACCCGTGACTTGATGAAAGCTCAAGCAACAGTTTCTGCCATAATATTGGGGAGGGGGACAGCCTCAACCCAGCGAGTTGTTCAGTCGATAGACGAGAGAACATAATGAAAGCCGTTAGAGGGGGAGAGAGGGCCGACAATGTCAATATGAATATGCTGGAAACGCCCAGGAGGGATGGAAAAGGAGCTGAGGAGAGGTGAAGTGTGCTTGTGTACTTTGCAGCATTGGCACGTGACACAGGAGCGTGCCCATTGCTGGCAGTCCTTGTTGACATTTCTTCACACAAAGTGCCCTGCTATGAGGCGGGCAGAAGCATGAACACTGGGGTGGGCTAAATTATGCAATGCATTGAAGACAGCTTGACGGAGTGTGGTTGGGATGAGAGGGAGTAATGTTCCCGTACTGTCTTCGCACCAGATCTCACCAGAAATGCCAGGGAAGGTGGTGCAGACAAAGTGTAGTGAAGAAGTAGAGTCTGAAATCAGGTTTTGCATTTCCTCGTTGGCGGGTTGGAGGTTAGGCAGTTCAGAGAGGTCAAACAGCGAATGGATGGCGTCAACTGATGAAAGGAAATCTGCAACTATATTGTCAGCACCCTTTATGTGTCTGACATCGGTGGTGAACAGAGATATGAAGTCCATGTATCTGAAGCTGTGAGGATGCGGGTGAGCTGGCAGGTTTGTAATGGCCGCAGCCAGGGGTTTGTGGTCTGTTAAAACATAGAAAGGGCGTCCCTCAACGTCAGTCATAAAATGCTTGATCGCTTCGTAGACCACGAGCAACTCCCTGTCAAACGCGGAATATTTCCGTTGTGCATTGGTGAGCTTGCACGAGAAGAACTGCAGAGGCGAAGTTTGGCCGTCGATTGTCTGGCTAGGGACAGCTCCGATGGCAGTATCGCTCGCGTTGTGGTGATGAAAAGCTGCGCATTGGGATGAGGATGCGTGATGGTGCAGGCCTCGGCAAGATGATTTTTGAGGGCAGTGAAAGAGTCAGTCATAGCAGGGGTCCATGGAAAAGGCCAATATCCAGAAGTGTTGGTGCCTGCCAAGGCGTCCGTTAGTGGAGCCTGAATCTCCACAGCCCGAGGTAGATGTTGGCGATAATAATTAACTGTCCCCAGAAAGCGCCGGAGCTCTTTGAATGATGAAGGTCTGGGTAGGTTTAGTATTGCTTGTACTTTCTCAGGGGGCGGTGAAATGGCATTGGCAGAGACCCAAAAACCAAGAAAAGTGACAGCGGATTGATGTAGCTGCAATTTGTCCTGATTGGTCTCGATGCCTGCTGCCACGAGAGTGTTCATAATAGTTTGCACATGTCGAATGTTGTCCTCGACAGAGGAGCTGAACACATTCAAATAGCACTTCGTTGATTAAGTGCTGCCAGGTCTAGGTTGCGTTTTTCAGACCGAAGGGCGTGAATCGAAACTGAAATAACTCGATTGGGGTGGTGATTGCTGTCTTCTCGATGTCTTCAGGTGCCATGGGGATCTGGTGGTAGGCCCGTTTGCAATCAATGACAGAGAACGTGATTGCACCTGCGAGAGAACTGGTAAAGTCGGCAATGTTGGGTATGAAGTAGGTGTCCATAATTGTTCGTGCGTTTAGTCGACAGTAGTCTCCGCACATGCGCCAGGACCCGTCTTTCTTGGGTGTCATATGTATGGGCGTAGACCAGCTATTAGCAGAGGGTTCAATGATGGCAGAACTTAGTAGTTCAGAAATCTGATTTTTAAGGTCGAAGAGGCGCTCGGGATAAAGTCAACGTGGTTTACTGGAGATCGGGGGACCTGGCGTGAGGTGAAGCTTGTGGACTGTGCCGTTGGTGTAGACGGAAATGTTGCCGGCGGCATGGGAGGTGGTTTGTTTACAATGTGTTGTGGGCAAGGCAGGCGAGGCGTAGTTGTGGTGTTCAGAGCCACTTGGTGGATCCGACAGGAGCCAAGGCAACGAAGTATCCCAGGAGTCAACGTGACAAGATGGCCGCCGGCCCGAAGCAGTGGCACCATGGTCGGGTGAGCTCAGTAGAGCTCGTGAGCCGTTAGTGAGTCCATTGGTTGAGGGCGCGGCCTGATTGGTCTCGATGCCTGCTGCCACGAGAGTGTTCATAATAGTTTGCACATGTCGAATGTTGTCCTCGACAGAGGAGCTGAACACAAGAATGTCATCAAGATATGCAAAGCAGAATTTTAGTTCAAATAGCACTTCGTTGATGAAGTGCTGCCAGGTCTAGGTTGCGTTTTTCAGACCGAAGGGCATGAATCGAAACTGAAATAACTCGATTGGGGTGGTGATTGCTGTCTTCTCGATGTCTTCAGGTGCCATGGGGATCTGGTGGTAGGCCCGTTTGCAATCAATGACAGAGAACGTGATTGCACCTGCGAGAGAACTGGTAAAGTCGGCAATGTTGGGTATGAAGTAGGTGTCCATAATTGTTCGTGCGTTTAGTCGACAGTAGTCTCCGCACATGCGCCAGGACCCGTCTTTCTTGGGTGTCATATGTATGGGCGTAGACCAGCTATTAGCAGAGGGTTCAATGATGGCAGAACTTAGTAGTTCAGAAATCTGATTTTTAAGGTCGAAGAGGCGCTCTGGATAAAGTCAACGTGGTTTACTGGAGATCGGGGGACCTGGCGTGAGGTGAAGCTTGTGGACCGTGCCGTTGGTGTAGACAGAAATGTTGCCGGTGGCATGGGAGGCGGTTTGTTTACAATGTGTTGTGGGCCAGGCAGGCGAGGCGTAGTTGTGGTGTTCAGAGCCACTTGGTGGATCCGACAGGAGCCAAGGCAACGAAGTATCCCAGGAGTCAACGTGACAAGATGGCCGCCGGCCCGAAGCAGTGGCACCATGGTCGGGTGAGCTCAGTAGAGCTCGTGAGCCGTTAGTGAGTCCGTTGGTTGAGGGCGCGGCCTGTGGCAGCACGGTCGCAGCCAAAACGTTTGGCACGAGTGCACTGTTTGTGTTGTCAGTGGCGGTCACACAGCGGCGCTCAGGAGCCTAAGTTGCATAGTTTGAGGTGCTGTCCACGAGGGGCAGGGTAGGAGCCGTCAGTTCGGGAACATGTGACACTCATCGCGCATGCACACTTGTGTCTGCCCGAGTGTCAAACGCTGCCCCGTGTTAGGACAGTGTGGCCCTGCGGAACTGTCAGTACACGTTATGGTAGTCTTGATTGCACAGTTGCGAGGGGTAGCTGGAGATAAACACATGGAGGCTCGATTGCTGGGATTGCAAGCAGATTCGGTGCACTTACTGACCTTGCTTTGTTCTTGCTGTAGTGTCTGTAATTCCTTTGCTGCAAAGGAGAGCTGGAGCTGTGTTTCATGGAGCCGGAGGGAGAGCTCGAAGTTTTCCTTGCATACACGAGCTGTGGCACAGGGGGGTTGCTCGACGGAGCACAGGGGAAGTGAGTCTTGGACGGATGATAAAACATGGTGTTTCGCACTAGGTCTGGTGAAAGTTTGTGGTGTCACAAGAAGTCAATGCCTAGTATAGGTCCATCAATTTCGTAGACTAAAAATGTCCACTCGAGTTTGCAGTTTGTGAAGAGTGAGACGACATGGGAAGTTGGACCCGAGCATTGTAGTTTAGTTGAATTCACGGCTTGCAGTGAAGTATGATGAGAGCAGATGTTTGACGATGCTAAGGACGTAGGCAGCAGCGAAACATCGGCGCCTGTGTCCACTAGAGAAAGGTATCCCGACGAAATGTTGTTAATGTAAAGTCATCCGCAATTATTCCGTCGTTCCCGGACATAATGGAGCACTGGGAGGTGCCTGTCATGTTGTGCGCAGGAGGTGGCACCCGGACCTACCTGCGATTGACGTTTGGGAAGTAGCAGGATGGTCTGCAGTTCCGTGCCGCCTCACCAAACCGTGTGTGGAAGTAACAGTACGGGTAGTGCAGTTGCATTTCCTGCGGAAAGTTCGTTGCCAGTAGCGGTGGCCGAGGTTTGGTGGCCGCAGCTGGTTCGGCTGCAGGAGGGAGCGTGACCGTGGGTGGAGCCGGTGACGTCCCAGTTGCTTATTTACTGCTTCCCAGAACGAGCGGAATGGTCGGCACAGTACGGCCCCGGCCGCAGGGCGATGAGCGTGAACCTGAGGCTTATCAGGTAGGCAGTGGCTGGCGAAATAGAGCAGTGATGCATCGTGTAGCTTGTCAGCAATTGTCATTCTTTGCTCGACAGTTTCAGGAGACCTTTGAGCCAGAGCAAAGCGAATGTGAGGAGATAGTTTATCTACCAGATGGCGAGGAGAGCTGTGTCAGAGAATAGAGCGGCGCTGACCAGGGTATGTAGCTGTCTCCAGAGCTGGGAAGGTTTGTCATTGCCTAGTTGCTCGACGTGGAGCACTTGCCGTATTGCTGCCTCAGTTGAGCGTGCAAGCCGACGTAGAACTGTCTTTTTGGCTAGAATGTGCCGGGTAGATGAGTCCAGGGCGTCCACCAGGTCAGCAATCAAGTCCTCCTGGTCGTGCAGGTGGGTGATGACGCACAGAAACCTGGTTGACTCATCGAGTTTGTAATGGTCAAACACTTCAGCCACAATTTTGAACCAGGTTGTTGCTCTGTCGGGATTAAAAGGCGGCATCGTCGGTAAGCGTTGTAGAATGTTCGGAAGAACAGGTTGAGTTGAGTTCATTGGGGCACTGCCTGAATCGAGCTGTTGTTGCTGTAGTATTCCAGGAGAGTGTGGCTCCAGGGGGTGTGGCAACGACGGCCGTTCGGGTGGCAGCATGAAGGTGACTCGTTGTGGTTGAGCACGATCCGTCGTGACGTGGGAGAGACACCGTAATGTGTCGATTGCGGTTGCAGAAGCTCAACATGTTGCGGGTGTGTTCAGATTGACGCATCGCAGAAGACCGACATGGATGAGGCACCGAGATGTGCCGAGAATGGTAGCGGATGCTCGACTGGAGCCGGCATGGGGGCGACAGGTGAGAAAAAGTTCAAGGTTTGAGAACGCATGTTAGTCCGCAGAAAGCTTGACGGATGATCACAGCCGGGGCCACCTGTGTTGCAGGGAGGCTGCGGAGATGCAGGCTGTCCAGAAGCACAGTGTGGGAAATGATGTCGAACATGGGATGGAATGTGTGAATGTTCACTGTTCATAGTCACTTCACTCAAAACGGTGTGCGGATAAGGTGAATGTCATGGCACAAAACACTGAGGCATAGCAGTGGGACGGAGGTGGAGTTCAGGCACAGATAACAAGTTATTGTTCCTGTTGCAGGCCGAGGTATCAAAGTAGGAAGGCATGTGCTGATGCTGAACTGAGGCAGGCGCGGGCATGGTCGGATATTGAGGAAGTTGACCTGTGAACGAAGCAGTTCCGGCCATGTGGCAGGTATCCGTGTGTACTGCACGGATTTTGGCGTGGCAAATCGTTGTCCTGGCGGTAGTATGTTGTCCGACGAAGCACTTGCAAAAATCAGCATTGGTCCCGCACTGCACGGAGATCCGTAAGAGGTAACTGCACAGTCTATGAGGGAGGGCACATATGGCGGGAACAAAGGCGTTTGATAGCCGGAGTCATGAGCACTCCTAACCTCACTTATTGTTGCAGGCTCGAAAACGTCTGGTGAAATCGGCGGAATCATCGAGTGAGAGGCATCCTGTTGCAGTCCTGGCGGGTGTACATCACCTGCAACATGATGCATGTTGATCACAAAATCCAGCGTTAGGCGCTGGGCCAAAGTCATTGTTCGAATGCTGTGTCGATGTAATACACGTGAAAATAACCGACGTGGAAGTCGTGGACACAGTAAAATGGTGAAAACAGAAAACTTTACAACACGGGCTCACCAGTGAGGGAGAAGTTCAGGTTGGTTACATCAAACAACACCCATTTAGCAGTAGTTCATTTATTCACCTAAACACATGCAAGGCTCACAAAGAACTGAACATGGCGGAACAGCCCAAAGACAATGCTCAGAGTCCAAAGACGAATGCATATCGATACTGGTGTCGACGTCATCGGCGCCACATATATATTCATTCACACAAACAAGCACAGGTCCCGCACACATGGCCACCATTTCTGGTAGTTCGGACAGAATGCAGCTGTCATATAGCATAGCATCAGTCTACAGATGGCAAGGAAGGGGAAGGGATACCGATGTACTGGTGGGAGGAGAGAAGAGTGCTGTGTGGCAGAGTGTGCAAAGGCTACCAACGGGTGCAGTGTTGGTAAGTTGTGGGCCAGGGAGGTGGGTAGGGGAAAAGACAGGGAGCAAAAAAGGGGAGGAGCAGGGCAAAATGGGCAGGTGTATTGGCAGAGGATGGCACATGAAGAGGGTGGGAGACAAGAATAGGGAGGAGGAGATTGGACAGAGGAGTTGGGACCTGTTGGGTGGAGGGTGTGGGGACAGTATGTTAATGTAGGCTGAGGCCAGGATAATTTAGGGAATTGAGAATGTGTTATAAGGATAACTTCCATCTGGACAGTTCAGAATGGCTGGTGGTGATGGATAGAATCCAGATGGCTCAGGTAGTGAAGCAACTATAGGAATCAGGTATGTTATGTTTGGGGCACCACTATCCAACCCCTATCTTATCCACAGTGTTCCTCTCTGCCAAACCCTCATAGCATCCAAACCCTGCATAGCTGAGCTTTCCATCTTGTCACATCCTCCAAAACTCCACCAAATGCAGAGCTGAAACATTCTCATAACAATGTTGTTAACCTTTCAACCAAAACTCTCAGCCCTACAGAAGTTTCAGTCCTATCCAAAGGTCTCATCTTTAGCCCTACGCCTAAATTTAACCATGCTGGATATGTCAAAGACCTACACTCCTCCCAATCCCTGCAGTGGAAATACTTCTTTGCCATTGATCCCTCCTATCAAAGCCTATATAATCCCAACATTGAACCTTGCCTCACCTTGTTCATACCACCATTCATCTATGATCTTCCTCCCCCCCCCCCTCCCTCCCACATAACAACCCATTGGTCATCTTCTAGGAAAGCCTTACCTCCAACTTGGCCTTACCATCCTTCCCCAGGTCCCTTCCTCTGAATACCAACCATTCAGCAGAAAAAATGACAGCAATATGCAACCTCAAAACAAATCCTGACATAATCATCTCACCTGCAGACGAAGGTTCCACTGCTATTGTTATGAATCATAGTGACTACCTGGCAGAAAGCCTCTGCCAATTACCTGACTCCTCCACCTATGAACTCTGCCAGAGTGATCCCATCCTAGAAGTCTAACATAACCTCCAATCCCTGCTTAAAGCCTTAGGTCTTTCCCAGAACCTCTTCTGTGAATCTGTTTCCATCCTCATATCTATGAGACCCTGCACACCTACTTTCTACACACTCCCCAAAATCCACAAACTCAACCACTTGGATGCCCCATTCCATTGTGGCTGGTTATTGTGCTCTCACTTAAAGAATTTCGGCCCTCATTGACCAACACTTTCAACCAATTGCACATAATCTAGCTTTCCATGTCAAAGATACCTACCACTTCCACCTCTTTACTTCCTGGATCCATACTTGTCACTATGGACACCATCTCCCTATACACGAACATCCCTCATGTTCATGATCTTGCTGCTACTGAAGACTACCCCTACCAACATCCTTCAGACTCTAAACCCACTACCTCATTCCTCATACACCTTAACTGACTTTATCCTAACTCACAACTACTTCTCCTTTGAAGGGAAGGTGTACAACTAAATGTGCAGTACAGCCATGGGCACACATGGCCCCCTCCTAAGCCAACCTGGTTATAGGCCATCTAGAGGAGACCTTCCTAGCCTCCCAAAACGCCAAACTACTGGTGTGGTTCGGGTTCATTGATTATGTCTTCATGATCTGGATTCAGGGCCAAGACACCCTGTCTTCATTCCTTCACAGCCTTAACACCTTCTCTCCCATGCACTTCACCTAGTATTTCTCAATACAGCATGCCATCTTCCTGGACATTGCCGTACTCCTCTCTGATGGCTCCATCCACACTTCTGTCTACATTAAACCCACCAACCACCAACAATACCTGCATTTCATCAGCTGTCATCCCTTCCACACCAAAAAATCCCTCTCATACTGCCTAGCCATCATGGGACAGCATACCTGCAGTGACAAGAACTCCCTTTCCCATTATGCTGAGGGTCTCACCAAGGCCTTCACAGACAGACACTGCCCCCACACCCAGTCTGCAGACAGATCTCCCATGCCACTTGCCCTCACAGCCCCAATCCTCTCACCAATGCCGAGAAACAGCCACAAATGAATGCCCTCTTCACCTCCCAATATCACCCTGGAATGGAACAACTGAACTACACCCTTTACCAGGATGACCACTTCTCTGATGGCTCCATCCACACCTCTGTCTACATTAAACCCACCAACCATATCCCATCAGATGCCTGGCCACCTTTGAAAGTAGCCATATCACATATCAGCTCTGCGGAAATCATTGCACACATTTTTATGTTGTTATAACAACCAACCAGCTGTCGGCCAGAATGAAAGGCTGTCACCAAGCTGTGGCCAAGAACAAAATAGACCACAATGTGGCTCACCATCAGCTGAACATAACTTGATTGATTTCAACGGTTGCTTCACAATCTGAGCCATCTAGATCCTCCCCTCCACCACCAGCTTTTCTGAACTGTCCAGATGGGAGTTATCCTTACAAAACATTCTCTGCTCTCAAAATTATCACAGCCTCAACTTATCAGAAATATACTGGCCCACACTCTCCACCAACAATTTCCACACCCTCTGTCCCGTCACCTCCTCTCTACTGTCATCTCCCACTCCCTTCGTGTGTGGCCTTTCCAGATGCACCCAACCATCTTTCCCCACTCTTCTCCTTTATTGATCCCTCCTCCCCCCCCCCCCCCCTCCCCCTGTCACCCCTCTCTCCACCTTCCTGCCCCACTGTTTCCTGATGCTGCACCTGTTGGCAGCCTAGTCTCTGCATGTTCTATCATACAATGCTCTTATATATATATGATATGTCCGCCAGTGTCTGTATATGTGCGGATGGATATGTGTGTGTGTGTGTGTGTGTGTGTGTGTGTGTGTGTGTGTGTGTGTCTGTGTGTGTGTGTGTGTGTGTGTGTGTGCGCAAGTGTATACCTGTCCTTTTTTCCCCCCAAGGTAAGTCTTTCCACTCCCGGGATTCGAATAACTCCTTACCCTCTCCCTTAAAACCCACATCCTTTTGTCTTTCCCTCTCCGTCCCTCTTTACTGATGAAGCAACATTGGGTTGCGAAAGCTTGAAATTTGTGTGTCTGTTTGTGTGTTTATTGTCTTTATCAACATACCAACGCTTTCGTTTGGTAAGTTACAGCATCTTTGTTATGTGACTTACCAAACGAGAAAGCTCTGGTAGATAGACACAATAAAAAACACACAAACACACACACAAATGTCAAGCTTTCGCAACCCAAGGTTGCTTTATCAGGAAAGAGGGAAGGAGAGGGAAAGACGAAAGGATGTGGGTTTTAAGGGAGAGGGTAAGGAGTCATTTCAATCCCGGGAGTGGAAAGACTTACCTTAGGGGGAAAAAAGGACAGGTATACACTCGCGCGCACACACACATATCCATCCGCACATATACAGACAATGTAAATTCAAAGAGGTTGGGCAGAGATGTCAGTTGAGGCGGAAGTACACAGATAAGGATGATGTTGAATGACAGGTGATGTACAAGGGGCAGCAACTTGAAATTAGCGGAGGTTGAGGCCTGGTGGGTAACAGGAGGAGAGAATATATTGAGGGGCAAGTTCCCATCTCCAGAGTTCTGATAGGTTGGTGTCAGTGGGAAGTATCCAGATAACCCGGACGGTGTAACACTGTGCCAAGATGTGCTGGCTGTGCACCAAGGCATGTTTGGCTCAGGGTGATCCTCATTACCAACAAACACTGTCTGCCTGTGCCCGTTCATGTGAATGGACAGTTTGTTGCTGGTCATTCCCACATAGAAGACTTCACAGTGTAGGTACGTCAGTTGGTAAATCACGTGGGTAACTGGGGGCGGTTACAAGGGTAGGAGCCAGAGGGTAGGTCTCCCTCTATTATATATAGATATATTTTTCCCACGTGGAATGTGTATGTGTGTTTTTTTTCCTGATGAAGGCTGCAGCTGAAAGATAATGTGTAAGTTTCTTTTAAATGTGCATGTCTGCAACTTAATGTGTCATCTGCATGATAAGTAGCAATCTATCTTTTCCTTACATTGCTGAGTTTCTAAATTTATTCCTTCTGGATACAATTAATCAGATGTAACAATCCTGTTAATGTTATCTATAAGTGAAAAATTTTGAGCACATGAATTATATAGTTTCTTATTTTGCATAAAACTTTGGTTAAGTAAGTTTCTATCAGAAGAATTGATTTAGTTCAGCTTACTTTAGCAAAATGGTTTGGTTGGTTAAAATTAGTCAGTCTAACATTAAATCTACATGCTTCATCAGAGACAGAAAACACACACACATTCACAAAAGCACATCTCTCACACACAAGGTCACAGTTGTCTATTGGTCCCAAAGCCCAACTGTGAGTGCATTGAATATGAGCATCAATCTGGCTAGGGTAGGTAGTGGTGGTTTGGAAGAGGTGTGGGGCAGGGCAGATAGCTAGTAAGTTTTCATTCTCTTTTGTTTGTGCCTGTCAATGAGTCAACATTCTTCTGTTCAGTAACTGGTCCCCTTTACTCCTAAATTGTTTTTATCCTGCCAAAATTTTCTGTACTATATTTAGAGATTGAAAGTAATCATACAGTAGTTACTGTAAATGGTTTGAAATATACCTCTATTTGTTATTACTTTTTAAAACTAATTTAAACTGCACTCTTTGTATCTCTTCTTTATTTGGAACTAGCCACCATTCAATTTATTTTTCAACTGCATTTCATCAGCTGGGGACATTAATTCTCCCATTCTTGGGAGAAGTCTTCTTTGTATAAAATAACATTTTCACTCATGCTTTTATGCAGGGATATGTCTATCATTTACCACTGGGTGCTTATTGTAAATCAAGTACCATACACTTCAACAAACTCTTTATTGTTGCTGTCAGGCTCTTCAGTCAGAAGACAAGTTTGATGCAGGTCTCCATGCCACTCTGTTGAGGAAAACGACTCCTGTTCTGTTTAGTAACCCAGAACAATGCTTTTCCAAATGTAAAACGTGCATATGTTAACCATTTAAAATACCCAAAGCACCTGGGTAAGGATGAAGTGAGGTGGACAGTCTTCTCCAAGCACTGACAACATTTCTGTAAGACACTTATCCAGTGCTAGTCCTGTAGAAAAATTGTAACATAAAATAGTTTGTCTATCTTTTCTCAGACTTCAAGAAGAATATAATAATTCCAATCCCAAAGAAAGCAGGTGTTGACAGATGTGAAAATTACCGAACAATCACTTTAATAAGCCACAGCTGCAAAGTACTAACACGAATTCTTTACAGACGAATGGAAAAACTACTAGAAGCCGACCTCGGGGAAGATCAGTTTGGATTCCGTAGAAATACTGGAACACGTGACGCAATACTGACCTTACGACTTATCTTAGAAGAAAGATTAAGGAAAGGCAAACCTACGTTTCTAGCATTTGTAGACTTAGAGAAAGCTTTTGACAATGTTGACTGGAATAGTCTCTTTCAAATTCTAAAGGTGGCAGGGGTAAAATACAGGGAACAAAAGGCTATTTACAACTTGTACAGAAACCAGATGGCAGTTATAAGAGTTGAGGGACATGAAAGGGAAGCAGTGGTTGGGAAGGGAGTAAGACAGGGTTGTAGCCTCTCCCCGATGTTATTCAATCTCTATATTGAGCAAGCAGTAAAGGAAACAAAAGAAAAATTTGGAGTAGGTATTAAAATCCATGGAGAAGAAATAAAAACTTTGAGGTTCGCCGATGACATTGTAATTCTGGCAGAGACAGCAAAGGACTTGGAAGAGCAGTTGAACGGAATGGATGGTGTCTTGAAGGGAGGATATAAGATGAACATCAACAAAAGCAAAACGAGGATAATGGAATGTAGTCGAGTTAAGTCGGGTGATGCTGAGGGAATTAGATTAGGAAATGAGGCACTTAAAGTAGTAAAGGAGTTTTGCTATTTGGGGGGCAAAATAACTGATGATGGACGAAGTAGAGAGGATATAAAATGTAGACTGGCAATGGCAAGGAAAGCGTTTCTGAAGAAGAGAAATTTGTTAACATCAAGTATAGATTTAAGTGTCAGGAAGTTATTTCTGAAAGTATTTGTATGGAGTGTAGCCATGTATGGAAGTGAAACATGGACGGTAAATAGTTTGGACAAGAAGAGAATAGAAGCTTTTGAAATGTGGTGCTACAGAAGAATGCTGAAGATTAGATGGGTAGATCACATAACTAATGAGGAAGTATTGAATAGGATTGGGGAGAAGAGAAGTTTGTGGCACAACTTGACCAGAAGAAGGGATCGGTTGGTAGGACATGTTCTGAGGCATCAAGGGATCACCAATTTAGTACTGGAGGGCAGCGTGGAGGGTAAAAATCGTAGAGGGAGACCAAGAGATGAATACACTAAGCAGATTCAGAAGGATGTAGGTTGCAGTAGGTACTGGGAGATGAAGAAGCTTGCACAGGATAGAGTAGCATGGAGAGCTGCATCAAACCAGTCTCAGGACTGAAGACCACAACAACATCTTTTCTCTTCAGCTCATGCTGTTAAACAATCAACAGCTGCATCAAAATCCACAGGAGTGCTATGTCCAAACACAGGCAGAAGTATGCTATGATCTGTCCATTTCTGGCTCCACAATGCATGAAATTGTCTAATACCCTTTATATTTATCAATACAACACTAATGTAATAGATTTTCTAGATTGTTGCATACTCTAGCAAAATATAAATGGAGAGAGATTTTCAACATCAAATTGAAATTGTCACCTACTAATTGATATCTGTTCCATGGCTATTAGGCATTGGTGCAAGGCATATTTCAGTGCCCAGTACTTTGTCTTCTAGTGCTGGAGATATCATCGGAAGCTATAAAGAAGGGGTTAATTGATTTTCATTCTTAGCTGTAATTATGTCTTTATAGCATTATGAAACAAAAGATCACACATCAAAACATGCTTAAAGACCAATGCCGCTAAAAGACAAATTATCAAGAATGTAAATACCAGTCATGAAAGACTTTGTTAGAAAAATGTGCACAAGACATCATATTACTGTTTATGAAAGCTGGCCAAGAAGTAACATTACTTCATCATGGATTATCAAGAATGTGTCAATGTAGGGCTAAAGGTATCCTTAGTAAAGTACACAACTCCGTTTGCTATGTATTTTCGGATGCTATTTTTTTCCCCCCAACCATGTCCTCGGTTTGTGGGATTTTTCGATGTGTGTGCTGAACAGTGATAAGCATTTCATACTGGGTTCCAGTGCAAGTGATGCTGCAACAGTTCATTTTTTTGGAAACCTTAAGTACATATACAATGTGGTAACAGTGATGAACACTGTAAAGAATGAACACCGTAAAAGAATTAGCACACCTCTGTCACGGCCAAGTAGGCTATGCCTGTGTTGTGAGCTTTTCTCAACAAAATTAAGGAAAGAGTTATGGTCATGGTACTCCCACTCTGGTGTAAACCGTACGTGGTTATCTAGGAAAATAGGCTAAGTATGTAGGTGATTTTATCTGGGCTACCTTGCTCTGTGCGTATATGATTATGGTTACAAACCACGAAAGTGGTCAACAATACTGTGACTAAACTGGTGGAGAGTTATGTATGTCTTGACTAGTACACGCCACGATAAAATTGTGAGATTCAGACTAGGCATCTTTTTAGAATCGCCACGGATGTTGGATTAACTCCGATTCAGTGTTGTCAAACTATGATTCTGTTATGTTACGCTTCAACTTTTATTTACGAATTAAGGTTCGGTACGAAGATTATTTCAAAACCGTTTTGACACAGACTGCACGCCACGATATGAGTTACGAATATGAGCGTTTTATTGCGGATTCTTAAAGGTGATATCCAACTCTTCATCGAACGAAAACAAAGATAAACAACATACAGAAATCTTATTATATCTTATACACGAAAAAACTCCGTAGCAACCTCGACATATGTCCTTGACCAAAGATAAATTAGAAAATCGGGGCATACGGGAAATTACTGCGAGCGCTGCCCCGCGCCATTTCATCTATGGTCGTCCATATTGACCTGAGAAGAAATAGTAGTCAATTGAAAGACATAAATAAAACGCACTAGCAATATGTGATAAGTTAGAATCAGAATTTGTATTTAATGAAAAAAATATTTTCTAGTTGTTACTTACGGTTAATTTATCCGCAAGTATTATGTCATTTAAATATAAAATATATTTCCATTCCACATGGGTACAGCGCTTCAGTGTCGTAGTAAACGTGATAGTCGGATAGAGCGGCATGTGTCACGTTCCGGTTTACATTTATGTTTCTTGTTGAATGTAAGCAGTTTAAACATTTATAATATTCTGTGTGAATAACAGTGATTATATTAGGAAGACGTAACATATGGGTTAGTTTGAATTTGTACTGACTGCTGTTTTTCGCTGTAATACCGTTTGGCGCGGTTGAGTGAGTGTGTGTGTATAGTTCATAACTGAACTTCAAATGGTGTCTGTAAATATAGCGAGTTATTTGTAAACAACTAGTGGAAGTTTTATAAGATCTATACATCGTTTTATGTACGATTCTTGTTTTATGTGTTTACATTAGATTTGTGGTATTGGCAAACACTGTGAATTTGTGAAGTTTGTAGTCTTCGGTACATTTCTAAGCCGTATCTTCAATGTAATGAATAGTAATGTAAGCCATTCATTATTTCAGTTATGTGTTCAAAAATATTATGCCTGCTTCTGGGGGAGATCCAGTGAGTACAGCACTTCGCTTGTCCTTAACAAGTGAACGCACTGGAGATCTTGAAAAGCGGTTAGTGGCGTCCTCGGCGAATGTCCTCCTGTCTCATATAGAATATGAGTCGTCGGGCACCTTTAAGTCTTCTATGTTGGATACTTTGAAGGGAAAATATACTGTGCTACGCACTGGTGGGCCCATTTCGAATGGCAGTACTTGTCTGAAATCCTGTAACAAAAAATGTGAGTAATGGCAGTGCAAACTAACCTTAGTATAGTCTTTAAATCTTTCTAGTTGCTTACTATTGTTTTGTTCCTACAGTAAGCGACGAAATGAGGCCTGAGCCAGATGCTGTGCTTCCTACTCCAGAGAGAACTCTGTTCCCAGCGGAAAAAGTGCAGCTGGGATGGCGGGGGACTTTTCCAGTTGGAGCAGGGATGATAAATATGGGGAATACCTGCTACCTGAATTCCACATTACAGGTAAGCTAGTGTAGATTTCCATATGTCTTTCACCATAGACAATCAGCTCGTTTTGTGCACTATTTTGTAAGGCATGTTCGTCAGTATTTAATTTGTGTTAAGTAAATTTCCAAAAGGACATGTCACAGATCACTTGACCCCGTAATGTTAAAGATGAACTCAAATCTACTTGCACATTTTAAAAATTTACATTATAATAACACTCCAATGGAAGTGGAGTTTGCGTGTCATGCATTTTGCTGTCAGTGCTAGGAAAAGTGTGAACACAAATTTTATAGGAAAGTAGTCAGTAATGTTTTTTTTTTTTTTCTTTTATTCGTATTATTACTATGATTATTTTCTCTTTCATTAACTGACATTTTGCCTGTATTGAGGGGTTTCGTGTGACTGTACACGATCTTAGAGTAGGAAAGTTACATTGAGAAAACATGCATGATAAGTAAGCTTATTATGTAGGTCATGATGCAGACAGAAGCATTATTCCTACAGAGCTTTTTTCCCTCCTCTGTCATAAACTACATTTCAGTGAAGAGATCATTAGCTTATGCTGTATGATATGGCATTACTGCTTTATTCACTGTCAAGTTCTCACCCTATGTCAACCTTGCCATACATAGATTTAGAGGAATATTTGGCGTGTCAGCTTCGACGAGTGACATAGGAAATGTGTCAAACATAGTAAACAATACAGTGATTATAACATGATCTTTGCAGCTTTTTTTTCAGATGGGCAAGGCTACAGATCAGTCTGTCACCCCAAAGAGATTTTTTTAAATATCCCATTCATTGGCTTCACAAACTCACAACCAAACTATCACATTCCAATGACAACAAATGAACTAGTGAGAAATGAGTGGAACACCATGACTAGGGCCAGTGTGTGTTTAGTTTTCAGATTCACCAATTTCTTTTTTCAGAAACTGACATCATTGGAACACGAACATATGATCTTCCTCAGCCACGGAAGAGAGTGTGTGCCTGTTCTATGTCAGCTTTTGAAAGCAAGTTGGTGAGTTTGAAACTGTTCAGTTTGTATTGCTAATAAAGTGAGTGGTGATTTCTCTGTTTTAGATTTCTCTGTTAAACATAGTCACAACTTCGTTAACTCTACACAAAGTTTTAATATTTTTTTTTTTGTTATTGTAATAATAAAGTAGTGTACTTTTGGCCAAAACTTCTGTATGTGGTGGGTATTATACTAAAATACTTGTCATTTCAGGCACTATTCCATGTTCCCGCTCTAGTCAACTGGTTGCAAAGTGATTCTGGTCATCTTGAAAAATGTTCCATAAGTAAGTTGTTTAAAGTTAATATTTACATTACCAGTTGGTCTATGTTTAGTAATTTTCTTATTTTCATTCTCATTGTAATAGCTAAGGTTGTCTCTCATTTTCTACATTTCTTATTTGTATTAATAAAAATGGCAGTGTATAGTGGAATATGAGTCATTTAAAACCTGTCAATGTTGCTGCTGTAAGCATGTAGTGAAATGTGCTTCGTGAAATAAGTTTGTATCATAATTTTCTTTTCCTGGTACATGTGATATGTTATATTTCTGACTGTTGAGTTAAGTACATAGTTCCATTCTTCTGCATGTTTCATAAAGTTCTATTGCTTGCAGCCAATTAACAAGCTGACTAAAGTTAATTTTTGAAGCACTGTGCATAAAATATGACATTATCCTGGCTGGATACACAGAAATATGTGAATATATTGGATACATATTGCATGAAAACTTTGAGACATCACGATCATGTTAGGCACTTATCACGAAACCCTTATCTTGACCTATCTATCTCCAGTTAAGAAGGGTTTTTATATATAACATTTAATATCTTAATTAGAAGCACAATATGATTCACAAAAGCAGTCAAGCTTTTAAGGAGTAATTTACTGCACATGACGTGAATGATAACGGGACCTGAAGATGAACATAGGGCATTTCACACCATAAGAGTACATTACCATTGATCTATCACTTGGGAAGTTGTAGTTTCACACCAACAGTGAATGACAGACTTCCCTCAATGTGTATAGGAATTTATTACACTCCACATCCAATGATTTTGGAGTATTTCTGAGGAAATAACAAATATTTGTTTCTTCTAATTATTGTTTTATTACCACCAGCAATAACATGTCATATACCCACATCAGCATTTTTCTAGGAAGTACTGGTCATAATACAAGGATACCATCATACTCTTATATCAGGAGAAATTTTGTGGGTCTAACTGAACCCACTGTGAAAACATAGGTGTCCTGTTGTTATGGTCTTAAGCCCGGAGACTGTTTTGACACAACTCTGAATGCTACTCTATCCAGTGCAAACTTTTTCATCTCAAAGTACTTACTGCAACCTACATCCTTCTGAATCTGCTTAGTGTATTCATCTCTTGGTCTCCCTCTACGATTTTTACTCTCCACACTGCTTTCCTATACTGAATTGGCGATCCCTTGATGTCTCAGAACATGTCCTACCAACTGATCTCTTCTTCTAGTCAAGTTGTGCCACAAATTCCTCTTCTCCCCAATTCTGTTAAGTACCTTCTCATTAGTTACGTGATCTGCCCCTCTAATCTTCAGAATTATTTTGTAGCACCACATTACGAAAGCTTCTATTCTCTTCTTGTCTAAAATATTTATCGTCCATGTTTCACTTTTATACATGGCTACACTCCATACAAATACTTTCAGAAGAGACTTCCTGACACTTATATCTATATTTGATATTAACAAATTTCTCTTCTTCAGAAACGCTTTCCTTGCCATAGCCACTCTATATTTTATATCCTTTCTACTTCGACCATCATCAGTTATTTTGCTCCCCAAATAGCAAAACTCATCTACTATGTTAATTGTCACATTTCCTAATCTAATTCCCTCAGCATCACCTGATTTAATTCGACTATATTCCAGTATCCTCGTTTTGCTTTTGTTGATGATCATCTCATGTCCTCCTTTCAAGACATTGTCCATTCCATTCATCTGCTCTTCGAGGTCTTTTGCTGTCCCCGACAGAATTACAATGCCTTCAGCAAACCTCAAAGTTTTTATTTCTTCTCCATGGATTTTAATTCCTACTCCAATTTTTTCTTTTGTTTCCTTTACTGCTTGCTCAATATATAGACTGAATAAAATCGGGGAGAGGCTACAACCCTGTCCGATTCCCTTCCCAACCACTGCTCCCCTTTCATGCCCCTCGAATCTTATAACTGCCATCTGGTTTTTGCACAAATAGTAAATAGCCTTTTGCTCCCTGTATTTGGCCCTGCCACCTTCTGAATTTGAAAGAGAGTATTCCAATGAACATTATCAAACGGTTTCTGTAAGTCTACAAATGCCAGAAATGTAGGTTTGCCTTCCCTTAATCTATCTTCTAAGATAAGTAATAGGACCAATATTGCCTCACTCGTTACAACATTTCTATGGAATACAAACTGATCTTCCCCGAGGTCGGCTTCTACCTGTTTTACCATACGTCTGTAAAGTATTCATGTTAGGACTTTGCAGTCATGACTTATTAAACTGATAGTTCAGTAATGTTCACACCTGTCAATGTCTGCTTTCCTTGGGATTGGAATTATTATATTCCTCTTGAAGTTTGAGGGTATTTCACACGTCTCATAGATCTTGCTCACCAAGTGGTAGAGTTTTGTCAGGACTGGCTCTCCCAAGGCTATCAGTAGTTCTAATGGAATGTTGGCTAGTCTTGTGGCCTCACACAGTATCATATCTCCCAATTCATCTTCATATACATCCTCTTCCATCTCCTTAATGTTGCCCTCGAGTACATTGCCCTTGTGTAGACCCTCTATATACTTCTTCCACCTTTGTGCTTTCCCTTCTTTGATTAGTACTGGTTTTCCATATGTGCTCATGATATTCAAACAAGTGGTTCTCTTTTCTCCAAAGGTTTCTTTAATTTTCCTGTAGGCAGTATCTATCTTACCTCTAGTGATATATGCCTCTACATCCTTACATTTGTCCTCTAGCCATCCCTGCTTAGCCATTTTGCGTTTCCTGTCAGCCACATTTTTGAGACTTTTGTTTTCCTTTTTGTCTGCTTCAGTAACTTCATTTGTATATTTTCTCCTTTCATCAATTAAATTCAATATCTCTTCTGTTACCCAAGGACTTCTGCTAGTCCTCGTCTTTTTACACACTTGATCCTCTGCTGCCTTCACTATTTCATCCCTGAAAGCTACACATCCTTCATCTACTGAATTTCTTCCCCCGTTCTTGTCAAATGTTCCCTAATGCTCTCTCTGAAACTCTCCACAATCTCTGTTTTTTAAATCCAGGTCCTATCTTCTTAAATTGCTGCCTTTTTGCAGTTTCTTCAGTTTTGATCTACAGTTCATAACCAATTGCTTGTGGTCAGAATCCACATCGGCCACTGGAAATGTCTTACAATTTAAAACATTGTTCCTAAATCTCTGTCTTACCATTACATAATCTATCTGAAGCCTTCCAGTGTCTCCAGACCTCTTCCACGTATACAACCTTCTTTCATGATTCTTAAACCCAGTGTTAGCTGTGATTAAGTTATGCTCTGTGCAAAATTCTGCCAGGTGTCTTAAGTATCGAAAATGTATTTTCTGGAACATGAGAAACAAAAGTCCACTGTAACTTTCCACACCATATGGCTCTTTCAGTATGTTATTGATGACTAGCTGATTCTTTTATCTCTGCATGTTTTCTCATGAGTCTCTTTCTTGCTGTCAAGTCCTTCGTAGTGGCTTCAGCAGGTCTTCCTGCTCCAACCATTTGTGAACAATCATGATCAAAGCTATTATCATGTTTGTTCCTGGCTGAATGCCTAAATTATTAATCATTCTTACTCCTACTTTCACACCATCATGAGAATATATTATTTCATCCAGTATTTTCAGAAGTTTCCAACTAACAAAGACAAGTTCTTGATATTCAGTTCCATAGACACCTGTTGAAGCTTTTGTTAGAGTTGTGCATACAGCCATGTAGACACTTACCAAGTAATTTGAAACATGCGAAATGGTTGTATAGTGGCTTCATTGCTTCCATGATGATGGAAGGGAAGAAATGTGGGTATATTCTGTGCGCGTGACTCCACCATTTGCTTGCTTCATAAAGCGTTCCCTTTTCGGCACATTGTATGCTGCATGTTTTGGTTTGTAGGTATTTTAGGGTGGTACACTGACTGTTTTGCTCTGTTCTACACACACTCCAGCATTTATTATTCTTGCTAACACATAATAGTAGTTAAATTGTTTATTCCACACTACATAAGACAGCCAGGTCATCTTATGCGTTTATCACACATAACTTTCTTCCTATGAAAGTCTTTACTTAGCTTACTTAACCCGGCTGCCATTTGCTTCTGTTAATGTCCTAAACACTCCAACCCTTGTTTTTGTAACATTGCCATATGATCAGTTATTAACTACATGTGTGTGGCCCATACAGTCTGCTAACATAGAAAGCTTGCAGTACCAGATAAATCTTCATGGTGTCCTTGGTAATTGCTGCAGCTGTCAATTTATTGCTATATTACTCTGATTTGTTATTACATTTCTTCACTGTTGCTATTGTGAACATCACAAGCAGAGAAATAAAAACTGAAGTCACGCTCTGCAGATGTACACAATTATATCGTTATTCATGACAATAGAGATTAAAATTGCATACAGATAAGCTCTGTTACTGGTGATCCCCTTCTTGAAAACCTACGGAAACATTTTGGCCATTTGATGACCATCCAAACTTGAGAAAAACACATTTTTTCTCTTGTTATACATTGTCGTTAAAGTAAAATAGGTGTGGCCTGTTTTTAATCTTTTATTCGATATGCTGCCAATAAGAAACAGTGCAAATGTTATCAAGTGCAATATATTTTTAAAACTGGAAAAATTTCTTATTCTCATATAATGAAGAAGAAAAGTTAATTTTTTTGCCCTGTTGATACCCAGATCCCTCTAAAGATAAAAACAAGAAGAGGGAGTGATATTGTAACTGTGAAATTAAATATTTTGTTTTACTGTTAGTCATGTGCTAAATTATTTTATTTTGTTTAATTTTAGATGGCGGCATTCAAAGCGAATGCATTATTTGTGCCCTCAACAAAACAATGAAAGCGTCTCATAATAAAGGTGCCGGTATCATCAAACCACTTCTGATATACAGTAAACTGAAAAGTGAGTAAAACAGATGTTCAGGACTTGCTTCATTTTCAATTAGTGTGTGCAAAAATGTTGATGAGTTGATCACGTCTTTCAAAACAAGACTCTCTCTCTCTCTCTCTCTCTCTCTCTCTCTCTGTGTGTGTGTGTGTGTGTGTGTGTGTGTGTGTGTGTGTGTGTGTGTGTGTGTGTGTGTTTGTTTGTTTACTCTGTGGCTAATAAAATTATTGTGTTCTGCAGCAATATGCAAACATATGAATCAAGGTCAGCAAGAAGATGCTCATGAGTTTATGCGTTACCTCATTGAAAGTATGGAGAAGGCATACTTGCTTCGGTATAAGGTTTACAAGTAAGTATCTACATCCATTTAGCATCAGTGTTAGTTTAATGATGAGTTAAGAGCAGTATACAATATCATATACATGAGAGTATGGAAGATGCGCACCTCAATTTTCAAATTTTCAGTAGATGTATAAACAAGAATCTGCACAAAAATGAAAAAGGAAAGAATGTAAATTTGAGATTAATGCAGATCTCTGAAGAAAAAGGAGTTATGTGTTGCATTAATGGAATGATTCAGTTTTACAAGTCTAGCACATCTTTCCAGCAAAAAATAAGGCAATTTGATGACCATTTATAGTTACTCCCCTCACCCCAGCAGAATCTCTGCTGTCTGTCCCACACTCTCTGCCCTTTCTCATATTATCCCCACTGCACTTCCATCATGTTTTCGCCTGGCTGCATTGGTTTCACAGCATTCCTCTACTATTAGTTGGCAGCCCTGCAGCCAGGCGGACGCGCGTGTACGAAGCTCTCACTAAGTTAAGCGATTAATATTGAAATTAGAGCTAATTTAGTTAATATTACATTTTAGACTAGTGCATTTACTTCTTATCTAATCTATCTATTGAAGGTTTCGCTTTTCTAAACATAATTACATTGAAAAGGTAGTATTTCGTAAAAGCCGGCAGTCACAAGTTTGTTTACATACTTAGGCGTAAATTTTGTATGTGTTCTGTATAGACTGTAGGTTGTGGTTTCATTGGGGGCGAGTGCAACGGAGAGGAAACGAGGGTAGATAATGAGGTTCTTCCATGGCAGTGTAGGTTATGTAGAAAGGACAGAAAAATTGTGGAACAGGAGGCAAAGATTTGTGCCCTTAAGGCTGAATTAGAAATCACAAATTTGGAATTATGTAAGCTAAGGGAGGTAAAGGACTCTGGATGCTGGGAAGAGGTAGCAAGCAAAGGGTGAAAAAGGGAAACAATTGATAAAACTTCTGAAATTCAGTTAGCAAATCAGTTTGGGTTGCTATCTGAAGTAGTGGAGGAAGGGCCTCATTAAGATGTAGTTGAATGTAGGTTGAAGCAGAATACTAGCTTAAGAAAAAAGACGGGTCAGGATCAAACCAGAATAGGAAAAGAAAAATGCTGCTTATAGGTAGCAGTCATGGGAGGGGTGTGGGCCAACAGCTTCAGGAGAAATTAGGGACAGAGTACCAGGTCACAAGTTTTGTGAAACCAAGTGCTAGCCTTAGCCAGGTGACAGAAAACTTAGGTCAGCTATGCAAGGACTTTCAGAAGGAAGATCAGGTAATTATAGTTGGGGAACAGGAAACAGCCTGGCTATGAATCCAAGATACAGTATTAGGAGTTATCTGGACAAAATAGGAGCAGAAACTGGGCACATGAATGTGGGCTTTGTGGAGGTCTTTCAGTGCCATGATCAGCCCTGGGTAAACACTGCTGTAAGGCATGTTAACACTGAGCTGAACAGGATGCTCCAGACACCGGCAAAGTCTCATATGAGTGTTGTTCCAGTTGATGCTGTTGGTAGGTGGGGTTACACTACACATGGCCTTGCACCTTAATAGGAAGGGGAAAGATAAGTTAGCTTCTCTATTAGCAGATACTGTAAGGGGGGCCACAGTCACACAAGTTATTTTCTGCTTTTTGGTTATGTTTTACTATCAAACCATGTGTGACAAGTGTGGTGGTTGCCGTAGAAATTTGAGACCAGGCAGGTTAGGTTAAAGCCAAATTCCAGACAGACAACAACCAAGGAAAGTAGAAGAAAAGAAATTGCATGCACTGCAAATAGGGATAAAGCTAAGAGTGGTATCAACTTACTTCACCAAAATATCAAGGGAAGGAAAAATAAAGTAGAGCTGATAATGTATTTAGATGATCTCAAAAATAAGAATGAGATTGATATACTTTGTCCATCTGAGCACCATGAAACTGTGGGGATGGAAAATGCCAGTATAAATAGGTATAATTTAGCATCTTACACTTGTAGATCTAGTATGGATAAAGGAAGAGTTGCCATTTTCATAAACTAAGGGTATAAATACAGAACTGTTGAAGTAAGCAAATTTTGTGTTGATCAACACTTTTGAGGTTTGTGCATGTGAACTTCAGCTAGATAATGTAGTGTTGATATTAGCAACAGTGTACAGGTCTCCACTAGGAGATAGGGAGCTATTCATAAAAAAGTTTGACTCCCTATTATGCTGTCTGTCAGACAATAAGAAGTAGTTATTAATCTGTGGTGATTTCAGTGTTAACTTTCTAAGCAGTTCTGATAGGAAAAGTGAACTGAAAGTGTTGTTAACAACATATAACTTAGAATCAATGATCAATTTCCCTACACGTACAGCTCAGAACAGTATTACTCTAATAGATAATGTATTTGTGCAGCAAGAGGATGTAGAACAAACACACACTTTCCCTGTGGTAAATGGATTATCTGACCATGATGCACAACTGATTAACTTACAAAACCTAACAGGGTGTACACTTCAGAAACCATCAAGTAAAGTGTGAGGGCGCTCAATCCGGTATCTATAGATAGTTTAGGAAATGTAAACTGGGAAGATGTATATAATGAGCCAAATGCTAATGATAAAGGCAGCATATTTTGTGATAAATTTATATCCTTTTTTGTACATTGTTATCCAAAGACAATTGCTAAATGTAACACCACAAACTTTTCAAAGAAACCTTGGATTACTACAGGTGTTAAAGTGTCTTTAGAAAGAAAAAGAAAACTATATGAGACAGCAAGAACTAGTAAAGATCCAGAAGTAGTTTTACAATATAAAAATTATTTTACAATAATAAGAAAAGTTGTAAGGAAATCAAGAAATATATATGTTAGAGAAGAAATTAACAACTCAGCAATAAAATCAAATCAATATGGAATGTTAGAAGGGGGACTGGAAAAGTAACCACTGGGGTAGGTAGTACACAGGTAGCCAATGTATTTAACAATCACTTCTTAAGTGTAGGAGAAAAAATTGGTGAGAATAGTTCAAGAAAAAGCCAGGCAGTACATGGAAGAGTCAGTTTTGAAAAATTTTAGTCAGATTAAGCTTCATCTAACAACCTCTTGTGAAATAAGGAAAATCATTAAATCTTTAAAAAATAAATGTTCTGTTGGAGTAGATGACATCTCTAACAAGTTATTGAAACAATGTGGAGCAATTACAGCTGATGTTTTGAGTCACATATGTAATGCATCACTGGCTCAGGGTATTTTTCCAAACAGGTTAAGATATGCCATTGTCTGGCCCCTCTCTACAAAAAGGGGGAAACCACAGATGTCAATAATTACTGGCCAATATCCTTGCTTACAGCATTTTCAAAAATCTTTGAGAAAGTAATGTACTCAAGAGTAGTTAGCCATCTCAACAGTAATGGGATACTTAGTAAATCACAGTTTGGATTTCAGAAATGCTGTTCCACTGAGACAGCAATATACAATTTCACTGTCCACATAATAGAGTGTTTAAATAGTAAAATGTCACCAGTAGGAATATCCTGTGACTTATCCAAAGCATTTGATTGTGTGAACCATGACATTATGTTAGAGAAACTACAATTCTATGGTATAAATGGAACAGCATATGAGTGGTTTAAGTCATATCTACTGAACAGAAGCAAAAAGTCTCTTTATATGCTTCAAGTGATTTAAAGGAGTTTACCACTTCATCTAACTGGAGTGAAATTACATTAGGTGTTCCACAAGGTTCGATCATGGGTCCCCCTCCTGTTCTTGATATATGTGAATGATCTCCCTTCTTATGTGAAACAAGATGCTGAACTGACACTGTTTGCTGATGATACACGCATAATTATTAATTCAGTAAAAGAAAGTCGGATAGAAAATTATACGAATAAGGTCTTTGGAAAAAATTACTAATTGGTTTTGTGCGAATGGGCTTGCTCTGAACTTTGAAAAAACACAATACATCCAATTTTCTGCTGCAAAAAGTATAATTCCTTCAATAAACATAACACATCAAATGAAGTCAGTAGCCAGGGTAGAGCATGCTAAGTTTTTTGGTGAACATATAGATGAGGATCTTAATTGGAAAATTCATATTTTGGATCTCCTAAAGTGACTAGGCTCAGCAACTTTTGCAGTCAGAATAATTGCCAATTTTGAGGATGTAGAAATTAGTAAGCTAGCATACTTTGCATACTTCCACTCTCTGATGCCATACGGAATAATATTCTGGGGCAACTCAACACTTAGGCAAAAGGTATTCACTGCTCAAATGAAAGTAGTTAAAATAATGTGTGGGGTTCATGGTCGCACATCTTGTAGGCATCTGTTTAAAAGGTTAGGAATTCTTACAACTGCTTCACAGTACATTTACTCAGTAATGAAATTTTTTCTCAACAACATGGACCAGTTTAAAATCAGCGACGACATTCATGATTACAATACCAGAAAAAAGAAAGACTTACACTATACTATACTTAACCTATCTTTGGCACAGAAAGGAGTAAAATATGCTGCTATAGAACTTTTTGATAAATTACCAGATGAAATAAAATGTGTGACAGACAGCAGTAATAGTCTCAAAAACAAATTGAAATCATACCTCCTTGACAACTCCTTCTATACCATAGGTGAACTCTTGAATATGAGTAAATAAATCTGGAGATATAATATATGCATTTTGTGCCATTTAAGTGAATGGGATAGATAATACAAATATTTAGATATAACACTATATTGTAAACAAGAAAAGAAAAAAACTTGCTTCCTGTGTGCATTTCTTGTGCATTTGACACGTTCCACATCATAATGGTTTTTCCGTGCTGTTGATCAATGGAACACGTAACTAACTATGAACCATTACCACTTCCATAGCCTGTGAGACGTGATCTTACCTCCATATGTGCATCAAGATTGAGATTTTGTAGCTCATACTTCATTCCAGATAAATTGCAGAGTAAATTTACTAATAATGATGCACATTCTTTACCAAGAGTAATGTGTTGTATGTACAAAATTGATAAGTATAATAAAATAATTTAATAATGCCTTGTCATTACATTTGAGACAATCTTAAATATCTCAAGTAATTTTTTCTGCAATCTACTTTGTGCGCATTGCTGATAATACATCCTGTGTGTATAATAATTCCTCCAGTAAGATTGAAGAACTTGCAGTTTATGATATGGTGATTCATATTACCTTTCCTTTCTAAGGAATGTGTGTTGTTTTAGGTTGGACAACTACAGCAAAGAAACAACTCCATTGAATCAAATATTTGGTGGCTACATTCGATCAGAAGGTAAAACTTCTTTATATTATATATCCTGTATTTGCATTATTTGTACAGAAATGAAAACATAGGAAACTGATGTTATTAGAACGATTGAGTGAGAAGTTATTCTGAGGCAAAGAGCAAAGCAGACAGAAAGTAAACTCCTAATCTGTTTAGTTCCAGTTACGTAGTTGAATTTCCATTCTGAGCTAAACACGACAGGAACATTTGAAAACCTTGTGCTTTATTAGTGCTCGTATAAACTTTGTTCTCTGCTGTTTACGAACAGGAAAATAATTAAAGGAAAATTTAAAATAAAAGAATAATAATAATTGTGAGTAAGAAAGTAATAAGCTTTATGATGCTTTAATTTCGTATGTATGTAAATGTATCATTAAAATGAAACTCAAATGAAACGTAGATAATTTTATGACACTGTACCATTTGCTGTAGAGACAACGTAAGTTGTCAGATTCTCAGAGACAGTAGCTTTTGGGACACTTTGGAAATGAGGTTATGACAAGGCGAAATACTTAGCGCCTAACTGATTATAATTCTTTCTCATTCTGAGGATAAACTTCTTATTAAGTTAGCTGTCATATGGATGTTACTACCTCTTTCTCGGTTTACATGATTTTCACCTTTCAGGGATATCAAGAAGGCGTATATTACCAACATAGATATGCTGTAGATCTATTTAAACATCATATGTTTGCATATTAATGAAATTTTTGTAGTTCATAAATCTCCACTGTAGGAATTAAGTTATTCTGCAAAGAGCGATCTGGCAAAAGTAGATAACTGTTTGTCCAGGGGGTATAGGAGAAAGTAGGTAATGGCACATGGGTTGTAGTTGTATTCCTCGACTTAGGTTTATCTGTATATTTCAACAGAAAGCATTCATTACTTCCACACTGTCTTTAAGTGAACAAAGTATGAACTTAAGAAATATCAGACCAGCTTTGTGATTGGATTGAAGACTTACAAGCACATTGTTTTTAACTGGATGAAATTATGAGATGGAAATGTTGGTTTTGTTTTAACCCAAGAAACTGTTGTAGGACAGTATTGTTAACAACAGATATTAATGACCTTGCAGGTAACGATGCATCTCTTTGATGCTGTTGTGTATTGGGAAGTTGCAGCGCCATATAATTAGTGAAATGCCGGAAGATCTGCGGAGCATCAACACTTGTGAATGAAATTTAATTGCAAAGTCTCTGTAAATCTGTGTAATACATTCCTCATTACTAGCCAGAAAGAGTTCCCAAACCACACACACACACACACACACACACACACACACACACACACACACACACACACGTTATAAGTATCCAATGCCAGTCAGTAACTGTAAACAGTAACAGTCTCAATCACTAAATAACCAGTGTTTCTTTTTAATTTTTTTTATTTTAAATATCCACAGCCAAAATTTTGTTGAAGGATAAATCATCTTCCATGTTGACCATACTTTTTTGGTTGTTACATGCTTAGGTTTTCACTGTTGTTGGCTTTAACCCAGACTGAAGTGGACATAAGAAATATGCTAAGCACCATAGTGATGTGCTTTTTTTTCCTTGGGCCATGTCAGTGTAAAAATAAAACCCAGTATCATCACAAAATGAGAGCAAAATTTCATGCTCACCAGTAACTAAAGAGAAAAAATATTACTGGTAACACATGATGGATTATATAAACCAGCTGAATCACTGAATAGCTATTTCATTTCTTGGGATCGCTTGTTTTATGATCAATATTAAATTGCAATAAAAGTTCTATTCAACGTGGACAGCTTAACTGTTGTTTTAATACTATACGGTATTTGTGTTTAGTAGTTCTTATGCATATTACTAGTTTTTGTTGTATTATAAATAAAAGATAAACTGAACCTTCGTAATATATATCTGTGTCTTTACAGTGACATGCTTGCAGTGCCGTGCAGTTTCCACAACATTCCAGCACTTTCAGGACCTCCTCCTGGATATACGGAGGGCCAGCACGTTGGAGGATGCTCTCTCTGCATATTTTACACACGAGAGGCTGGAGGGTGATGATGCTTATAGATGTGAAAGATGTCATCGGAAGGTACCTGCAAACAAGAAATTTTCTCTTGAGAAACCTCCAATGGTCCTCTGCATACAACTTAAAAGGTAAATACATCTATTATCTGCCGTTTTGTTGTTACTTCAACAAAACTGCAATGAAATGATTGTGTGATATGCATGTGGTCATGATGAGTCTTACAAATCAGTGACCCCTACTTTTCTGATAATGTTGGAAGTTTTGTTACCCAAAGGTAAACACTAATTTGGGCCTTCAAAGAAAATGTTCAGTATTAAAACTGTTCAGATGTGTTCTTAGATTTTGCCGTTTAGCGGGACTACTTTTTTTGTCTTTTTTCTGAAGTATCGGCATTAGTAATTAGTTAAATATTATAATAAACTGTGGGGATATAGAAGTGCTTAAATTGTATCACATTGTATATCATTGTAAGAGGATCTCCAATGTAGGAAAAGATAGATTGCTACTTAACATAAAGATGACATGTTAAGTTGCAGACACGTATAGTTAAGACACTTACACATAAGCTTTTGGCTGCAGCCTTTGCCAGAAAAGGAAAGAGAAATGTATACCATTCATTCATACAAGCATGCATGCCTCACGTACACGTAACCGCCATATACGGCAGCTCAGACCAGAATGTTTCTGTCACATGTAATGGGAGCAGCAGTCTGGGTGGGGGAGTGCTCTCTGGCGGACAGACAGAGACTAAACTGCCAGCAGGCACTGCTTCGGGAGATTGAGGGGCAGGGTGGTGATGGTTGGGGGGGGGGGGGGGGGCACATGGGCGGGTACTTTGACAGAGGGCGAGATACACAACGAGGGTGGGAGACAAGACGGAGGAGGAGGTGATGGGGCAGAAGGAGTAGGAACTGTTGGTTGGAAGGTGTGGGGCAGTATGCTACCTTAGGTTGAGGCTGGGATAATTATGGGAGCAGGGTCAAAGCTTAGCGGTTGCTGTTCTTCCTAGTGGACAGCTGGTTAGTAGATATACCAATATAAAAAATCTGTTCAATGATTGCAGCAGAGCTGATATGTGACCTGACTGATTTCACAGGTGGCCCGGCCTCTGATAGGGTAGGATAAGCATGTGACAAGTCTGGAAGTGTGGAGTGGATGGATTGGGCAGGTTTTGCACTTTGATCTTCCACAGGGCTATGATCCTTGTGGCAAGGGGTTGGGACTGGGAGTGGCATGGGGATGGGCTAAAATGTTGTGGAGGTTGGGTAGGCAACAGAACATCACTTTGGGAGGGTTGGGAAGGATCTTGGGTAGGATGTCCATAATTTCAGTGCATGATGATAGATAATCAAAGCCCTGCTAAAGGATGTGGCTCTCCTTTGTGGCTGGCTCTTGGGGGTATTGGTAGGATTGTTTGTGTGATGGAAAATGGCACGAGAGATCTGTTTGCAGGTTTGTCTGGGGTAGTGCTTGTCTGTGAATGCCTTGGTGAGACCCTCAGCATACTAGGCAAGGCAGTTCTTGTCACAGCAGATATGCCGTTCAGTGTGGCAAAGAACAAAGTAGACCACCCTGTGGCATAACATGTAGCTGAACATAACATGCTTGATTTTAATGGTTGCCTAACTACCCGAGCCATCTTGATGGTCACCTCCACTGCCATTTTTTCCGAACTGTCCAGATGGGAGTCATCCTTAAAACACATTCTCCACTCTTGTAACTATCCTACCCTCAACCTACAGTAGTGTACTTTCCCTACACTCTCCACCCAAAACTTTCCACACCTCTGTCCTATCACTCTCCTCCCCTTTCTTGTCTCCCACCATCTTTGTGTGCCGCCTTCTACCAATATGGCCTCCCATCTTTCCCTCTTCCTCTCCTTTTTTCCCCATCTTTCTGCACCACAACTTCCTGATGCTGTGCCTGTTGGCAGTCTAATCACTGCACACTCCACCAGACAGCATTCCTCTCCCCCTTCCTGTACACTGCTGTCCCTTCCTCTTCCCCACACCCTCCATATTGCTGCTCCTATTCCACGTGACAGTCTTGTCCAAGCTGCTGGAGCTGGTGGTCATGTGTGCTTGCTTGTGTGAATAATGGTGTGTGTTTCTCTTTTTCTGAGCAAGGCTATGGCTGGAAGCTTATGTGTAAGTGCCTTTTAATTGTGCCTGTCATCTTTGTGGTAAGTACAATCTATCTTTTTCCTACATTGCTGATATTCCAACCTGGAATTTCCACAGTAAGATCTCAGTATTAACTAAACATTTTACATATGATTTCTCTCTTGGTAACAGATTTACCATTGTGTTTACATGTAAAATAAAGCAGGCTGTATTCCTTAAAATTAAGCTCACTTTTTACGTATGTAATGTGAATTTTCTAATATCGAACATATGTGTATGAAATTGAATTTTTGTTGCTCTCTTGTAGGTTCAGCATGTTGGGTGCTAAATTGAATAAGCATGTTGAATTTCCTCAGCGGTTGGATCTCACCAGGTACCTCTGTCCACAGTCACAGTACCGTGGAGGACAGCCTTTGACTTACAGATTGACATCACTTGTTCTCCACATGGGCTCATCTGTAAACTGTGGTCACTACACAGCTGTTGCCCAGACATCCACTGGTCACTGGTACCAATTTGATGACAGCTCAGTAAGTGAAACAGTTGCACTGACATTTGTAATGAATAGAATAATCCCCTATCAGTCAGTAACCAACTACATGTAGAACAGACTTAAGTTTACAAGTGGGTAATAGGTAAAAACATGTAGACACTAATAAATTGTCCCTGTCTGGTCATCTTTGTCCCTTTACTTTACTAATTCATTTTATTGTATTTTTCAACCTCAGCTCACACAAATAGTAGTTGGTAACTGATTCTGATTTCCTGGAAAATTGTCATATCTGTTTAAAGAGAGAGGAAAATACAGTAAAATACTAGGTAACTAAATTAGAAAACCAAACTAACTGCCATGCACTACTACTGAATTTTAATATGTTACCCATTGTTCCCAAGAAGATGCAGCTGATTGTAATATTATTTGTATTACCTGAGGGTGAAAAATACAATTGAATTTCTTATTGTGGATGGTTACTGTATTCCCCAAAGAACATGCGTAGTCTGTGTAAATATTTCTGAGCCCTTTCTCTGAAAATAATTTAGGAGTAAAGGGGACCACTCACCAAATAGCAGAAGTATTGGCAGCTATTTTTCATTCTGCCTGAACTTTCCTACAGATATAGTATGAGTCTGCAAAACTGTGGCCCAGTATTTTAGATATGTATTTTGTGATGATGCACTATGGCTATATTGGGACAGGTTATAAAACATGTATGCCGTGTCATATTTTAAGTGCATGTTTTCACATCCATGAAACTAGTAATTTTTCATTATGACATATTTTATTGTTTTAAGGTGTATTCTGTTCTCTAGTTTTATTTCATTTCTCCTGTTTTGCTGCGTATCGGAATATAGTCTTGCTGACCAAAACCGGTAGTCGAAGGACCAAAAGTTTTGCCATCATTGCCGGAAATAAATGAAATTCATTCTCCACCTCCTGGATCACTGTTTTAATCTTCAGCCATATATATGGGTGATTATAATTAAACTTTCCCTATTTAACACATTATAACACGAACCTAATTACTGTATGAGTACCAAACTTGGTAGCAATAATGTCCAGAGTATGGGGTGCATGATTTCCATGCATCACAGTGCCACTGTCCAGCTCCCATCGTGGCCACCAGGTGCTGTGATCAGTCATCATGAGCCATAGGCTCACACACTTGACAGTTGCAGTGCACTTCTTGACGTGTCAACATGAGCTTGGACTAAAGGAGCAGGGCATTATTGGTGAAGCTCTCTTATCAAAAACAGTAATGCTGCAGCTGCACTTAGAGAATATTGCCGGCGAAAGTATTACGGAAGTGTCGTCTTTCTCCACGTGTTGTGCGGATCATGATGAAGAAATAGTATGAATCAACTGGAGAACTGGGTGTTGCTCTGAGAAGAGCCTGACAACCAGTTGCACCACAGGCGCACTATTCCTAATCGTCAGGCAGTGCTCATGCTGTGTCACGACAGTTGAACATCTCATGGTCCACTGTACAGAAGGTGCTTTGTGCCATTCTCAAATGGTATCTGTACAAGATCCGTATCGTACAGCAGCTTGCACCACAGGATGCACAGTGATGTGCTGACTTCACTCGCGAGGATTGAAGTTGATGAGGGCTGGCCCTGGACCATTCAATGGACAGACCGACCTCATTTTCCTCTGACGGGTGAGGTGAACACACACAATTGCCGATTTGGGGTATCTTCACCTCCGATCACTATGCATGAAGTTCCTCTGTGTGGTGAATGTGTCACTGTATGGTGTGGCTTAAAGGCTACGTTCATCATTGATCAATTCTGTTTCGAACAGGCTGGCACTGGAGGACCAAAGACGTGCAGTGTGACTGGCCAGTGTTACTGATATATGCTTTGCCAGCAGGTGATACCCACCCTACAGGAGAAAGACAGCAGTTTTCTTGCAAGGTGGGGCTCCACCACACATCACTCATAAAGTTGACTTGCTTCTCCAAAACACATTTGAGAACGATCGAATTATCAGCCAATAGTTTCCAAATGATTGGCTGACACGATAACCTGATCTCAGTCTCTATGATTTCTGGTTGTGGGGCAACCTGAAGGGCAGAGTTTACTAGGGGAACATTCACACATGCTGATCTGAAGCGTAGCATATCAAGAGAGGTAGCCAAGCATACCTATGGACATGCATCATTCTGCTGTGCTGCATTTCAGACTCTTCTGAATATTGATGGGCATCATATGAGCCCCATTTGTAGCAATAATGGTTCTGTAGCAGCACATTAAAAGTGTTTCAATTGAATTGATTCCACAGTATTTCTTGACATTAATGCTACCAAGTTTAGGACTCGTACGGTAGTTAATGCTACCAAGTTTAGGACTCGTACGGTAGTTAATGCTACCAAGTTTAGGACTCGTACGGTAGTTAGTTTTCATGTTATAACGTGTTAAAAGGGAAAGCTTAATTACAACCACACTGTATATCAACTGTCATTCATATGAAATTACAAAATGAATCTTGGTCTTAAAATCAGTTTGCTGAAGTACGTTACTTCAGAGTGATGGCAGTCTGTGCAACATCGAGAATATGGATACTATGCATACCCAAACTGACATTAGGCCCTATAACTGCATTCCATTTAAAACTGAAAAAGGTATGAACATTCAGTTGAGTTAACAAATAACTTTTACTAGTACATACGTAAGATAATTGTACAGCATTATTCGACAATTGCAGAATGTAATTCGTGATTGCCTCTGCTTTTGTTTGACAAGCATTAACAGATTTAACACAGCTATTTTATGCACATCCATTTTTGTAAAGAAACTGTGCAATTTATGCACCAAGTGCCCCAGACTGCTACCGGAGAATGCTGAGGAGCATGTTCTGTGCGATGAAGCAGGTTGATGCAGAGCGTGCAGTAACCATGATGCATGTGCTTCATGATGAGAAACATATACCTTGTGAGAATGACTTCAATCTCTTAAGTTAAATGCCAGGATGATGGTCCCTTTAAAAAGGATCCTAGCAATTTCCCTCCCCATACTTGCCTACCACAGTACATGCTGTGTATTTAACTCGGTGTTGGTTGCATGTTGCACCACAATATTCCTTTCTTAACCCTTTCCTTAATTCTTTCCAAATATTTCTTTGCTTTTGTGATATCAATTGAAGATTTTGATTCAGTTTGTGTATGTGAGTAAGGTGTGGCGATAAACTTGTGTAAGAAATGCCAAAGTCCGCTTTTGGCAGATAGAAGGAAGAGAACCATCTTGATGAATAAAATTCTTCTAGGTTTTGTACTGCATCATTGTGTAAAATTCAATAATTATAAACTGTAAAACCAATGTTCCAGCCGAATTACAGTGGCCTTGTTCTGTAATTGTATTAAACAGATAATTTTAGCAGTAATGCAGCTTCTGAACTATTTAGATTGGAGCTGGAAAACTGAAATTATTACATATGTTTAACTGCTCCACTTCATACAACAGAAATGGTGCTTAGAAAAGTTATTTTCTTGGTCGTTACTTTCAGTTGCTGTACTGTTACGAATATGTGTAGAGTCCTTAATCTGGCCCTGTCAAAGAAATCGAAAAATAACTATAAAATACTTTGACGTTGATTATTAGATGTACACCATTTTTATTATGATTATGATGTTGATTATTACTGACATTATTTTTATTTATTTCAGGTAAGACCTATATCACTAAATTCAGTTCTTGATATGAATGCATACATAATCATCTATGAAATGGATAAATCTGAAGCAAATATACCTCAGACACAGCCTGCAGTGTCTACAAAACCTGCAACAGTTACTTCTGTGACATCACAAAACACTCTTACAAATGGAAGTACAGGTCAGTAGATAAGCTCTGTATTTGTACACTGTGCAATCAATTGCTTTGAAAAGTCACATAATCTGTTCTCATTGCTGCATTACATTACTAAAACTGTAAAAATATAAACACAGTTTATAAATTGATAAGTTTTACCTTGAAAGTGCAGTGAACAAAATAAAACATTTTCATGTAGTAGCAACTTAAACTATTACATGAATCTGGTTTCAATAAGGACAAGTTCTATGTAGCCATTTCTGAGTTTGTCACTGATCACATTGAATTTAAGGGATTTCACAGTCAGCTGAACTGTTCTTATAAATATTACACACATTTTTTTAACTAAGAAGCTTATATTTCTTTTACAGTTTGAGAAATTATAAATTTTAAGCATTTGGCTGTCCATACAGTTTGTCATCAATCTCAGTGGTCAGAAAACATTGCACATATTAATTCAATTTTTTTTAAAGTGCCTGCTTTACAAATGTGGCAGTAAAACTTCTCCCCTTGAGGAATGTTAATGTGTGACACCATCGAAAATTAATCTATAGTAACTTCCACCAGGGATAAGTGCAGATTTTTTGACTCTGCACCTTTTCTTGTTTAATAGATTATTGCCTGTATATTTTTCATTATACTATGTCATAAATTATGAAAACTGATCAAATTACACTTTGCCAGTGTGAAACAACAGAAGCTAAAACGGCATAAGAAAATAGTATACATTTCATTATACGGGGTGTTCAAAAAGTCTCTCCGCACTGCCGTATGATTGTTTGCTGCATGTGCCGTATGCCGCAGTGAATATACCGAAATGAAACTCTCTGCAGTATCATTGTGCGTTTATTGTTTCATTGAAAAATCCAACATCTAGAAATTGCAATCCAGACTCCTATTTTCACAGAATGAAGTTGTTCCTCATGAATACACAGTGGATGTGCAGTACTCCACATACGTGAATTTTGCGAGTTCATGTACCCAGATAAATGAAACCATGCCTCATCAGTGAAAAACGTTTCATTAAGAATATCCCTTCCATTTTGTTGAGCGAAATTTTTGAACAATTGACAATAATGCAGTTTCTTGCCATGATCAGTATTTTTCAGTTCTTGCACAACTGTCACTTTGTATGGGAAAAGTTCTTATTTTTTCCTTACAGCTGTGTGACACTAACATCGATTTCCTGGGCAAGTTTTCTTACTGACTTGGTCGGACTCGTGGGCTTTTATCGGAAATATCGCGTAGTTTATCCTCAGACAAAACTCTAGGATGACCACTGCTCGGTGCGTCTGTCACTGAACCTGTACTTCGAAATTTGTTAATCAAATCTTGCACTGTATCACAATGTGGGAATGTTGTCTTCGGCAAAACTGAATTAAATGTTTGACGAACTGAATTTGTGTATTTACTGCCAGCTTCGAACACTTGTTCGACTAAAAACACATGTTCTTCAATGGTTAGCTTTTTAATACTGACAAAAACAAAACAAACAAATAAAAGAACTGAACTTAAACGTTCACGTCAACACATAACAACACCCACCAATGATACTACTGATGCTGGCTGAGATAAATGAAACAATGGAATGTTGGGAGAGTCCACTTGAAGGAAAGTACCCAGGCAGGTGAACAGTCATATGGCACACACGGCTAACAATCATACGGCACTGCGGAGAGACTTTTTGAACACCCCGTATTATCTTACTTTTGTTGTTTGTACTGAGTAGGCAAAACATATACCAAGTACTCTTTCCATTTTTTAGGCTACAAGACAAACTTACAACGGCTCGTTAGCCCTGCAATGATTCCTACAAGTGTAAAGGCAGCATCTCAGACTAATGGCCTGTTAAATAACCACAAGCCAGCAGCCCCTGTTACAAGCAAGCTGTCCCCTGTTAAAAGCCCTGTGAAAGTCACAAAAACGGAAGCCCCCATTGCCATAAATAATGTATCTAGTCCAGCTCCATCATCCTTGAAAGAAAGGTATGTATCCAGAAATAATCACTCAATTGGCAATACATTTTGTTTCATTTGTAAACAAGTGTTCATTACTTGTGTGTCGTTTTTAGTAAATGTGGAAATTAACTGCGTACATAGATGTAGTTTTCATTTCAGAACAGAGTTTTGTCAAGAGAACAAAACTTATATAGTATATGCTTACAACATCAACGACTTTTAGCTTTCCTTTCTATTGTGTATTGTTCATGCTGGAGTCTATTTGATTTTTTCTTTTTAATAGTTATTTAATGTTCATCATAGTTATAGTTAGGTCGAGTGGTTTGCATATGCCACTTATCATCATGGAAGTCTTTGAAATAAGATCACTAAATCTTTTTTCATTAATGTCATTGTCTGTATTCTGCATTTGAATCAAGCGTTACAATTTATGTTCCTTTTTCGTTTTTTGTAACGCATAAAAGAAATAATTAGTAGGCAACACACAGCTTTGTGAAATGCAATGGCCCCTCTTTTTGGAGTATATACATACTCTGACTCAAACCTCACCAAGCACTTTAGTCCCTCTGTAACCGAACACTGCCACATCTGGGGAAAATAGTTAATGAGGCTGTAGCAGCCATCTGATAAGTCAGTGCAGAAGTCTTTGCCTGTATTGAAAATCTATTTGGAGGAGACAAGACAAGTGCAATTGAGAGGACTGCTGTTTCTCAGCAATTATAGTGAAAACTTTTGGGAAGGCATTCACCATGTCTTTTAGAACATACTGTTCCATTAATTTGGGCACTTTCTGACACTAGATTGATAACCACATCTGTTTAGTGTGTTCGTAGACATATACCACACTTAACAACTGCTTAGTCAATGACAGGTGGTGATAATTTATTAAAAATAAACATTCACGGTATCCTTTTTGTACAGGGTACACTCGTCACCACTGCCACAGAGCTTGGTTCCATACGATCCCGGTGACTCCACCGGTACAGATTCCGAGCCGGAGGGAGATGGAGCAGCCAGAGACTCCAGCTCCGGTGGTCCTGGTGATGACAGTTCGGTCCCCAGCCCCCCCTCCAACAGCCCGACCCCACCCCCGCCCCCTGTCACAACCGCGGCTTCCACCCCTACACCCGCTCCCAGCCCCAGACGTACGTTACAAATCCCCCGCGCAGGTTGGCAAGTGACGGAGCAGGGCATCTGCACGAAGCCCCCTCCACCCCCTGCCACATCTGCTCCCGTAGCAGCTGCAACCACAACGTGGTGCGTGTCATCTCTTTCCTCTGCCAAGGACTCGACTCCGGGGCCACCGCAGCAGCCCCAGCGGCCTGTATCTGTGCCTTCTCAGTAAGTACTTCAAATATTCTATCTTCAATGATTTTCCATTGATAGTATTGAATTATGGAAGTTATTGGAGTGCAGTTCTATTGTTGGATTGGTATTGTATCAAAAGAAAAATTAACTGAGGAAACTAAATTGTTAGGAGACAGAATGACTGGTCAGTGCTTACTTTAAGGAGGTGAAAGAGTACCTATACCTAGCCTTTAGAACATCTAGTTCCTATCTGTGGAAGGAAAGGATCCTAGGTTGAGGAAGGTTAGAAAGGGGGAACAAGTAATTCGGACCTCAGATTGACAGGAAGTCACCTGTTGTGAGGATGAGGGGAGACAAAGGAGAAGGAGAGAGTGTCAGGAGTATATTATTGTATGTCTGTCATGCAGTACAAAACATGTCAATAGTCTGACCCCATTTTCGAAATGCTTTTGTCTTGAACTTCTACCTATGGTCCTTGTTACTCTGAGGCAAGAGAGGTATGGCCATGCATTGTAGTTCACCTACCCCAGACAATACACAGCATATGTACGAAGCCGAGAAGTCGGTCCATGACAGACTCTTCACTCACCAAAAGCAAGGTTTAAATGGTCCCGATTCTGCTTTGCATTGGATCCACAGCAACAGGATATCTGATGCAGCCCTCAATCACCATATGTTTGTGAAAAATGTGCTGTGGTTCATTGTATCAACAACTCAAGTTAGTGTTACTGTTCTGGAGAACAGTAGTAAAGAAAAGTTGCTGGATGCGTGAAAGACTGAGCTTTGGTAGATGAAACAGACAATTTGATGGATTGTACCCCCTTCTCTCCTCTGAGACAAATTAACCTAATTTTAGTTCACCTCTTGTTTTGAGGGCTGTGTATTCAGCTGTGCCTTTGCACTGAAAAAGGGCAGCTAGTGTCTACAGGATTTTCACGGTGATAAAAAATGCAACACATTTTGAGAGAGTTTCTATTTTTGTTTTGGGAGAATAAATATCGTGGGTCGAGGGAATGAAGGTGTTTAACTTTGGCTTGAGATTTGCAGTGCATTTTAGATACAGACTCTGCCACACTCATATATCTGTCAAATTTCTTAAAAGGCTTTGTATTGTTCTTAATTTTTTTGGAATGTGAATATGATATCTTTCCAAGATGCTACGACGTATCCCAGCATTTAAGCTTGTTGGATGTGTGAAGTATACGTAGTATTTTTATATTTTACTTAATAATGATTAATATTTTATTCTTGTATTTTACATTTTGTTTGTTTTCTGTTCTTTGACTACAGTTCTAACTGATAGAAATAGAAGGGGGGGGGGGGGGCGGAGGGAGATAGGGGACTCTTTGTCAGTGTCAGTACTGTTTATCTTAATGTGTGAAACAATGTGAATAAAATTGTTATACGTGATATGAAATTTTTACGTTTTCAGAGAGACATATTTATTGAATCCAAGTTAAAATCTTGCATAGTAATTGTAATTCTACTTTAAGGAACGCAATAATTTAGTGTCAGGTGTCAAATAATTTGTAAGCCACACATATCAAATAGATTATCTGTAAACACCATCCTGAAGTTATTGCACATGCCACTTATGAATGATGAATCAGTTGGCATTGTAAACCTCCATTTTATGTTCTAACTCATTGACGTTCATACTGGAATTTACGCAACCACGCACCAAATTGAGTTTGCGTTGCTGCATTCCCCGGCCTCCCTGTGGCCCCCTCCTGGTTGGTGATTAGATCTGTGGTGATGTCCTCAGACTTTGTCTACTCATTGTAGCATGTTTCTGTTAATCATGGTTATACATTTACTTCTTAGACTTACAGGTCTTCTGAAAGACAGGTTACGAAATGTTACAAATATTTCCTTCATTGTTTTTTGAAGCAGCTAATGACAGACTGTCTGAAAGTGAGGAATTTTAAGTAATTTTCGAAAATATACTCTTAAGTTTAAGTATAATAGGTCACTCATAAAGATTTATTGAGTAGTGCATTAGCTACTGCAATCTCCTCTAGTGGAGCAATGAAAATGAAAATGTTTTCTTACTTGGTAATTTTGACTTAGCTGTAATCTCCGGACTGGTTTACAGCTGGTTGTACATGGCTCATAATTTTTTAGATATAAAATTTTTCAATTACTTGTAAGTTTCATTTTGTCTATTCAACCAGAGTGGTTCACAGTGTGACACTGACGCAGGATGTTCCCTGCCGAAATATGCCAATGATCTTGCAGTGGGGTGCCTTAAATCCAGCTGAAGTAAAAGCGTAAAATGTAACAACAAAAAGAATCAATTTTTGATGATGTAAGCTAATTGGATAGATAAAAAATCTGCTCACCAAGCAGCAGCAGCAGAACATGCGTGTAAAAGGAGATTATAGTTATAACCATATGTCATGTCTTCGTTCTGCCACAGCTTGGTAAGTAGATTTTTATCTATGTAAAAGTGTCAAATGGATTTTCTTAAATCCTACTTATGTAGGACAAGTAGATGGCTGTGCAACTATACCTTGTATATCAGTCCAAATAAGTGGTTGGCTTATGTAGAAAATAATATACGACGACAATCGTTATATTTGGATGAGGTGGCAGGTGCACACACACACACACACACACACACACACACACACACACACACACACAAGGAGAGAAAGTGTTTACGAAGGAAATATTAGGTTCATAAAACTTCATAGACATTTGTTGAACATGAGGGAAACTCTAAACGTATAATTTTTTATAGGTCAGATCGGCATTGTAATGGCAGTCGGAACAACAGCGATGACAGCCCGAGACTACATCGAGACGAAGTCAGATCCATAGTTGGTAAGGAAGTAGCCAATGGAGATGATAGAGCATCCCCTATTCATCGATCACGAATTCCTCACACTGTTGTCGTTCGGATGCCAAGAGATGAACGATCTGATGGTGATAGCAGGCCAAATAACAGTGGAAAAGGACCAAGTCAGATGTGGGATGGTGCTGCCAGAACAGAAATCACTGGCAAACTGAAGCACTTGTCACACCAAGGCTATGCGGGAGCACAAGGTAAGCTCTTTTTCCATGTTACTTGTATAAAATTGCATTTAGTTGTATGAAACATGGCTAGAATAAGCACAAGAGATGGTATGAGCTGAAACAGGTTCTGGCGCCTGATTCAAACTACTGGGATTTGATGAGGGAGGAGGCTGAGCAAATTAGAATATTTTCAACATCTTAAATGGAGGCTATGCACTCAGCAGTGGGTGAAATCAATCAGTTGGTGCCAAGAGACTATACAGGAATATAGTAAAACCCTGAATTAATGAACTTTCTTTAAGGAAATCCCACTTTTAATGAATGTTTGTTATTTCTGGTGAAACTCCTATAAAACCAGTGTTTTTCCTGCTCATAATGCTATAAGCCTGGTGGTTTTCCTCCTCACTTTTAACAAATTCCACTATAAGTAGTAGTCTTTTAAGGAATAAACATGGAAACATTCTGCAAATTAAAATTCATTTCACATTAAAATCCAGTTTTTATGCAATTCCTAACATGGTTTCCAATTTCTTTCACTTTCACACAGATTGTATTCTTTGTCATGTGACACAGTAAATGACAAATGATTCAATTGATTGAAACGTACCTAGATCATAGTTAATAACTAGACTTCTCTTGTAGTAATCTGGCAGATATGTTAAACAAATCTGAAATAGATTTGTGCCCTGCCTAATGACTTGGGTCACATAATCTGATGTCAATCTTGGAGTCTACAAAGCTGAAAAGTGTAATTGTTTGTTTATTGAAGTGTTAAAGTTATCAGTTTTACTTTTGTCAAGTTATGGCGTGCCAGCATATAGAGATTACAGTTCAGCGAAAGCTGACTATCATCTGCGATTTTTGTGATAATTGTAATGTAAAACCTTCCAACAAGTCAAAGAAATAAGATCTAGCACCATCTAGGTGTGTGGCACACACAAAAATAAGAAAGTGTTCTTAAATGCCCAAGCCAACAATTTCTGTGGATTTAAGAGGAACAACATTTATGTGTCTACATTCGGTAATATGGGAAATATTCCTTTAAAGTGGTTTAAAGGAATAAAAAAAAAAATCAGCATTCTTATCAGCAGAAATATACTGCAAGAGATGGCTTGTGAAATCACCCTGAAGTTCAGTGTTCGAAAATTTAATTGCATTGCTTGACATGGCTGGTGAGATCATTTTAAATAAGTCATAATCTGTCATTTCAAAAAGGGTAAGTTGAGAAAGTGAGGTGGTCATAGAAAGAGTAAACTATATGGAAGAATGTTACATTGCCATAACTGATACAGGGCCTCCCGATCGGCCCACTACTGCGGCCTAAAGTGCTACTGCATGCACTGAGTTTGACCCCTCAACTGTGGTTAAGTGGTGAATGGTTCAAAGGTGTGTCAGGCAGCAAAGACTTTTGGGGAGGGATGGGGTCGATAGTAAGGCCTTCCCTGTTCGACTGACAGAGCTTTCAGGTGCTATCTGTGACAGAAAAAGATTGTGGGTCAGATGCATTCGCTTGTCCTGTTTCACAAGAAGCCTCAAACATAGGTGCGTAATGCTGCCCCTTACGAATTTGGCCACCAAAGAGAGGCAGAAGTCCAGTAAGCACTCTGTGTACATACCAGTGAGAGTCATCTCACATGTGAAATGGGTCTTCTTGGATGCCATGAAGAGCACAGGGTGCAGCCACTTGCAGATGGTGTCTCATGGGTCAGGGGTCCGTTACACACAGAAGGTGTTTGTGGTGGATGCTGCGTGGAGCGGACTGGGCAGTTTTTTTAAGTTAGAAAGTTTCAGTCTCAAAGGGAAGCAGCAAGCACTAATAGAAAACACTGAATCTCAAATCATTTTTGGTACCGAAAGCTGGCTAAAACAGGAGGAAAAGGCAGTTGAAATTTTTACGAAGTATCTAACAGTTTTCAGACTGTATAGATTAGATACATTTGGTGGCAGCATGTCTGTTGCTGTTAGCAGTAGTTGATCGGGTAGCAGAATTGAAGTAAATAGGTCCTCTGAGTTAGTATGCGCAGAGATTATATTTAACAGTTGGATTAATTGATAATTGATTCCTTTTACCAAACCCCTTTACTCAAATAATATAGTTGCCGAAAGGTTCATAGAAAACTTGAATATCGTCTCAGATAGATAGCCCACTGATAGTTATAGTTGGTGGTGACGTCAATCTACCTTCGATATGTTTATGAAAATGTGTGTTCAAAGCCGGTGATACGTATAAAACATTGTCCAAAATTATACTAAATGCTTAGTTCAAAACTTGTTTGAACAGTTAGTTCAGGAGCCCACGTGTAGTGTAGTGTAGTGTAGTGTGTGTGTGTGTGTGTGTGTGTGTTGCGGCTTATGGGCGCTCAATGTTGAGGTCATCAGCACCCTGGCACACATTAAAAGAAACGAATGTGTCCAAATTTAGTAAAATGGAAGCATACACACAAAGAAAGCGGGAAAAGATGAAAAATGCTGTACAAGAAAATGAAACGTCAGGAAAACTAGAAAGGAGTGTCAAGGATGCCACAAGAAATTGTCACTGGCTGGCCACTTACGTAAAATAAGGGTGAGCCAGCCACCCTGTGAACAAATTAAGACCCTCTCCCTAAAATCTCAGTAAAAACATTGGACAAGTCGCAGAACTTTAAAACTTTATCTACATTCGTTTGAGTATTTCCTAAAAGAGGTGACGGATCCGCCGGCAAGACAGCCGCGGCCCACTGGTCAGAAAATAAAACGCAATCCAATAAAAGTGGCGCACAGTGACCTGGACACCACAAGTACCACAGATTGGAGGGTCCTTTCGCCAGTGCAGGAAGCCATGCGTCATAGGACTGTGGCCTGTCCGAAGCCGAGTGAGGAGAACATCGTCCCATCTGCGTAGTTGGAAGGAAGTACACCACACACACGTTTTGGGCTTGACTAAACTGAGCTTATTGTCAGTCATTTCCAGCCACTCATCCTCCCACTGACGCATGACTCGTGAGCTCAACAGTGAGTGCGTGCAGGAGGATGGCACACTGAAATACTTGCGGATTGAGCCACGCCTCCTAGGCTGCAAGGCCTGCCCTTTCGTTCCCAGCAATGCCGACGTGTCCTGGAACCCAACAGAAAGCCACCTCCTTCCCTAGTCATTGTAGTTGGAGGAGGGCATCCTGGATGGTCTGGACTATTTTATCTGCTGGACACAAACATTGCAATGAGTGAAGGGCACTTGGTGAATCGGAACAGGCAAGAAATTAAGTGCAGGAAGAGCGTCTCATCTACTCCAGTGCCCGCTTGACTCTGTAGATTTTTAGCTTGTTGGGAACTAGGGGGTTTCCACCAACAGCGTCCCATTACGCAATCACGTAACAGATTTCAAACTACTAGCAATGCCCTCGAGCCCTTTGTGAATATAAAAAGGGGAAACTTTCTTGAAGCTGCCCTCTTTCCTTGTAATGACTAAAAACACATTCTGACCGCCAGCATGTGTTCTGTTACTTGTCATGATACTCTCAGATGTCATTCCTGAGTCAGGGGGACTATCTACCCATGTCCTCTTGTTGGATTGGCTGTTGGAACCTACCTGTGGCAAAACCTTTCCGCTGGCAGGAGGCAAAGATGATTTCGAAGGATATGGTTGCCAAAATATACTTCACCTCTTTGCAACAAATAGGGAGCATCATGATGGATACAAGGGTTAGAGACCACAATATTGTTGCAGCAAACCTCAGCAAAAATATATGCAAAATATATCTGTTTTAAAAAATTTTTAAAAATTCACTTGGCACCTTCATAAGAGGCAGTCGATATACCTTATGAAGCAACTTTGGAAGCATACACCAGATACGTCTTAAATTCAGAGAAATATCATTGACGACAACTGAAAGATTTATACCAAATAAATTAATAAGAGAGAATTATTGCCCCACAGGACACAAAACATTGTCGGAATTATTACCCCACAGAACACAACTATTGTCGGAATTATTACCCCACAGTACATAAAACAGATCAAAACATTGTTACAGAAAAAAAGGGCATGCAAAATTTAAACAAATGCGAAATCACTAAGATTAATGGAGTTTAAGGGAAGTTCGAAATTAGTTTAGATTTCAGTGTGATGTGCTTTTGACAGTTTCCCACTTGAAACCCTGTTCCAAAATGTGGCAGAAAATCCAGATAAATTCTGGCTGTACATGAAGTACATCAGTGGCAAGACATTCAATACCTTCACTGCGTGAAACCAATGGTAGTGTTGCTGATGACAGTGCCACTAAAGCAGAGTTACTAAATAGTCTTTTTAAATTGCTTCACTAAAGGAGAAGAAATAAATATTCCAGAATTCCTGTCAAGAACTGCTGCCCACACGAAGTAACTTGGAAGTAGATATCCTTGGTGTAGCAAAGCAACTCAAATCAAGTCTTCTGGACCAGATTGTGTGCTAGTTAGATACTTTTCAGGATACACTGATATAATTGTTCCGTGTCTAGCAATCATATACAGTCACGTGCTCTATGAAAAATCTATACACAAAGACTGGAAAATTACACAGGTCAAAGGAAAGAAGAGTAATCCACTGAATTATAGACCTGTTTCACTGATGTCCATTTCAGTGAGATTTTGGAACATACACTGCAGATAAACATTAAGAACTGCCTTGAAGAAAACGATCTGTTAACACATAGGCAGCATGCAGTCAGAGTTGGCAGTCGTGTGTGAGATGTGCTTGCTTGTGTGGATGAATGGTGTGCATTTCTCTTTTCCTGACAAAGGGTGAGGCTGAAAACTTTTGTGTAAGTGTCGCTTTAATTGTGTCTGTCTGCAACTTGTTATCTTTGTGGTAAGTAGTAACGTATCTTACATTGTTGATAATCTTACCAGAAGTGATATCTGGTATTCCCCAAGGAGGTGTTACAGGCTCTCTGCTGTTCCTAATTTTTATAGATGATTTAGGAGACATTTTGAGCAACCCTCTTAGATTGTTTGCAGATGGTCCTGCCATTTACCATCTAGTAAAGTCATCATAAGATCAAAATCAATAGACAATATATTTGAATGGTGTATAAAGCAGCAATTAACACTAAATAATGGAAGATGTCAGGTCGTCCATGTGAGTTGTAAAAGGAATCCATGAATTTCAGTTATAAATAATAAATCAAAGGCTGTGAATTTAACTAAATACCCAGTGACTACAGTTACAAATAGCTTAAATTGGAGTGATCACGTATATAATGTTGTGGGGAAGGCAAACTATAGACGGTACTTTATTTGTGGAACACTTAAAAGGTGCAGCAAATCTACTGAAGAGGCTGCTTACAACTACAGTTGTCCATCCACTTCTAGAGTACTGTTGCACATGGGATCCTTACCAGGCAGAGTTGATAGAGAACATCAAAGAACATTTAGAGAAGGGCTTCTTGTTTTGTGCTATTCCGAAATAGGGGAGATAGTGTCACAGATAAGATATGTGAGGTGTGGTGGCACTCATTAAACCAAAGGCATTTTCTCACTGCAACAAGATCTTTTCATGAAATTTCAGTCTCTTCCAAATGTGAAAAAATTCTGTTGATGTTCACCTATGTAGAGAAAATTGATCATACAATAGTTGTAATAAAATAACAGAAATTGTAGCTTGCATGGAGAGATTTGAGTGTTCATTTTTCCTGCATGGTGTTTGAGAGTGGCACAGTAGAGAAATAGTGTGAAAGTGTTACAGTGAACCCTCTGCCAGGCACTTTGGTGTGAGTTATAGATAAGTTGTGTGGATGTAGATGTTTTGAGCCCAGAGGTATTTTCAATGCATGAAAGTGACATCCTTTATTGATTCATACAAATGACAACTTTTGTAATTTACTTGCTGCAAAATCATATTTCGTTAAGCGAAAATATGCTGCAGGTAAAAAAAGGAAAGGATGGATGATGATGCTAGAGTGTGTAAATATGGATGAAAGTGAAAAGTTTCCAGGTGTTTCAAAAACGTGTGAAGATACTTTGTAACCCTTGAGTTCAAAGGCAGTGCTTGGTTGGTATCAGAAATCTTTATCACAATTTTTCAGGTTTTTAGATGCCAAGATGGGTGCAGAAAATTGTAAATATTGTTGACTGATAGCTTTTACATGGCAAAGAAATTTTATTTATTTTTCGAGTCCAGGACATAAAATGTTATTTCTGAAGGTTGTAAACATTGTGTTCCTTCCTCCGAGCTGTGGATGTCAACTACAGCTCTGGACTTGGGCATAATATACACTGTTAAAGCCAATAAAAAATAGCAGTTTTGTGGAAGTCAGTTTCATTTTTTGACGGGTTAAATTTTTAGCACAGGATATTGATAATTTTGTAATTAAATAGCACCTATGTTACCCAAACTTGCTTGAATTATGATTCTGGGTCATTCCTTGTATGTACTCGGGCACACCCCCATGTAAGGAAAAATATTTGAGTCTACAGTGATTTCATTAAGAAGGGGTTTTACTGTACATCCTGTATTATACATTGTGGTGGAAATGAAGAATATGCAGATGATGTATCTTCACTGGCACTAGTGTAACCTCTGGTTGCAGTTGGCATTATTACATCATTTATGTCCATGTGATTCTTTTACTTCTGCGAGTCAGTTGCTTTTTTTTGCGAGACAGTTTTAGGGAATTAACATTATAGTTGCACAGAGAACATTTAATGTAATTAGTTTTAACTTGATGTGTTGCCTGTCGTCTTTCATCTCTGGATTTTTGACTTATATTTACTGAATGATTTTTCTGGTGCTTCACCGGCAATGAGAAATGAATCTTTCACATTTCGAGCCATTGGTTCTGGTGAAATGTCAGAAAAGCCATTAAATAAGTGCCAGATCAAGAACCCAAGGCAAAAACCAACAGACAAAAATGTCAGCAACTGGTTGTGAAAACCTGAACTGTATTTTTGGTTTTATTTGGTTTGCTCTTGGCTAGCCTGAGTGGTAGATCCGTCAGCAAATGCTGAAAACTTCCAGTCACTTCTGATTTCAGTGGTTTTAACATATTATTGGTATATAATTTCAAGACTGTTCCAAATAATATTATCCATGAAAATAGTCGTGTGGTTGGTTATAAGGGCTTTTAGCGTAGCAGATAGTAAATATGAACAATGATCAAGCAGTTTAAAATCTAGTCATAAAGACCAGTTTGTCCGCAGCTCGTGGTCTAGTGGCTAGTGTTGCTGCCTCTGGATCACAGGCTCCAGGGTCTGATTCCTGGCCAGGTTAGTGATTTTTCTCTGCTCGGAGACTGGGTGCTTGTGTTGTCCCCATCATTTCATCATCATCATCATCCATGAATGTGGCTAGAATTGGACTGTGTAAAGATCGGGACATTGTACGGGTGCTGATGACAACACAGTTGAGTGCTCCTCAAACCAAACATTATCATCATAAAGACCAGTTTAGTTAATACTCAATGCCCTGACTAACACTGTAAAATTGCTTAATGAGAACTACCCTCAGGTTTGCAGGAAGGTGGGGAGGTGAGGAGAGCAAAGATAATCTTTCTTTTCATGAACAAAGTAATTTACATCTTCGCAAAATTATTTAATTCTTAAAGCAATTACAAATATGTTCAGTGCAAACCAATCACCATATGTTTTCCAATTGTGCTTTCACATTCTGCAGATTAATAGCTGGACCAACACCCCACAAGTTTAGATCTCTTAAACACTTCTTTAGAGGATTGCTTTGAACATGAGACTACACACAGTGTTGTTGTACATCAGTATTTTCCATTCTATATTGTTTAAATCTCTAGGCTTCCTATGTCAGTACAAGGAAAAACCAGTCCAAAGTTGCAAATTTCACTTTTTGTATTCACTTGATGAATATTTTCAGCAATGAAAGATTTAGACTGAAGACAATTTGCTGTTTGAGTAGGGGTTGCACATGCCACACTGTCCGATGCTGTGTACAAACGATTCTGTATAATAAGTTTGTTTCTCTAGTCAGTACCCAATTTATATTATACAGATATGCAACATTCTGTATTTCTCAAAATTGCATGGCCCTGAAAGGCACTCTGGGGACCAGAGAAAGTGGGAAATTGGTCTTAAGTAGCATACAGTCTCTTTTTTTTATGCAACTTGTTCTTCCAGTTTTTTCATTATGTAAAATAACCCTGGCACTTTAGTAAAGATTGTCTGCTCCCTCCCCCCAATATTTCATTTTTTAAACAAAAAAAATGTCAAATTGAAGCTGTGGTGTGTTGTTTTGTTACGTGTTGGTTTCACTGTGCCCTTCTTGTCTTAATTTTCTACATTGTTCATATAGTTTCTTTCTCTTGCAGTGACTAGTTGGGGTGGTGAACGGAGCTACGTCGACATTGAACTGGAGAAAGAGCGTGATAAGGAACGCAAGAGGTCTTTAGAAAATTTGTATGATGAAGAGCTCGACAGAGGAAGGGTAAGTTTGTTTGTTGATAAATTTCTTGGCTTCCAGTGACAGCCAAGTTTCTGATAATGCTCAGTGTGAGTTGTAATCAGTACATTAATTTAAGACTAGGGTTTATACACATTTAAGGAAGAAATAAATGTATGATTCATACCTGAATAAAAAATGTATGAGGGCATATTTGTTTGTAGAAATGGAAACACTGCAAAGGTCAATAGGGTTACAGAAGAATGGATATGAAATGGCATGAGAGGAGTTTCTTAGTACTGAGGATCATAGGCCTAGGAGGTAACAGTTGAAAGACAGTCAATCATGAGACATGAAATCACTCAACAATTTGCGCAGTGCCAGGGGAAAATGTTTACTAACCTGTGAACTTCACAATTGTTACAACTCTTTCTGTAGTTATTCTTTCATCTGATCAACTAGTAAAAAAAAAAAAAAAAAAAGAAAAAAGAAATCCATTGTGTGTTTTGATCTTTCTCTCATAATCTGTTTCTTGTTCCTACAAAGGAAATGCAGCAGCACATTGTGGTTTTGAATTTTCATATTTTCTTTCTTCAGTTTATATTTTGTCCTCATTGTCTGTACTAAGATTTGTAACATGTTTGAAACAGTGAATAAGAAAACATTATGTTTACAGGCAAAGAAGATGAAATTCAACAATAACAGCAGCTCGCAGCACAATTCCCGACCCAAGTACAATTCGTTCCAGCAGTATCACAATGAGAAGATTCGTTGGAATAACTCTGGCAACATGTTCAGGCCACAGGTCTATTACCGCCCACACCATTCACATCCTCATCCCCCACCATACCATCACAAGGGATTATATTACAAGAACCGTGGTGGCCATTCCTTTCACAAATTCAATGGTAGTGGGAGATTTGGTGGTTCAAAACAAGGGTCTCGTTGGCAGCGCTGACATCTCTCCTGTAGAGGAGAGATGTACCCTCGAGCAGATATCTCAATGGATGTAAATATTTTTCTTTTTCTTCAGTACCTTTTATTTTTACTCAGTTGTCAGGCAGTCACATTGTAAATTGAAGTGTTTTTTAAGCTGTGACAGTAGATGTTTTAAATGTATTATATGAACTTCAGTGGAATAACAGATTTGATTGTGTATGTAGCTATATATTATTTTCCTTTCGCTTGTAAAAGACTGCGTTATGTGGAGAGGTATCGTTGATACTGTGGGAAGTGCAGAAATTGTATTCAATGTGATTCTTGTGTTTTGCATTTATATGTCGTGTGTGTGTGTGTGTGTGTGTGTGTGTGTGTGTGTGTGTGTGTGGTGAGAGAGAGAGAGAGAGAGATTATCGTGAGTTTAAAATGAACTGTACATAGCTCAGAACTCGGTAGTAAGTGTACTTTTGAGTCATAATGGTCTTAAAGACCATATTCTGCCCAGTTTATTTATTTGTAAATGTTATTTCTTGTAGAAGATGTACAAGAAATAGCATGTTTACCCAGTCTTGTGTTGCTAGTGACAAGTGTTCCTGCCGTGGTAAGTGTAGCAGTTACACTGTGTTAAAAAAGAAACCAGAATTATTATTTTCCATTCTTTATGCACTGCATGTATTTAATTCTGTTGCTGTTCATTAACAGCTAGATGGAATCTGTGTAACAAATCTTTATCAATGTGATACGTGATGTAATAAGTGTTTCAAAAAATGAGTGGTTTCCCCAATGCAGATACTTGAATATTTCTCTGTGTTTACATGTTTATACATATTTGTGTGCATAAATGTCTGGATCGTTGCAGTATTATACAGACTTATGATACCTGCAAAAGGTGGCAATAAAATCAAATGACTAAACTGGTTTCATTTCTACTTGATTTTTATTGTGCAGAACATAGGAGATAAATTTGCAGATGTTAAACAATTGTTACAAGAGGTAAAACTGTAATATGTTTCATGGTACATTATCAGTATGCTCCACTTTTCTTCTATTCTTTTAAATAGCAGTTTTAAAATTGTTGTGATGACGTCTTGTCTGTGATTTTCAGCAGTTAGGCATGTTCCCAAGATAAACATATCTGGTACTATTCACATTTATTTAGTCTAAATTGACATTGTTGTTTTATTGTTCCCCCCACCGCCATTGATATTACATGAAAAAGTGTCTACTCATTTCAGCCTGTGTGTGGGGGAAGGGGAATGTACAGATTAATGAGATGTCCTGTTCAGTATATAAAATGCTGAACATGATATAGAAGTACCACTCAAGGATATGAGTTAAAATGGTCTCTATTGGCAAAAAACATAGCAGACGTTGTCTATAACTGTCAAAACGCTTTTTCATCAGAACAGTCTACATTACATACATCGGTGCAAACATGTTTCCAGAAAACTTCACCATTTTCTCTGATATGTATATATATGATGAGGCAACAGTTTGTTGCGAAAGCTTGAATTTTGTGTGTATGTTTGTGTTTGTTTGTGTGTCTATTGACCTGCCAGCACTTTCATTTGGTAAGTCACATCATCTTTGTTTTTAGATATATAAACACAGTACTACCACATATTTTGTTTGATTGAATAATAGCATTAGAATAAATGTGAAAGTAAATGGATGTTGCAAAGCAAATGTTGTGACTGTTAACATTATTGGTCACACCACGGATGCTCCGTTCAGAATGTACCAATGTAAGAGTTCTGTGACCACTACACAAATTAGTCTAGGTGCAAGAACACTTATTTATTGTAACTCAGGAAAAGTACCTGAACACCCAACTCTGGTTATATAATGATTCTGTACAGACTAAGGACTAAATTTGCATAACTCAAAGATTCTGAAGAGCTGTTTAGTATTGAAAGTGACTAATCTCGTAGCAATTTTGCTGCGCTGTGGCTGTGACATTTCCAGTTGCACAGGATAATATGTCCCACTACAGTGTTTGCCAACTGTAGGGTGCACTTGTGAAGACTGCCAACTGTAGACTGTACACTGAAGACTGCAGGCTGTGGGTTTTATTGCTGCTCAGATTACTACATTGAATCCATGCAATTGGTTGCTGCACCTGGAGACTGTATGCTCCCTGTCTGTAGGCTGTCCAAGCAATGTGGCATCGTTGCATCTGATTGGTGCCCGTGATGGGCATGGAAAAGTAGTTCGGCCACTGCTGGCAGTCTTTTATGAGCAACCACCAAAGTGTGTGGTGCTGCTGGCCTCGCCTGTGATGTTTGTTATGCCAAACTGTTATAGTGGAGTAATAGGGGAGGCCTACCAGGCAGAGGTAGTAGCATGGGGTTCAGTAGTAAAGGTGTCCTCGATTTGATTTGAACACCAGAGTATTAGTAATCTGATCGTATTGTAATGGAGTGGTATGCTCTTTTATTTTCTCCGACTTGACTTTTCCAACTAGTTATTTTAACGATGCTGTGGGAAAATTTAAGGTTTGTGGCCAACAATGCATATGGTGGAATATTTAATAAAAATTTCTTGCTGCTAGTTTTGCAAGTGAAATCAGTATGTTATTGGTGCGGGCAAACGCTAAGAACTTCTACTAGTTGGTCGCACAGGAAACAATGAGAGCCTGTGGATCGATAATTAAAAGCTATGAGATCTATGTGGGTACTGACCAATATCAAGTACAGTTGTGAAGTAGAACTGTTCTAAGTTACCTTTGGATTGTGTCTTTTCAGCTGCAGTAAGCTTCTATTTTACTCTTAGTGTTCTCTCTGGTTTTCTCATGACTTATTAATGTGCTTTTTGATGTACACATGAAAGCACACCATTAAAATTACTCTTTAGTGAAACAAGTTCAGAAAAAGACATGCTGCAGACCAACAGCACTTCTAAATTTTCCGTAGTTGTATGAAATTGTAATACAAAATAGCAACATATCCTATGACATTTAACCTGCTAATTTGGCATCAAGAAAGATTTGGAGACCAAAGTTCCAGTTTGTGCCAGATACTTGCAGGACTAAATGAGAAGTTGGGAAAAGAGGTTGTTCTTTTTCACTACATTTCTTGATGTACAATGTGGTACATCCTACTTGGGACTTCGAAATATCTATTGAAATAAGCACTGAAATTTTCAATTGAGAGATGTCTGTGAAAGACATTTAAAACTTTCTTAGAGTTCAGATTCAGAATGTTGTGCAGAAAGTGAGTGCTGTTGGTATGCCCTCCACTATTTTTTACACTGAAACTCCATACCAAGTTATCTTATTTTCACATTATTATGTCCTATGGTATAATCTGGGGTAGTAGTTGTGGTCACAAAAAGCATATGCTGAGTCTTCAGAAGGGCCAAAGCCATGGTCTTAATCTGTTGCTTTGGCCCTCTTTGACCAAATTAACCGTCATTTGACATCTTAGGATGAATGTGATCAACTTGTCCCTTCATTTCCTAAGGTGGTGCCCATTTCCATTATTCATGTAGGCCAGTTATTAGAAAAAAACATTTAATGGCAACATGATCAAATTTATCCCTTCAAGATGGAGCTTCACCATTAATGGAGCAACTGTCATTCTTCCATGATCATACTATGGTCATATTATTATTAATTACAGTAATTGTAGGTTATGCCCTAAGTTATATATTATTTATTGCCTATACAAACCGAAAAATACTTCAAGGACATTTAGTTGAAACCATCTGAACAACATTATCAGCAATTACCCTAATTTTTATTGCTCTACCATCACTACGAGTGATTTATATATTTGATGATTCAGTAGATGCAATAATCACAATTAAAACAATTAGACGACAATGGTACTGAAGATATGAATATTCAGACTTTATAGACGTAGAATTTGACACCTACATAACACCAGAACAAGATTTAGAAAACGACGGCTTTCGACTTCTAGATGTAGATAACCGAACAATTTTTCCAATAAATACAGAAGTACGAGTATTAACAAGAGCATCAGAATTCTTTACTCATAAGCAGTACCTGCTCTGGGGGTTAAAATTGATGCCACACCAGGTCGACTAAATCAAGGAACATTTACAATAAACCGACCTGGACTATTTTTTGGCCAATGCTCAGAAATTTGTGGAGCAAACCACAGATTTATACCAATTGTAATTGAAAGAACTTCAGTAAATTTATTTATCAAGTGATTATCCAAGATAATCTAAGGAGTTAGTTAAAATGTATAACATTAGAGTGTCAATCTAAAATAACTAAACAACTAGTACACCTTGAAACATCAGATGACTGGAAGTAAGTAATGGTCTGTTAAACCAAACAATAGTAAATTAACGACTACTTCTGATGGGGAAATTTGAATCTAAATCCCTCAAATACCTCCTATCATATGATTCTCCCTATTCATTATATTTTCAGCTACTTTAATCCTATTCAATCAAATAACCTTATTAAAAGAGCAGAAAAAAGAACAATCGAGATAAAGAACTTAAATTGAAAATAACAAATTTATTCTCAATATTTGATCCATCAACTAACATCTTCAACTTGTCATTAAATTGAACAACAACATTCTTAGGACTATTATTAATCCCATGAATGTTCTCACTTACACCACCACGAATTAATATTATCTAAAATAAACTAAACTTAACTTTACACAACGAATTTAAAACCCTACTAGGACCAAAATCATTTAATGAAACAACATTCTTCTTTATTTTAATAATTTTGTAGGACTATTCCCTTATATTTTTACTAGAACAAGACATTTAGCATCAACATTTGCAATCGCTCTGCCTATATGATAAAGATTTATATTATTTGGATGAATTAATCATACTAACCATATATTTACACATCTTGTACCACAAGGAACGCCACCTGTAGTAATATCATTTATAGTATTAATTGAAACAATTAGAAATGTCATTTGACCAGGTACACTAGCAGTACAACTAGCAGCAAACATAATTGCAGGACACTTATTATTAACCTTATTAGGAAACACAGGACCGTCTATAGCAATAAACTTAATTTCACTACTAATTATTGGACAAATATTTCTATTGATCCTAGAATCAACAGTAGCCATAATTCAAGCTTACGTTTTCTCAATTTTAAGAACTTTATATTCTAGAGAAGTATATTAAACCTATGTTAACAACTCACTCAAATCACCCATTCCGCTTAGTAGACTATAGACCTTGACCACTAACAGGAGCAATTGGAGCAATAGTCCTATTATCAGGATTAGCAAAATAATTCCACCTATTTAACATTAATTTATTTATAATTGGATTTGGAATTACCTTATTAACTATAATTCAATGATGACGAGATGGAGTAAGGGAAGGAACCTATCAAGGATTACATACAGGATTTGTATCAATTGGATTACAATGAGGAATAATCCTATTTATTGCATCAGAAGTATTATTCTTTGTATCATTCTTCTGAGCCTTCTTTAGAAGAAGACTAGCACCAACAACTGAGCTAGGACTATTATGACCTCCAATAGGAATTCAACGTTTTAATCCTATACAAATTCCATTACTTAATACAGCTATTCTTTTAGCCTTGGGAGTAACTGTAACATGAGCACATCATAGTTTAATAGAATCTAACCGCACTCAAGCATTACAAGGATTATTCTTCACAGTACTATTAGGATTATATTTCACAATACTTCAAGCAAATGAGTATTGAGAAGCACCTTTCACTATTGCAGACACAGTATATGGATCAACATTCTTCGTTGCAACAGGGTTTCATGGTCTCCACGTAATTATTGGAACAATCTTCTTAACAACATGTCTACTTTGACACTCAAACCAATTCTCACCAAGACACCACTTTGGATTTGAAGCAGCAGCACGATATTGACACTTTGTAGATGTAGTATGATTACTCTTATATATTTCTATTTATTAATGAGGTAGATAATTGTTTTTCTAGTATAAATAGTACATTTGACTTCCAATCAGAAAGCTTGATATAAATCAAGAAAAACAATCTTAATCCTATCTACAAGAGTTTTTATTAGATTTATTATACCAGTAATTGTTATAATCCTTGCAACAACATTATCAAAAAATTAATCAATGACCAGGAAAAAAGATCACCATTCGCGTGTGGATTTGATCCAAAAAGATCAGCACGAATACTGTTCTCCCTTCGATTCTTCTTAATCGCAGTAATTTTTCTAATCTGTGATGTAGAAATTGCATTAATTCTACCAATTGTAATTATTTTCGAAATTTCAGACATTATAATTTGAACTGTACCACAAATGAAATCAAGGAGCTTTACAATGAGCATAATAAATGGTTGCAGTTAACTATAACATTTGGGTTGCATTCAAAAAGGGTTGATATAATCAATCTACTTTAAATAGAATAACAAGCGAAATATTGCAGTCAGTATTGACCTGAAAGATTGGTAAATATTATACCCTTATTCTTATTAATTGAAGCCAAAAAGAGGCGTATTACTGTTAATAATATAATTGAACTATAAAGTTCCAATTAAGGAAATGTAAAGCCATTATGAAGGCTGCTAACTTTTTATATTAGCGCTTTAACTCCGTTAACAGTTATAAAATTTATATAGTTTAAATAAAAAATTACATTTTACTGTAAAAATAATTTATTCATATTTATAAATACCTAAAAGTAAAAATACTTCCTTAACATCTTCAGTGTTGCGCTCTAATTATAAGCTATTTAAGTATAAGAAAAATAACATTACTCAAAATAAACATTCAGAAAATAATAGTTAAAAGATAAATCTTAGTTAGAATCATATCAACCTTGGATATAACTAATTAAATAAATAACCTATATAAACCTTGGCCACCAAATAACTCACCTCAACCATAATCAAATGATTTTGATGAATAATAACCCAACTTTAAAGGAACATATCTAACAAACTTAGTTGAAAGAAAAGGTATAAATCATATAGAACCAGCAAATCTAACAAAAGAAAGCTTACTTAAAGAAAATAAATTATGAGAAAATCAAACTTAGAAATAAGATAACCCAAATAAGCACTTAAAACAACAACTGTAATCGTCAAAAACTTGAAATAATAAGGCAAAACAATCACATGAGGAATAGGAAAAATCAGTCAAGATAAAAAACTACCACCAAAAACAGCAACAAATAATAAACCAATCATACCAAATGAAATATAATAACCCTTATCAAAAGAAAATCTAGAATAAAAATTATCATCCCCAGATATTGAATAATAAAATAAACGAAAAGAATAAGAAGCAGTTAAACCAGTAGAAAAAAAATAAAGAAAAAAATTAAACAATTAATTCATCTTAAACAAACCATTTCAAGAATCAAGTCCTTTGAATAAAATCCTGCCAAAAGAGGTATACCACACAAAGATAAACTAGAAACATTAAAACAAACAGAAGTTAAAGGTATAAAATTAACAACTGAGCTCATAAAACAAATATCCTTAGATTCCTTTAAATTATGAATTATTGAACCTGCACACATAAATAAATGAAAGAATGCAAGCTTTGGATAACCTATAGCCAAAATTCTTATTATTAAACCAAGTTGTCTTAAAGTAGAAAGAGCAATAATCTTCTTTAAATCAAATTCAAAATTAGCACCCAATCCAACCATAAATATAGTAATACAACCAATTAAAAGTAAAAATCAACCACAATTATAAGTATCTAATATTGGTCTAAAACAAGTCAATAAATAAACTCCAGCAGTAACAAGATTAGAAGAATGAACTAGAGCAGAAACAGGAGTAGGAGCAGCCATAGCAGCAGGAAGTCAAGAAGAAAAAGGAATTTGAGCTCTTTTAGTTATAGCTGCCAAAACAATTAATATAGTAATAAGCTTTAGAATTAGATATAAAATCATAATAATAAATATAATTTCAACCACAAAAATTTAATATTCAAGCAATAGAAATTAAAATAGCAACATCACCAATATGATTAGAAAGAGCAGTTAATATACCATCACTATAAGATTTTACATTTTGATAATAAATAACTAAACAATAAGAAATCAAACCTAAACCATCCCATCCTAGTAAAATTCTAATCAAATTAGGACTAATAATTAAAAACCCTTAGAAAGAATAAATACTAAAACAATAATAATAAAACGATTTATATTTTTTTCTCCTGATATATAATCCTCTCTATAGTAAATCACTAAAGAAGAAATATACATAATGAAAGACATAAAAATAAGAGATATTCAATCCAAAATTAGAGTTATAACAACCATGGAGCCATTCAAATTAAAAAGTTCTCATTCAACAAAAACTCTATAATCAATTCTTAAATAATAAATACCTAAAATAAAAATTAGAGTTCTAGAAAAGAACAAAGAAGAAAAACTCAAAGAACAAATAGAAAATAAATTCACGGCCTAAGATGAAAAACTTCATATCATTGATTCCACAAAACAATATTTTAAATTAAAATACTTAAGCAATTTACACAACGAAATACTCACCCTTTAAACAAGGAATATTTAAAGGCAATCAATGCAAAAGTAAAAGATGATATTCACGAAAATAACAAAGAGAACAAGTATAAACCCCAGAATAATAATTTCCATGCTGAGAATAAGAATATATATACAAAGTATAAACAACTCTAAGAAAACATAAAAAGTAAAAGCAAAAAATCTAAAAGAAGATCAAGACATAATTCTATTTAATAATCTAAGTTCACCTACCAAATTCAATGATGGAGGAGCAGCCATATTTGATGATCTTAAAAGGCATCACCATAATGCCATTCTAGGTATTAAATTAATTATATCCTTGTTAATAAATAATCTTCGTCTACCTAAACGTTCATAAATTATATTAGATAAACAAAATAATCCAGACAAACATACACCATGACCAACCATTAAAGAAAGTGAACCCATACAACCTCATCAATTTATAGTTATCAATCCACCAATAACCATTCTTATATGAGTGACAGAAGAATATGCAATTAAAGACTTCAAATCAACTTGACGAAAACAAATAAATCTAACAATAACTCCACCAGATAAACCTAAAGATAATCAAAAATACTTAAACCTTAAACCCAAATAAGAAATAACCTTTATAACACAGTAATTCCATAACCAAATAACTTTAATAAAACACCAGCAAGAATTATTCTACCTGAAATAGGAGCCTTAGGAAGTCATAAATGAACCAAAAATATTGACATCTTTCCTAAAGAAGCCAAAATTATAAATACATAAAATATAAAATAATAAGAACCAAAATCAACAAATAATGGGAAATATAAAGTGTTAGAAAAATCATAAACCTTTAATAAAACCAACAACAAAGGTAATCTAACAACCAAAGTATAAAAAATTAAATAAACACCAGCCTGCAAACGCTCAGGCTAATAACCTCAACCTAAAATCAAAAGCAAAGTGGGAACTAATCTAGCCTCAAAAAAAATATAAAAAGTAAGAAGACTCAAAATAGCAAATGAACAATAAAGCATAATTATTAAAATAAAAGCCATAAAAACAAAAAAATTAGAGTGATAAGAACTTAAAATAAACTGAACCTCTAGCAGTAATTATTGAAGAACAAATTCAAAAACTCAACAAAACTAAACTAAAAGAAAAGTAATGAATACCAAAATAATATCTATTTATATTTAAATCAGCATATGATTACACACAAATTATAAAAACAAAACTCGACAGAAACATTAAAGAATGAACCAACCACCAACAATTATTTAATAAACAAAGAGGGATCAAAAAATAGTTATAAATAAATACTTTAACATAAAGATAAACCAAAAGAATCCAAAAAATCATTACCATGAGACTGAATTCTTGAAACCAAAATAGAAAGACCCAAAGCACCTTCACAAACAGAAAAAACTAAAAAAATAACAGGAAAAAATCAAATTCAATAAGAAATACAATAATTAATATAAAGAAAGAAAGAACAATATAAATACAATCTCAGAAGAACGATTAATAAATGCTTACGTTTAGAAGAAAAAACGTAAACCCCAGAAAAATATACCAATAAAGAAGTAAAAACAGAAAATATAAACATTAGTTTCAATAGTTTAAAAAAAGCACCATTCTTGTAAACTGGAAATAAGTCTAGCCCCCACTTTTAAAACTTCAGAGGTGGAAAGTTCCATCATCGGTCCCCAAAACCGATATTTTAAATAAACTAACCCCTGAAATGATTAAAATCATAATTATATCATTATCAAATGTAATAAATATTAATTTTATTAAATTAAGACACCCTATATCAATAATACTTTTCATTATCCTTGAAACTTTCTTAGTTGGATTCATAGCAGGAACAATAATGGAAAGCTATTGACTATCATATATTTTATCCTTAACATTTCTTGGCGGTATATCAGTTCTATTTATTTATATTACAAGAATTGCATCAAACGAAATATTTCAACCTAAATCAATTACCATAATTATCACCCTAACAATATGAGTATTTATTATATCAATATTAATTATCCTAGACATAACAATATTTATAGACTTCTTCAAAAATACTGAAACTATAAATATAGATAATTCAATCAATTACCAAGAAATAACAATATCCTGAGAAAAATTATATAATAGAGCAACATTCATTATTACAATAATAACAATAATTTACTTATTTTTAGCACTATTAGCAATAGTTAGAATTACTGATATTAACTGTGGGCCTATTCGTTAAATAAGATAATTTACTAATGAATAAACCCTTACAATTAAGACATCGTTTAATTGAAATTATTAACAACACTTTAGTTGCTTTACCTGCAGCAACAAATATTTCATTTTGATGAAATTTTGGGTCCCTAGTAGGATTATGTTTGGTAATTCAAATGGCGACTGGACTATTTTTAGCTATACATTATACATCAAATATTGAAATAGCATTCAGTAGTGTAGTACACATCTGCCGGGATGTAAATAACGGTTGAATTATTCGAACTTTACATGCAAATGGGGCATCTATGTTCTTTATTTGTCTTTATTTGCATGTAGGATGAGGAATTTACTATGAATCTTATATATACATGCACACCTGAATAATTGGTACAGTAATTCTATTCTTAGTTATAGCAACTGCGTTTGTAAGATACGTTTTACCTTGAGGTCAAATATCATTCTAAGGTGCAACAGTAATTACTAATTTATTATCAGCAATTCCGTACTTAGGAACAGATTTAGTTCAATGAGTGTGGGGAGGATTTGCTGTTGATAACACAAAATTAAATCGATTCTTTGCATTTCATTTTGTATTACCATTTATTGTTGCAGCTATGGCAGCAATTCACTTATTCTTCCTTAATCATGGACTCTATTGCTATCTCCAATACCTTGGGCCACTATTTTGTGGAGGTTTCGAGCTTCACCCATTATCACCTGCCTTCCTCCATCGCAAACAAGTGGAGGAGACTCAGGTGATACCCTTCTCTTCTCAGAATCGTGAGTGCTATAATGCCGCCTTTACTATGAGGGAGCTTGATTGTGCTCTCATTTCATCCCAATCCTCCACCCCAGGGTCAGACGATGTTCACATTCAGATGTTGCAGAACCTTTCTCTTGCATTCAAGCACTTTCTCCTTTGTACGTACAATCATATCTGGGCAGAAGGCATGTTTCCAGATGCTGGAGTGAAGCCAGTGTCATACCCATACATAAGCTTGGCAATGACAAACACCTTCCTTCTAGTTAAGGCCCCATTTCTCTCACCATCTGTGTTTGCAAAGTGGTGGAATGTACGATTCATGGCCGGCTGGGATGGTGGCTTGAGTCTTGCATATTTACTAACCACTGCACAGTGTGGGTTTTGTGCGCCCCATTCTGCAGTTGACCATCTCGTCACTTTGTCAACCCATATCATGAATGGTTTCCTGCAGAAATACCAGACTGGCCATGTTTTTTTGTTTTGGAGAAATCCTATGACACCTGCTGGGGGACTGGCATCCTCCATACTCTCCACACATGGTACTTCAGTGGCCGTATGCCCCACTCTCTTCAGGAATTCTTAAAAGACTGAGTTTCCAAGGTACATGTGGGTTCTGCCTTGTTGAACACCTTTATCCAGGAAAATGGTCTGCCACAGGGTTCTGTCCTGAGCACCGCCTTCTTTGCTGTTGCTACTAACCCTACTGTGGCCTGTCTTTTGCTGGCCATCTTCGGTTCCATCGTTGTTGATGGTTTTGCAATCTCCGTGGACTTGTCTCCTTGAGTAGCATCTTCAGCAATGTCTTGATCATCTTTACTCATGGAGTATTGACAATGGCTTTCGCTTTTCCACTGACAAATCTGTTTGTATGAATCTCTGGCAGCGCAGTTGGTTTCTTCCACTATCTTTACATCTTGAGCCTGTTGCTCTTCCATTCATTGACCCTATGGAATTCATGGGGCTCATGCTTGATAGGAAACTTTCTTGGTCTTCCCACGTGTCTTACCTGGCCGCCCACTGTATGTGGCCCTTCAGTGTCCTATGTGTCCTCAGCAGTACTTTCTGGGGAGCAGATCGGACCACCCTTCTCCGTTGGTGTCAGTTATCAGTCCCTTGTCTGTTCAAAACTAGAATAAGGGTGTTTTGTTTTGTAACATGCCCGGGAGGAAAGGGGGTAGATATGCAGCACCAATAACAGCTAGCCTTTAGCAGTCAAGACTGTACAAGCCTCCCTAGACACAGGAACAGGGCTGGATATTTAACTACCATATGCCTAGGCCCACCTACCTGGTCCTTCCCGTGGCAGTTGATCTGCTGCTCTCTGCAGTGCCTGCTATGATGTGTCCTGTAATAACTATTGTCTAGCAGGACGAGGAGCCGCTCACACCAACAATACAAAGTTGATCTGGTAGAATTCACTGTATTCTGTTAAATACTCCTACAGGGTGGGGCTGCACTGTTCACAATTAACATTATTCCACAGTGGATGTGATCACTATTTCTACTCCAAGTACGTGTCTGTTGTGACGTACAAGGTCGCTGTCTAAATGATGTCATCCAACACAAAAATATGGTGCATACAACACAAAACCATCACTGTTCATTGGATGTTTTATCATTTGACGATTGGCACAGTTATTCCAACAGTACCAAACAATTCAGTAGCTTATAACACAAGCATGCACGTAATTGAATCATGACACGGATGCTCCATAAAATTTCAGGTACGATATACAAATGAGAAAGTACCTGTGATTGTGATATTCAGCCAGACAAAACGATATGTGAGCCAGACAAAACGATATGTGTTTGTTTCACTTAGAACTTCAAATTAGGATCATAACAGTCCACATTATTTTTCTGTAACTGTTGTGACACAATGATTGTTGTTCTCCCGACATGACACATGAAACCGAGAAATATCACCTTTTGGATAAATATTGATGCTGTACATGAGCACTGAAATTAAACGCAAAACATGTGTGGCAAACATTTTCAATTACTTCACCATAACTTGTAAGATACACACTGGAGCCATTGCATCAACACAACACTTCACCCACGCTCCACAAAAGCTACGCCATGACTCCTCCACATTGCTGTGCATTCGGCAGAGAGGAGACTATCTATCGTCAGCGATACAGTTCTATGCTTACATTGTCACACACAAAAGCTATCGAATTTGAGTAAATAATTGCGAAAAACAAACAATTGACAAACAGTCAACTGATTATTGCAAAGCCATACCATGACATGCAAATGAATGTCACGAAATGTAATATTATAGTACATACAAAGAAATCATAAACACTTACAAACCTACCTACAGTGCAGCCCACTAAAGAAAAACATAATAATAAGATAAAGGTAAATACAAAAGCAAAATACAATATCATTTAAGTCCCTGAGCAACAAGGTATAGACACATAAACACAGTGATCTTAAATACACCGGTGCCACTGTCAGAACAAGAAAAAAAATTTTTTTTTTTTGCACTTACATGTTAGTTAGCACTTGGTCATCCATTACTCACAGCGCTGCACCCCTAGGGCATTCATTACATGGAAAAGTGGAGAATGGGTTGGTCTGCTGCAGTGTTGCCAGCTCGCAGCCACAGGTTACATGACTGCTGACACAACAATACTGCACTGGAACAACCAGACATCAGATCCCCTCCCTCGTCTTGCAGTAATCCATCCATAGTGTACATGAAACAAATGTAACAGTCCCTTTTCAGTGTTGACCTACTCTTAACCTATGAATCATATCTTCAGCTTATATCTATTCATAGTAGCCCTTACAGTTTGCTCAACTAGCTTTAACAGAATTAAAATAATATCTACGAAACTTTAAATGAACCTGTACACACTGCAGATACTGTGCTCACTGAAGATATACATTGTCATGCCTAAGCACGATAGCAGCTAGTCTCTTTGTTGGAGCGAGGAAAAAAAAAATACTGCAAGTTACCCACATATTAAGAATACCACTTAGCATGTTAACACCTATCAGTACTATCCAAAAATATTACTTTAACTCAGCACAACCACTCAGCTCTAAGCACACAAGAAAATCTCACTAAATGCTCCCATAAGAAATAAACACTTATTCACACTGTTCAAAAGTTGTCAGTCTGCATAAACAATTAACTATATAATCACATACACAGCAGAATTATTTTGCCTTACATTTTGTTTAGGGACTTTAAACATATTAGCACTCAATACCGCTCATAATATGGTTTAATGTTTTCCACATGATGTTTGTCCTCACCTCTACCAGACTTTACAGCTTCCAACTTGACAGTATTTGGATACTCGATACCTATAATATGACACGGACCCTTGTAGATATTGTGGAACTTCTGTATCTCTTTGTTTACTTTGCTTGAATGCATATGAGTCTTAATTAAAACAAGGTCTATCTCATACCTCATGGGCCGCACTATTCTGTCGTGCTTCTGCTTTCTCTGCTGAGCTTTCTCATGTAACTGTTCCATGGCTAACTCTATCTTTTCATCTCGCATTTGATCTGTGGCTGAGGAGTTAACCAAAATCTCAGAAAATATACTTTCAGGTGGCTGGTTAAGCAGAATTTCACATGGTGCAAATCCCATCAAAGCATGAGGCGTACTGTTGATTACTCCTTCGAAGTCCTCTAAACAATTCTTCCATTTACTGTGCTTGTGGTGACAATAAGTATGGCACATGCGGTTCACTTCCTTCATAATTTTCTTTGCCAGATTGGATGCCAGTCTGTTTTGCTATTAAGACTTGTTCGACATTGTTCCTCTGTAGCATCTCCTTCCACTCTCTTGAAATAAACTGTGGACCATTGCCTGTCAGAATTTGCTTGTGTTTGCACACATTTACAAGGTAATGGTTCTCCACTTTACTGGACATTATCTTACCATTTGCTCTTCTTAGTGGGTAGAACTTCACATACTTTGATCACACCTCTAATATTACCATAAGTTGTGTGCAATTGCCATGGGATTTTGGCAGAGGACCATGTAAATCGACAGCCGCAATATCCTCGATGCCCTTTGGAACTACGGGGTGCATAGGTCCTTGATGTCTGACGGTAGTCGTCTTCACCTTCTGACATACATCACATGTACGTAGAATCTTGAAAATTTGGGTATTCATACCAAAAAATATACACTCCTTCTTGAGTTTCACTAAACACTTATCTGTGCCAAAATGGGCATTACTGAAATGTGTGCACCACGCCAGCTTTTCCATTGTATGTTCTGGAATACACAACCTCCAGTCTTAGATGCTGATACAGAACATTTTGATGAATCAAATAGTACCTTCTCAGTTTCCCTTCCCCTGACAGCCATGCTTCACCTTGACACTCTTTAGTGCAGGATCTTGATATTTTCCCCTTCTAATCTTCTTTAGCAACTTGGTCACAAAGGATTCGTATTGAATGCCCTTTATCAAATTAATTCTGAATTCCAATCCTTGCGAACTACTCACATTGACATCTTCAGCAACCAGTAGCATCCTTGGAAATGCATCTGGTATGATAGTTTGGTTTCCAGGTTGGTAGATAATACTAAACTCATATTCTTGTAAGGCAAGTGCCCAGCTAGTGAGGCATCTATGATGTAGCTTGCTCTCAAGCAGGAAAGACAATGCCTTATGGTCTGTTACAATCTTAGTGACTCTGCCTGCCAAATAGTATCTGAATTAAGTAAATCCCCATAGGACTGCAAGTGCCTCTCTCTTTCTCTGTTATACTGTGTTGTCTGTCCCATTTTGTCAGGGCCCGGCTTGCAAATGCAATGGTCTTAATGTTTTTAGGATCAGCCTCATCCACTTGGTACAAATGCACACCCAATCCAAAATCCAAACTATCACAGGCCAGGTAAAATTCTTTACTCAAATATGGGTGTGAAAGTAATTGTGGTTCACATAGCTGTTGCTTAATTTTGTCAAATGCCTGCTGGCATTCCTCAGTCCATTCCCACAACACCTTGTTCTTTAACATGTTCAAGAAATGTGGGTTGTTAAGTGACTGCCCACTAACAAACTTCCTATACCAACCGCATAACCCAAGGAATACTCTTAGCTGTTTTTTACGATGTGGAGCTGGAAAATCTTTAACTGCTTGTAATTTTGCGTCATCAGGCTTGATTCCTTGCGCATTGACAATGTGTCCTAGATACCAGATTTCGTCCTTGCCGAATTCTAACTTCTCTAAGTTTGCTGTGACACATGTCCTTTCAAAGGCTATGACCACCTCTTCTATTACTCTCATATGTTCTTCTCAAGTTCTGGCTGCAATTAAAATATCATCAACATACATGGTCACCTTTTTAATTAAATGTTCACCAAGAAGCTTGTCCAGTGATCTATCAAAAGTGGAGGTAAAAATATTTAGACCAGACAGTAGCACATGGTAATGGTAGCTCCTTCCTACATATAAGAATGCGGTGTATTGTCCAGAGTCCTTGTGTAGGGGAGTCTGCCAATACCCCAATCTCAGATCAGTACTACTAAACACCTGTTTCCCAGAAACAGGCAACTCTCACAAAGTGAACTATTTGAAATGATTTAATGGACTGCCACATTCAGCACTCAATACATCTGTCATTAATTTCAAAAGGAAGTTGAATAACTGGTTAATAGACCATCCATTCTACAGTTTCAGAGATTTCTTGGATGCTTGTAGTGTAGAAATGGAATTTTAAGACTATGATCGTTATTCTGTGTAACTGGTTAATGAAAGATAAATAATTTGTACATGTAATATGAACATTAATTAATATAGTGATTCTTATTGTATCATGTCATCAATGTAAAGCCTGCCCCACTATATCATTGTCTTTGGGTCCATTGTGGTTGAAAGTGTATGAAATATCTCTGGAAATAGAAAACGAGATCAATTTTCAATTGCTAGTTCACACAATTAGATTCCTAACGTGATTCAGAGATGTTTTATGCCCAACTCACATGGCAGGGAATGGTTCTTAACTAGCCAGGACAATATATACACAAAGTTTTGAGATTAGCTCTGTTGCCGGGGACAAACGGTGAAGTAATATCAGTGCAGTCGTGATGACAGTGGGTGTGCAGGCATAAACTGGCACAGTCAGCATGGGGCCTGAAAACAGACATAAAGGCACCAGAAAATTAGGAATATCAACGTTACTATTGATGAGAGTAACTGGAGTTACTACCATTACGACCGACTGCTTCAATGATGACCCCATTACGTGGTTGTGACTCAGTCATAACGCACACCGATCGTTGTGAGTCAGATGGAGAATCACCAACCAGCATGCTGTCTTCTGTTGGCACTGTCGTCTCTGTGAGGGGTTGCTGACAAAGCAGCGCCGTCTCTTCGAGTCGTTGCTAAGTGATGTCGGAAGCCGTGAAGAAGCTCAGTTAGGAAACAGTTCTCTCCACTTCCTGTGGCACGGATTTTGGGTTGAGTAATAGAATCATTTTGATCTAAAAAGCAGTTCTTCATAGTGCCTATTTAGTCTTAATACTGTGTTTGAGTGAGGCAGATCTGTGGCTTAGGAATATCATAAGTAGTTAGTGATGTAGTAATAGTGATTTTCATACTTGTGTTTGGTGTAAAACAACCCATCAAACTGAAGCATACTTATCAGCTGAGGTCGAATCTTGACATCAACATGTCAGATGTCGAATTTGACAATGCTCATAGTGATGAGCGCTGTATAGAAAATGTGGCAAAACATAATAACATGGAGTAAAAATTTCTCGGTGTACATGCCGCGTCAAATCAGGATAAATCTCCAAGCTTTCGACCACTACCTCCATGGTCGTCGTCAGGGCTAAAACTGACTGTCGTGAACTAGCGAGGTTCCCACTTTTATATGCAAGGGACGGCTTCTTATTGGCTGGAATATGTCAGCGATATGGCGCGTAGCGAAGTGGTGCCCTCTACTTCCATAGATGTAGTTGCTATCCCGCGTTGCTTGCAGCGCCATCCCTTAAATCAGGAGGTAAAGTGCGAGAAGTTTTTCTCTGCGATTTTTCTTTATCCAGTGCACTCTTCCAAGTGTTGCTAAGTGCATAGCCGTTGTCTCTATTAAAGTTATTATCGCTAAGTCTAATTTCGACTGCTTCCCGGATCACAGAGTCCCAGTAATTCGATGTGTGTGCTATTACTCTGGTTTCTTCAAATAAAATCTTATGCTTGTTAAGCAGGCTATGTTCAGCCACCGCTGATTTTTCCAAATACCTGTATTTCAGGTGGCGTTGGTGCTCGATGCAGCGGTCGGCAACGGTTCTTACAGACTGGTCCACGTAATTCTTGCCGCATTCGCAAGGAATAGTATAAATTCCCGGAACTCTTAAGCCGAGACTATCTTTGACTGGTCTCAACATTTCCTTAATTTTCCTAGGTGGTCGGAAAACTGGTTTTATTCCTTGCCTCTTCAGGACTCTGGCTATCTTGCTCGTTGTAGCACCACAAAAAGGAAGCCGCGCTATGTGTTGGTCCTCTTCTTGTATGTGGCCGGCATCGTGTCTTACTTTCTTGGACAATACTGATTTAATTTCACCGGCAGAATAACCATTCCTCTTGAAAACAGTCGTCAAATGGTTGATCTCGGGACCGAGGTGGTCCTTGTCGGAAATAGTCCTGGCTCTGTGTACTAAAGTATTCAGCATAGCTCTCTTCTGAGACGGATGATGGAAGCTATGGCTATGCAGATATAAGTCAAGAATTACGTGGGCCAGTCTGTAAGAACCGTTGCCGACCGCTGCATCGAGCACCAACGCCACCTGAAATACAGGTATTTGGAAAAATCAGCGGTGGCTGAACATAGCCTGCTTAACAAGCATAAGATTTTATTTGAAGAAACCAGAGTAATAGCCCACACATCGAATTACTGGGACTCTGTGATCCGGGAAGCAGTCGAAATTAGACTTAGCGATAATAACTTTAATAGAGACAACGGCTATGCACTTAGCAACACTTGGAAGAGTGCACTGGATAAAGAAAAATCGCAGAGAAAAACTTCTCGCACTTTACCTCCTGATTTAAAGGATGGCGCTGCAAGCAACGCGGGATAGCAACTACGTCTATGGAAGTAGAGGGCACCACTTCACTACGCGCCATATCGCTGACGTATTCCAGCCAATAAGAAGCTGTCCCTTGCATATAAAAGTGGGAACCTCGCTAGTTCACGACAGTCAGTTTTAGCCCAGACGACGACCATGGAGGTAGTGGTCGAAAGCTTGGAGATTTATCCTGATTTGACGCGGCATGTACACCGAGAAATTTTTACTCAGGAAATACGTCGCGAAAGACTTCGTAGCCATAATAACATGGAGATTGAGGAATATGAAGTAGTTAATAGAGGTTCAGCGTGTGCAAGAGAGACTAGCTCTCAGAATGAACATGATGAGCTAGATACTATTTTTTCAGCCAGTACGTTTACACTGAGAACAACAAACAAACAAATAAAAGAAAGCAGGGAATGTTGTCATACATGGTGCCATGACATGAGGACTATTTTATGTGGGCACAATAAATTAGGACTAACGAACTTTGACAGTTAAGGGTAAATTAATAGTAGTTTATAGTGCAGTGATGCAACAGCCAATCAGCATTTGGGTTTCATGGCCAAAGCATGACAGCAGCCAATCAGTGAGTGGGTTCTATGGAAGCAGCCGTTGAGTACAGGAGCAGCCAATCAGCATACAGGTGGACACTGCTGACCGGGATAAATAAGGCGCTTCACCAAGAGAATTACAATTTTCCGCAGCCGTGCAGACCCAGATAACAACCACAACCACAACAGCAGAAGCAGAGCAGCAGAAGAACAGTGAATGAGATTAAGGTAATTTCATAGCAAAAGCTGTTTTGTATTAAGCGATACATAATGAGTGACTTAAACGAACAAGACAGTGTGAAGGGACAACAGGAGTCTGGTGCTGTAGACGACAGTGCTTATCAATGTGGCATGAACATAACTTTGAATGATGGGGACGAAAATCCTATTGTAGATTGAATGATAATAGTGTCACATACATTGTGCGGTGATGTGAGTGAAATGGAAAAAAACAGTACTGAAGTGGATAAGGTTGTTACAGTTAAGGAGGAGGAACCTAGTAGTGAAAATTATCAAGAGCAGAAGTGTATGGCAGATGGAAAAGTGGAAGCAATGTTTAGGCAAATTATGAGTAGTTTCAATAGTATGGAAAGTAGTATGAAAGAAGACATTAGCAGTATGAAAAAAGACATTAAGAGTATGAAAGAAGACATTAGCAGAGTGGAAAAAGAAAGCTGATATCATTAGAACTGACATGGTTAGCTTAAATGATAAACTGAAGAAAGAAATTAAAAAGGAGATTAAGGTAGTCAGCTCTAATCTTTCAGAATTAAATAAGAAGTTCAATGTGGTAGTTAAAGATGGTGATAATACTAATGAGAAATCAACATTGAGTAGTAAATGTGTTGAAGAGAGAGACGAAGTGAAATTTTCTGCCTTAAAAGTCAACTGCAATGTGCAGTGTAAATTAACTTTTTGCAACACACAAGGATTTACTATTTTTTTTAAAGCAAGATAGGAATTGTATAAAATAATATGTGTCTTTAAATGTAATCTTTGTGTACCTAACAAGGACATCACTTATGATGAAGATGCCTAATTTTTGTTAAAAGTATAACTTGCAGATATTTTGTGCAAATGTACTATACACTGCATGTAAATATTTTGTATGGGGATTTTCATATGGGCAGTCCATGAAAGTATAAATTTGAAAAAAAACATATGTACTGTAGTTTTGATAAGGCTTAATATATGTAATATTTTTGTTTAAGTAGAATTTTAACCCACTTTCTGGGATCACATGTAGTCGTTGAATTGCCCAGTTAGCTATTTTCAATATCTATTGGGTTAATCCAATAAGGGGGTGATGTGATGAAGCAAGCAGGGATAATTTTACTTCCCCTCTTGTTTTGCCATCCACCTCCTTAAAATTCATTTTCTTCATAACTAATTACCATTAAAATACGGGAATATTTTCATAAAAGAAAAAGGTTGGCCATTAGTCTTAAAAAATATAACACCGGATCTAATTTTCTGCTTAGTTTTATGTGTGTAATAGATTTTCTAATTTATTTTGACTATTCCTAGTTAGTATCTTTCATTGTATGATGAAATCAGTAATTGTTTCGTAACTTAAATTCTATTGATGACTTATAAACAAATATAAATTTTATAATAATTATAGACATTTGGAGGAACAACTTATAGTATTCTTAAAGGATCTTTTTGGCTCTATTTGAAAACATGTTAGCAAAGCCAGCCTGTAATAAATTCCAAAGTAATTAACAGTACTGTCAAAAGTATTCTTTCCATAATGATATCAGTTAATTTCAGCATTTAAACAAATAATTTGGCCTAACACTTGTACTAGAAAGAACTGTTAAAAAGAAGGAATTTTTTGATGTATGCAGTTAATTGAATGAAGTAAGTTTTAATTGTAATTTCTGTAAATTTAACTTCAAACAATGTGTAGTTTCAGTACCTATTACTGTGAGGATGTGTAAAGACCTGATTTTTGGTCCCAAGACTGTCAGTACATGGCTGAGTTTCAGATGAGGAACCTGTGTTGGTTAGAACAACAACAACGCATCCACTTAACTGTGAAACCAGTGTAACACAATTAGGCTGTGTGTTAAAACAATGACAATGTCAGTTCCGTACATACCTGATAATTCCAAAAGAACTATGAATTAAGTGGTTATGGTTTTACTGCTCATAGATATTCAACAGTGAACTATTGTAGCAGTATGTGGATGTTCGCCTGAAAACTATCAATGCGCCTTACTGAAAGTAAACAGTAGCGCACTGGCCATATTAAGTGTGTATATAGAGGGTTGTGAAAAGTGAAGGTAAACAACTGTGAAACGTAAGTGTGTACCTGTTGGCTACATCATTTACAGTAGATAGTGCTGCATTTCCACGCCCTATTTTTTCAGCCAGTATGTTGACACCGAGGACAACAAAAGGAGAAATAACAGAGGGCAAACGTCATCACTAGGTGCATCAACATGGGGCTGGAGAAGCCACTGATGGCAAAGGGCATGGGTCACATTTCAGTGGTGCCAGTTGAGCCTATCAGTAGATCAGGTTTCACTAGGCAGGGCCTGCACCTCAGTGGATATGGGAAGGGTAGGCTGGCAAAGCTTATATATGACACTGTAGTGGGTGGTGTTGGGATCACTCATGGAAAAATTGGTGTTAGAGCTGCACCTTTTTTAGATTGAATCAGCTAATAGGTATACCTGCTTAAAGGAAGTCCCTCTAAGTGAGGGCTTACCTTCAGAGGTAGTCATGTTTCCAAGTAGAGAAGGAATTAGCATATTTCATCAAAACATAAGAGGTATTAGAGATAAAGTTAGTGCACTGCTTATAGATGGTGACTCTGAAAATATTGGTACATCAGAGCACCACTTAAATAATTTGACAATTCAAAAGCTTCCTTTACCAGGATACAGATTAGCTGGCTGTTTTTCAAGGAGTTTCTTGCGGGGTGGGGGAGTGGCCATGTACATAAAAACCAGTATTTCATTTGAGTCCATAGATGTATCATGGCACTGCACTGAACAGATATTTGAATGTTGTGCAGGGGCACTTGAATTTAGTGAAACTAAACTTCTAATCATTGTTTTTTTATAGGTCCCCTAACTCTGACTTCAGAGCATTTCTGCTCAAGCTCGAGAGGGTTCTACATCTACATCTACATCCATACTCCGCAAGCCACCTGATGGTGTGTGGCGGAGGGTACTTTGAGTACCTCTATTGGTTCTCCCTTCTATTCCAGTCTCGTATTGTTCGTGGAAAGAAAGATTGTCAGTATGCCTCTGTGTGGGCTCTAATCTCTCTGATCTTATCCTCATGGTCTCTTCGTGAGATATACGTAGGAGGGAGCAATATATTGCTTGACTCCACGGTGAAGGTATGTTCTTGAAACTTCAACAAAAGCCTGTACTGAGCTCCTGAGCGTCTCTCCTGCAGAGTCTTCCACTGGAGTTTATCTATCATCTTTGTAATGCTTTCGCGATTACTAAATGATCCTGTAACGAAGCGCACTGCTCCCTGTTGAATCTTCTCTATCTCTTCTATCAACCCTATCTGGAACGGATCCCACACTGGTGACCAATATTCAAGCAGTGGGCGAACAAGTGTACTGTAACCTACTTCCTTTGTTTTTGGATTGCATTTCCTTAGGATTCTTCCAATGAATCTCAGTCTGGCATCTGCTTTACCGACGATCAACTTTATATGATCATTCCATTATAAATCACTTCTAATGCCTACTCCCAGATAATTTATGGAGTTAACTGCTTCCAGTTGGTGACCTGCTATATTGTAGCTAAATGATAAAGGATCTTTCTTTCTATGTATTCGCAGCACATTACATTGAGATTCAATTGCCATTCCCTGCACCATGCATCAATTCGTTGCAGATCCTCCTGCATTTCAGTACAATTTTCCATTGTTACAAACTCTCGATATACTACAGCATCATCCGCAAAAAGCCTCAGTGAACTTCCACAAGGTCATTTATGTATATTGTGAATAGCAACGGTCCTACGACACTCCCCTGTGGCACACCTGAAATCACTTTTACTTCGGAAGACTTCTCTCCATTGAGAATTACATGCTGCATTCTGTTATCTAGGAACTCTTCAATCCAATGACATAATTGGTCTGATAGTCCATATGCTCTTACTTTGTTCATTAAACGACTGTGGGGAACTGTATCGAACGCCTTGCGGAAGTAAAGAAACACGGCATCTGCCTGGGAACCCATGTCTATGGCCCTCTGAGTCTCGTGGACGAGTTGCGTGAGCTGGGTTTCACACGATCGTCTTTTTCGAAACCCATGCTGATTCCTACAAAGTAAATTTCTAGTCTCCAGAAAAGTCATTATACTCGAACATAATACGTGTTCCAAAATTCTACAACTGATTGATGTTAGAGATATAGGTCTATAGTTCTGCACATCTGTTCGATGTCTCTTCTTGAAAATGGGAATGACCTGTGCCCTTTTCCAATCCTTTGGAACACTACGCTCTTCTAGAGACCTATGGTACACCGTTGCAAGAAGGGTGGTAAGTTCCTTCGTGTACTCTGTGTAAAATCAAACTGGTATCCCATCAGGTCCAGTGGCCTTTCCTCTTTTGAGTGATTTTAGTTGTTTTTCTATCCCTCTGTCATCTATTTCCATATCTACCATTTTGTCATCTGTGCGACAATCTAGAGAAGGAACTACAGTGCAGTCCTTTTCTGTGAAACAGCTTTGGAAAAAGACATTTAGTATTTCGACCTTTAGTCTGTCATCCTCTGTTTCGGTACCATTTTGCTCACAGAGTGTCTGGACATTTTGTTTTGATCCACCTACCACTTTGCCATAAGACAAAAATTTCTTAGGATTTTCTGCCAAGTCAGTATATAGAACTTTACTTTCGAATTCATTGAACACCTCTCACATACCCCTCCTCACATTACATTTCGTTTCGCGTAATTTTTGTTTGTCTGCAAGGCTTTGGCTATGTTTATGTTTGCTGTGAATTTCCCTTTGCTTCCGTAGCAGTTTTCTACCTCGCTTGTTGAACCACAGTGGCTCTTTTCCATCTCTTACAATCTTGCTTGGCACATACTTGATTCACATGATGGGAAGTACCAAAAATTAGTTATATGTAGTGACTTCAATATAAATTTTGTATTGGGTGGTGCAAAGAAAAAGATTATTGGTAGATCTCCTAAATTCATATGATCTGATGCAGACTGTTTTTTCCAACTAGGGTGCAGGGAAACAGTGGTACAGTCATAAACAATATTTTTATCCATTCTTCATTACTAGATGGGCATTCTGTTAGTAAAAGGGTGAATAGCCTTACAGACCATGATGCACAAATTTTAACACTAAAAGGCTTATGTGCTCAAACAAATGTCACATATAATTACAAACTATGTAAGAAAGTTAATCCAACAGCAATAGTGAGTTTTTTAAACCTTGTCAAGGAACAAGAGTGGCAGGATGTTCTACATCTACATCTACATTGATACTCCGCAAGCCACCCAACGGTGTGTGGCGGAGGGCACCTTACGTGCCACTGTCATTACCTCCCTTTCCTGTTCCAGTCGCGTATGGTTCGCGGGAAGAACGACTGTCTGAAAGCCTCCGCGCGCGCTCTAATCTCTCTAATTTTACATTCGTGATCTCCTCGGGAAGTATAAGTAGGGGGAAGCAATATATTCGATACCTCATCCAGAAACGCATCCTCTCGAAACCTGGCGAGCAAGCTACACCGCGATGCAGAGCGCCTCTCTTGCAGAGTCTGCCACTTGAGTTTATTAAACATCTCCGTAACGCTATCACGGTTACCAAATAACCCAGTGACGAAACGCGCCGCTCTTCTTTGGATCTTCTCTATCTCCTCCGTCAACCCGACCTGGTACGGATCCCACACTGATGAGCAATACTCAAGTATAGGTCGAACGAGTGTTTTGTAAGCCACCTCCTTTGTTGATGGACTACATTTTCTAAGCACTCTCCCAATGAATCTCAACCTGGTACCCGCCTTACCAACAATTAGTTTTATATGATCATTCCACTTCAAATCGTTCCGTACGCATACTCCCAGATATTTTACTGAAGTAACTGCTACCAGTGTTTGTTCCGCTATCATATAATCATACAATAAAGGATCCTTCTTTCTATGTATTCGCAATACATTACATTTGTCTATGTTAAGGGTCAGTTGCCACTCCCTGCACCAAGTGCCTATCCGCTGCAGATCTTCCTGTATTTCGCTACAATTTTCTAATGCAGCAACTTCTCTGTATACTACAGCATCATCCGCGAAAAGCCGCATGGAACTTCCGACACTATCTACTAAGTCATTTATATATATTGTGAAAAGCAATGGTCCCATAACACTCCCCTGTGGCACGCCAGAGGTTACTTTAACGTCTGTAGACGTCTCTCCATTGATAACAACATGCTGTGTTCTGTTTGCCAAAAACTCCTCAATCCAGCCACACAGCTGGTCTGATATTCCGTAGGCTCTTACTTTGCTTATCAGGCGACAGTGCGGAACTGTATCGAACGCCTTCCGGAAGTCAAGAAAAATAGCATCTACCTGGGAGCCTGTATCTAATATTTTCTGGGTCTCATGAACAAATAAGGCGAGTTGGGTCTCACACGATCGCTGTTTCCGGAATCCATGTTGATTCCTACATAGTAGATTCTGGGTTTCCAGAAATGACATGATACGCGAGCAAAAAACATGTTCTAAAATTCTACAAGAGATCGACGTAAGAGATATAGGTCTATAGTTTTGCGCATCTGCTCGACGACCCTTCTTGAAGACTGGGACTATCTGTGCTCTTTTCCAATCATTTGGAACCCTCCGTTCCTCTAGAGACTTGCGGTACACGGCTGTTAGAAGGGGGGCAAGTTCTTTCGCGTACTCTGTGTAGAATCGAATTGGTATCCCGTCAGGTCCAGTGGACTTTCCTCTATTGAGTGATTCCAGTTGCTTTTCTATTCCTTGGACACTTATTTCGATGTCAGCCATTTTTTCGTTTGTGCGAGGATTTAGAGAAGGAACTGCAGTGCGGTCTTCCTCTGTGAAACAGCTTTGGAAAAAGGTGTTTAGTATTTCAGCTTTACGCGTGTCATCCTCTGTTTCAATGCCATCATCATCCCGTAGTGTCTGGATATGCTGTTTCGAGCCACTTACTGATTTAACGTAAGACCAGAACTTCCTAGGATTTTCTGTCAAGTCGGTACATAGAATTTTACTTTCGAATTCAATGAACGCTTCACGCATAGCCCTCCTTACGCTAACTTTGACATCGTTTAGCTTCTGTTTGTCTGAGAGGTTTTGGCTGCGTTTAAACTTGGAGTGAAGCTCTCTTTGCTTTCGCAGTAGTTTCCTAACTTTGTTGTTGTACCACGGTGGGTTTTTCCCGTCCCTCACAGTTTTACTCGGCACGTACCTGTCTAAAACGCATTTTACGATTGCCTTGAACTTTTTCCATAAACACTCAACATTGTCAGCGTCGGAACAGAAATTTTCGTTTTGATCTGTTAGGTAGTCTGAAATCTGCCTTCTATTACTCTTGCTAAACAGATAAACCTTCCTCCCTTTTTTTATATTCCTATTAACTTCCATATTCAGGGATGCTGCAACGGCCTTATGATCACTGATTCCCTGTTCTGTACATACAGATTCGAAAAGTTCGGGTCTGTTTGTTATCAGTAGGTCCAGTATGTTATCTCCACGAGTCGGTTCTCTGTTTAATTGCTCGAGGTAATTTTCGGATAGTGCACTCAGTATAATGTCACTCGATGCTCTGTCCCTACCACCCGTGCTAAACATCTGAGTGTCCCAGTCTATATCTGGTAAATTGAAATCTCCACCTAAGACTATAACATGCTGAGAAAATTTATGTGAAATGTATTCCAAATTTTCTCTCAGTTGTTCTGCCACTAATGCTGCTGAGTCGGGAGGTCGGTAAAAGGAGCCAATTATTAACCTAGTTCGGTTGTTTAGTGTAACCTCCACCCATAATAATTCACAGGAACTATCCACTTCTACTTCACTACAGGATAAACTACTACTAACAGCGATGAACACTCCACCACCGGTTGCATGCAATCTATCCTTTCTAAACACCGTCTGTACCTTTGTAAAAATTTCGGCAGAATCTATCTCTGGCTTAAGCCAGCTTTCTGTACCTATAACGATTTCAGCTTCGGTGCCTTCTATCAGCGCTTGAAGTTCCGGTACTTTACCAACGCAGCTTCGACAGTTGACAATTACGATACCGATTGCTGCTCGGTCCCCGCATGTCCTGACTTTGCCCCGCACCCGTTGAGGCTGTTGCCCTTTCTGTACTTGCCCAAGGCCATCTAACCTAAAAAACCGCCCAGCCCACGCCACACAACCCCTGCTACCTGTGTAGCCGCTTGTTGCGTGTAGTGGACTCCTGACCTATCCAGCGGAACCCGAAACCCCACCACCCTATGGCGCAAGTCGAGGAATCTGCAGCCCACACGGTCGCAGAACCGTCTCAGCCTCTGATTCAGACCCTCCACTCGGCTCTGTACCAAAGGTCCGCAGTCAGTCCTGTCGACGATGCTGCAGATGGTGAGCTCTGCTTTCATCCCGCTAGCGAGACTGGCAGTCTTCACCAAATCAGATAGCCGCCGGAAGCCAGAGAGGATTTCCTCCGATCCATAGCGACACACATCATTGGTGCCGACATGAGCGACCACCTGCAGATGGGTGCACCCTGTACCCTTCATGGCATCCGGAAGGACCCTTTCCACATCTGGAATGACTCCCCCCGGTATGCACACGGAGTGCACATTGGTTTTCTTCCCCTCTCTTGCTGCCATTTCCCTAAGGGGCCCCATTACGCGCCTGACGTTGGAGCTCCCAACTACCAGTAAGCCCACCCTCTGCGACTGCCCGGATCTTGCAGACTGAGGGGCAACCTCTGGAACAGGACAAGCAGCCATGTCAGGCCGAAGATCAGTATCAGCCTGAGACAGAGCCTGAAACCGGTTCGTCAGACAAACTGGAGAGGCTTTCCGTTCAGCCCTCCGGAATGTCTTTCGCCCCCTGCCACACCTTGAAACGACCTCCCACTCTACCACAGGTGAGGGATCAGCCTCAATGCGGGCAGTATCCCGGGCAACCACAGTCGTAGTCCGATCAGGGGATGCGTGGGACGAGCTGGCCGTCCCCGACAAACCCCCATCCCGACCCCCACAGTGATGCCCATTGGCAACAGCCTCAAGCTGTGTGACCGAAGCCAACACTGCCTGAAGCTGGGAGCGAAGGGATGCCAACTCAGCCTGCATCCGAACACAGCAGTTGCAGTTCCTATCCATGCTAAAAACTGTTTTGCTAAGAACGTCTGAACTAATCTACAGAGAGCGCAAACAAATCGACAAAATTTAAACGGTTATTAAAATACAAGATTGCCTAGTAAATGCAGTAATGCTGCTACTTGCGCACTGCTGACACTGCTCGGCGGCGGAAGGAGACTAAGCGAAATTACACTATTCAGATACTAAAACACGATGCTACACTCTCAAATACTATAATACGCCCGAAATTTATGAACTAAACAATGCAAGTACCAAAAACACGCAAAGAAATTAAGAATTAAACTATGTAACAAATGAGTGAGCTAGGAGTATACGACTTGCTGCTCAGCTGCTTATCCAACGGCGGCAGGGAGCACACTGAGGATGTTCAGAGTGCCAATAACATAGATGACAAATATAATGCTTTCCTTAACACATTTCTCATGCTCTTTGAGAGTTGCTTTCCATTAGAACATTCTAAATGGGGTACTAGCAGTAAAAGGCAGCCTGGGTGGCTGACTAGTGGGATAAGGATATCATGTAGAACAAAGTGGGAATTATACAAAAATTTTAGAAGTAGTCACAATCAAGCTACAGTAGCCAATTATAAACAGTACTGTAAGGTGCTTAATAACGTTATTAGGAAGGCAGAGTATGTGGTATGAAAATAGAATAGCTAATTCACAGGATAAAATTAAAACCATATGGTCAGTTGTGAAGGAAGCATCTGGTCAACAGTACACGGTCGACAATCTAAAGTCAATTTGTAGTAAAAATATTTATGTTACTGATAAATCAGATTTATGTACTGTATTTAATAATCATTTTCTAATCATCACTGGTGAATTAAGTAAAAATTTTGTTTCTACAGGGAATCATTTAACTCTCTTGGCAAATTCCTTTTCAAGATTGATGTCTGAAATATTTCTCTGTGATACAGACAAGGGGGAGATTGAGTCAATAATTAATCACTGAAGACTAAGGACTCTCATGGATATGATGGAGTGCCTAGCAGAATATTAAAGTACTGTGCTGCACATGTTAGCCCTGTATTTAGCCACATTTGTAAATTTTCATTCAGGAATGGTCAGTTTCCTGAATGATTAATGTACTCAGTCATAAAGTTGCTTTATAAAAAGAGAGAAAGGGTTAATGTAGACAATTTTAGACCATCAAAGTCTGCTAAAGTTATTAAAAAGGCTGTGTACATAAGGATAATTGATCTTTTATATCACACGATTTGCTATCAAATGTACAGTTTGGCTTTAGAAGTTGCTTAAGAACTGAAAGTACTATATTCCCCTTTCTCTGTGAGGTACTGGATGGGTTAAACAAAAGGTTTCGAACACTAGGCATAATTTTTGATTTAACTAAGGTGTTTGATTGTGTTGATCACAGAATATTGCTCCAGATGTTGGACCAGTACGGAATACGGGGAGTAGCTCACAACTGGTTCACCTCTTACTGTAGCAACAGACAGCAAAACGTCATTATTCACAGTGTTGAAATTGGCTGTGATGTTGTGTTTTCAGTGGGATACAGTCAAGTGGGGGGAGGGGGGGGGGGTGCCCTATGGATCATTGTTGGGGTCACTCCTGTTCCTTATTTACATAAATGATATGCCCTCCAGTATTTCAGGTAACTCCAAAATATTTCTGTTTCCTGATGACACTAGCTTGATAGTGAAGGATGTTGTATGCAACATTGGCTCAGTTTCAAATAGTGTAGTTCATGACATAAATTCATGGTTTAAATGGCTCTGAGCACTATGGGAATTAGCTTCTGAGGTCATCAGTCCCCTAGAACTTAGAACTACTTAAACCTAACTACCTAAGGACATCACACACATCCATGCCCGAGGCAGGATTCGAACCTGTGACCATAGCGGTCACACGGTTCCAGACTGTAGTGCCTAGAACTGCTTGGCCACTCACCTCACACCAGCACATAAATTCATGGCTTATAGAAAATAAACTAATGCTAAATCACAGTAAGTCTCAGTTTTTACAGTTTCTAACACACAGTCCAACAAAATTTGATGTTTTAACTTCACAGAATGGGAATATGATTAGTGAAACAAAACAGTTATATTTTCTAGCTGTTCAGATAGATAGTAATCTGTCATGGAAAGCCCACATTCAGGATCTTGTTCAAAGATTTAAAGCTACCATTTTTTACTATTTGAACGGTGTATTAAGTGAGTGATCATTTGACACAAAAATTAGTCTACTTTGCTTATTTTCATTTGCTTATGTCATATGATATTATATTTTGGGGTAACTCTTCCCATTCGAAAAGGATATTTTTGGCTCAGAAGTGGGTGGTTCGGGCAATAAGTGGTGTAAATTCACAAACCTCTTGTCGACCCTTGTTCATGAGTCCGGGTGTTTTGACATTTGCCTCTCAATTTATATATATATTCATTACTGCCATTTCTTGTTAACAATATTAGCTTATTCCCAAGAATAAGCAGCTTCCACTCAATTAATACTCGTCAGAAATCAAATCTGCATTTGTATCGGACTTCCCTAACTCTTGTGCAGAAAGGCGTGCAGTATACTGCTGCATCTATATTCAATAAATTACTACAAGAACTCAAAAATCTTAGCAGTTATCCATGCGCTTTCAAATTGAAACTGTAGAGTTTCCTCTTGGGTCCCTCCTTCTATTCTGTTGAGGAGTTCCTTGAAAAATTAAGACGATTCGTGTTGTATTGTTGATTGCATTTACTTGAACTTATGGTCTGACTTTTTTCAGGTTCATAAACATTTTTTTTAATCTGTTATCACTTTTATACACTGTAATTTCATGTACTCACACATTCCATGACCTTGGAGATTTACTCCTCTATTTGGTCCTACGGAACTTTACATGTAAATAAATAAAATAAATAAGTTAATTCGATATTAACTGGCCTCTGTACAATTTATCAAGTTTAATAGTTTTGCTACTTTCCATAAGTTAAGTATCAGTATCCACTGAAGTCCTGCATAAAAGTGCATTTTTAAGCACTGCAGTACAGTATTGGTAGTATATCTACATGCTGTACTGCTATCTTTACAGTTACAATGTTACAGATTTATTTCTGAGTTTGTCTGGTGTCATAACTCTTTCTGAAAGTGTCTTATAGTCAGGAGATCCTCAGATTATCTGACTGCTAGTATGTGCTAGTTCGTTTAGTGTTACCCAGGGTGCACGTGTAGTGTTATACTATGGACGCAAACTAGCTTTACACCCCTAGCATGGTCACTGCTGAGAAAACTAGGGAGTGACCCACCAGCATGATGACAAAAAGCAACTGTAAGACCAAATGCCATAGCTGAACATCTAGTTAACATGTCTAGGACACCAAAGGATAAAATACATACAATCCAAGTGAAGCAAGAACTCAAAATCTTAATAAAATGAAGCCACAGAAACTGAACACTCTCGCCCTTTGTCTAGCAAAGACATAGAAAAAGCTCTGAAAGATGTCAAACCAACAAAGGCACCAGGTTTCGGCAATGTTCACCCTGCATTCATAATAAACTGTGGCAAGTGTGCAAAAGTATGGCTGGCTTGATTTTTCACAAACATCATGCAAACTGGCAATATCCCACAGGAACTCAAATGCTCTAATGTAATACCTATTCTAAAGCCTGGGAAGCCAGCTGACAACCCAAAAAGCTACAGACCAATTGCCCTGCTGTCCGTAATTTACAAATTACTAGAAAGGCTTACATATAACAGAATTAGCCCATAATTGTTCAGGGTGATCCCAGTTGAACAGGCAGGCTTTCAGCCAGGAAGAAGTTGTACTGACCAGGTGTTGTCACTCACTACTTACATTGAGGTGGGATTCCGGAGAAAATTGAAAACATCAGTGGCCTTTATTGACCTCTCAGCAGCTTATGACACTGTGTGGAGAGAAGGCATCATGTATAAAATTCTCTGAGTAATTCCTTGCAAATCTATAGCATGCTTAATAGACAGCATGCTCAATGATAGGGTGTTCCAAATAAGTATGGACACTGACTACAGCTCCATCAAAAAACTAAAGAATGGCTTACCACAAGGATCAGGGCTCACACCACTGTTGTTTAGTCTCTATATTGCAGACCTACCGGAAACATAATCAAGAAAGTCTGAGTATGCTGACAATTGGGCCATTGCTAGAAGATGTAGCACAATTGAAGCAACTGAGGACATCCTAACAAAAGACCTGAAGATAATGGGTGAATATTTCCGTAAATGGAGACTTCAACCAAATGCTTCCAAAACAGAGGTTAGTTGCTTCCATCTCAACAACAAATTCGCTGGAAAGGAACTCAACACTTGATTTGAAAACACCATTCTCAGGCACAATAAAACTCCAAAAGTACTTTGGCATGATGCTGGACAGAACACTATCTTTTAAAGAGCATCTAACAAGGACTGCCTAAAAATTAAAGACAAGAAACAACATCATTCAAAAGCTTTGTAGTTCTACCTGGGGAGCAACGGCCTCCAGTCTGCGCACCTCTGCTTTAGCAATAGTATTCTCAGCTGCCGAATACTGTGCTCCGATTTGGCTAAACAGCCCACATGTAAAAAAGGTGGATGTTCAGTTGCCTAACACTCTAAGGATGATTTCTGGAGTAATTAAACCCACTACAATGCAATGAATCCCAATATTAAGCCACATCCTGCCACCACACTTGCAATGTACTGATGCCCTTGTACATTAATACAAAAACATCATGGGAAATCAAAGCCTGCTAATCCACCAAGACATTGAGGCTGCAAACACTAATAGGTTTCAATCTAGGAACCCGCCAACAGGAACAGCAAGGACCTGTGTACAAGAAGGTGTCAGTATCACAAACACACGGTCTGAAAAATGGAATGCATGGCAAAATCATAACATGCCTTGCATCACACAAAAGCCACCTGGTTTTGACCTACCACACAAAACATGGTCCACTCTAAATAGGATTCGAACTCATCATGGCAGATGTGCTTACTCCCTATATAAATGGGGTAAAATACCATCCCCTCAGTGTGACTGCGGAGAAAAACAGACCATCAGCGACATTGTTGAAGAGAGCCTATAATGAGAACCCCGACGACTTCCTGCTCGCAACTCCAGAGTCGATAGATTATATTAATAGTCTTGATGTTTGTTTGTAATTCTTAAACTTTGTTATATTAGTGATGTTTGTTTGCAATTATTAACATTTGTTATGTTAGTGATTTGTCTGTTTCTTTCTTATGTGTCTGTATTGCCATATGATAAATAATAAATTTCTGAGTTGTGGCAAGGGAACTGCACCAAGAGTAAAGATGAGCAAAATGTAGAATTGTAATTGTCTTATACAATACAGAATTGATTGAGATTTTATTCTACTGAATTTCATTGTCTAATATTTAAGGTTAAACTTGGTTTGCAGGGACCAAGGGCATAAGGTTTATTGTGTCAGTAACACCATTGACAAAGTACTGCTGAAAGATGTGAATTTTGTCTTCAGGGATTATCCTGGACAGTTTGCTTCCTGTGTCAAAATATGTACACTGTGTGGTCAAAAGTATCCCAAAACCTGGCTGAAAATGACTTACAAGTTTGTGGCACCCTCCATTGGTAATGCTGGAATTCAGTATGGTGTTGGCCCACCCTTAGCCTTCATGACAGCTTCCACTCTCACAGGCATCATTCAATCAGGTGCTGGAAGATTTCTTGGGGAATGGCAGCCCATTCTTCATGGAGTGCTGCTCTGAGGGGAGGTATCAATGTGGGTCAGTGAGGCCTGGCACAAGTTCGGCATTCCAAAATATATATTTATTAAAAGATTTCTTGATAGCAAAGTTCCGTCATGGGCACATTTAAATTTAAGTCAGTGGGAAACATACTAGAGTTTTGAGTAAAGTTTTTAAAATAAATTTTGGTTGGAAGCACAGGAGAGAATCGAAAGTAAATTTTTGAATGGTCCTAATTATAGGAATGGGGATGGCACCTTGAAAGAGTTTGTAATAACCAACTTAAAAACATTAGCACATGGAAAAACCATTTGATGAAATGACCTTGATTGATGCCCTTAAAAGGAGATCGCCACAAAGATTGCAGTGGGATTTAGTAGACGAACCTGACAATTGTCTTGAACAATTTTTATAATATGTTGACAGACTGGATAGGGCAGTAGAAAGAAGTGTGTACCATAATAATCAGGATGATAGAAATCACAATGGTAGTAATTACAGAAGGAGAGATAATGGTAACTTCTATCAGGATCAAATTGTCAATAGAGAGAAATTCTGAACATCAGCACAATAGGAATAATTTTCCATTGTTTGATTTGGGATAAAAATGCATATTTTAATAGAAGGACCAATCATAGAAGTAACTACTCAGTTAACAGCAGATTACCTCAATGAAGATCCACAGTTTGGGGGAGATTAAACATAACAAGCACAGGACCTCGAAGTTACACTTGCTATTAGACAGTAATAACAATGTTAATGATATGGCACATGTATCTGAAATTGAACAGAAGGAATATCAGATCTCTGATTTGTGTTCTGATTAAAAGTTTTGGGATACTATGTTCAATTAGTGTGATGTAGGAGCTAATCACAAATCAGAATGTGAGAGTAGTGAGAATTTTAATTGAGCATGTACTAATCATTTCTTCTCTTGGTCAGAAAGGACCAAAAAATTTTTTTCCACTTTCAACACTACTGCTGCTATATAATCCACCGTTTCTAGTTCACAAACAGTTGAATTGAATTGAATTGAATTTTATTTGATACTGTAAGATTACATTGTGTACAGTAAATGTATGTGTAATATAGGACATGTCAAAGTATTAAAATTCTTTATCACTTATTTTTCTACACCTTTAGCTTACATTTTTACATCACTGATAATGAGTAACAATATATACAAATTTAATGGCATAAGTATTCTGCAATACAGTAAAACTCTTTTTCAATGAGATAGTCTTTAAGTTTCTTTGCAAAGTCATTGTGAAGTACACTATCTTGCAGGGTTTTGGGCAGACTTCTTAGTAGTCTGATACCAGAGTACTGGGGTCCTTTTTCTAGCATTGCCAGTCGGTGGGGTATGCTCCGTACTTCATTCTTCTTTCTTGTATTGTGGGTGTGTACACTAGCATTTGTAATCCAGTCCTCACTGCCTTTTGTGATGTACATTATTGTTTTGTATATATACAACGATGAAAAAGTTAAGATACCTAAATTCTTGAAACAGTTTCTGCATGTTTCACAGGTCTTTCTTCTTAAAATGGTCCTAATTGCTTTTTTTTTTTTGTAATGTGAACACTCGTTTTGTCTCTTGTTTGTTTGAGTTTCCCCACACCGTCACTCCATACTGTAAGTATGGTTCGAAAAGTCCATGATACACTGTACACAGAAGGTTCTTGTCTGAATACTGTGATAGCTGCATCATTAAGAATATGACAGAGCTCAGTTTCTTACAGACATTATTAATATGTTTTTTCCATTTCAGTTCATTATCCACAAGAATACCTAAGAATCTAGCAGATTCTACTTCTTCCAGCCTTGTTCCATCAACCTCTAAATCCATGTCTACAGCCTTTTCCTTGTTTTTAAACACTGCATACATAGTCTTTTTTAGATTTATAACCAGTTCATTTTCCAACAGCCGTTGAGCTGTGACATTTGCAGATATGTATGCTCTTCTCTCAAGCTGTTCCATATTTTGGTCACTATTTAGTATTGTCATGTCATCAGCATACAATATGTTCTTTTCTTCCTCCTCAACACCCATATCATTAACAAATACATTAAATAACAATGGCCCCATTACCGAAACCTGCGGCACTCCATATTTGATGGATTTGGTTTCTGATTGGTACAAGTTTCCTAATGATACATACTGCTTGCGGTTGCACAAGTATGATTTTATCCATTCACTTGGTTGCCCCCGAATGCCATAGTTGCTTAATTTTTGTATCAGCATTTCATGGTCAATGGTGTCAAATGCCTTTGAAAGATCCAGAAACATTGCAGAGACAACCTTTTTCTCATCTAAGGACTGTAAAATGTATTCTGTTAGACTGACAATTGCTGATTCTGTAGATTTACCCTTTCTGAAACCATGTTGTGAGGTCATGAGAATGTTATGTTTGTCCAAATAGTTAACTAATCTGGTATACATAAGCATTTCTAGGATTTTTGAGAAACCTGATATCAGTGAAACTGATCTGTGGTTGTTGGGATCATCCTTACACCCTTTCTTGTACACTGGCACTACCTTCGTTATCTTCAGTTTTTCTGGAAAAATTGCATCTCTGAAAGAACAGTTTGCTATGTTCAGCAGTGGTGTTATTATCTCCTCACATACCAGCTTTATTACATGATTTGATATTTCGTTATCACCAGCTGATTTCTTGGACTTCAGTTTCTGTATAGTTTTCCGCAATTCATCTTCTGTGACTGGTCTTAAGAACATAGTACTGCATGATCTTTTTGGTACTTTAATACCCTTCTGTTTTTGACTATTTCTTTCCAATTTTAGGTTTTCTACTACACTGATATAGTTATTATTCAGTATGTTTGCTATTTCCATACCATCTGTGACCACTGTGTTGTCTACTTTAATTGACCTAATACCTTCTTCTTCGTTTGACCCATCTTTTTCCTTTCTTTCAGCATTGATTGCATTCCAAGCTGCCTTTGCCTTGTTTTTTGAGTTCGCTATAGTGGTGTAAATTGCTCTTGCTTTCGCTTCTCTTATTGTTTTTCTATAATTCTTTTTTAACATTTTATAGTTTTCAGCTTCGCCCATCCGTCTCACGTCCTGAAGCTTCCTTCGCTGTTCTAGTATTTCACTCGTAATCCACTGTGTTTGATCTTGATGCCTTTCTTGTCTCTTTACTTTGGGAAATGCTACATTAAAATGGTACTTAATTGTTGCAATAAATGCATCATATTTTTCATTTACACTCTGGGCCTGTAGGGTTTCATTCCAGGTTTCCTTACTTAACATTGTTCTAAAGATGTTGATATTTTGTTCACTGATGATCCTAATTTCTTCGGTTATTTGTTTTGGTTCTGATACTGTGTCATTACTTCTGCAAAAGCTGTTCCTTTCACCTATTAAACAACCATTTCGGCTAGTTCTAATAACTTTTGCTTTATTTCCATTTCCGTTTTTCTCACATCGCTGATCATTTTTAGCCGCTTCCCACAGGTTTTAACGTCATTATTTCTTCGGCAGACAATTGTTAGCCTCATTTTCATAATCTGCCACCACAAAACCACTCCTTTTAATACACTTACATGTAGTTTTTTCGAAATTTTACCGAATTTCTCCACTCTTTAACGTGTTTTGGCGGCAACACAACCACCTAACCTTTATGCACATCGTTGTCTACCAACCCAAGTTCACCACAGGATCAACATAGCCCAGCTTTAACCAACACTTTTTCGCCTTTTTTCACACCAGATCTCCAGTTGCTTTCTAGTTCACCTTTATCTCTCCCCATATATTTTTATTTTCATTTTCATTTCAGCCTCATGTTACACTTTTCACCTTCTAATACCATGTCACCCTCACAATACCCCCACAACGACCCCATTAATTTTTATTTACATTCCCTCCGCAAACATGCCTTCGCCCTAGCCAGATTACACTCCCATATTTTATTTTCTCAGGCTTGTCTGACATTTAGCATTACCCCCAAAGGCCTCACACTTGAAGTTCCCATCTCTCGCTGCAACCCTTCTTTCCATCAGTCCCTATACCAGTTCCAAACAGAACAATCCATTGCCCTCACCCACCTAATCCTTCACCTACACATCAACTCAGCCAATGAACACACCCGTCAACTCCTATCCTTAATAAAAGTCCTCAATCTTTCCTCTCCCACATCCACACCAGCTGTTCAGAGCATCCTCCTACAGGCCAACCGCAAATTAGAACAGCATGCCACCCTCCACCTTAAAAAACTATCCAATCTCCTGGTTTCCCACCTACAGAAAGGCAACTCACTCACCCTTCGCAACCTTTCCAGCAACCCTCAACCTCCTCTCATTGCACACAAACCCAGTCTCTCCCATCTACTCAATCTCCCACTTCCAGCTCCACTCCCTCCAAAACCTCTAAATTCCAATCAATACAATCTGGAACCACAACACCCTAACTCAGTAGTTAACCTTTCCTCCAAACCTCTCTCCCAATTCGAAACCTCTGTCCTATCCAAAGGCCTCACCTTCAGCCCGACTCCCAGATTCAAGTACAATATAACTTCTGCGCAATTTCAGTGCAGTAATATTGTAAATCTCTGTGTGTGTGTGTGTGTGTGTGTGTGTGTGTGAGTGTGAGTGTGAGTGAGTGAGTACAATCTAACTTCTGCACCATTTCAGTGCAGTAATGTGTTCATTGTAAATAAGTATTATAGTAGTTGTATTACATGTTTATTACCTTATAAATAAATAAAAAACTTCTTTCTTTTAAATTCAGTGCATTAGTATTTGTAAAATGACTTTCATATAGTGTTCATTAAAAAATGACGATCATTCCACTTGGGACCTGTGGAATGCTACATTAGCTTATCTGTTTTAGTTGTAAATATTTGTCATGTATTGTTGTTTTTCTGACATGTTCCACATCCTGGAGGACATCCTCACTATGGATCAATTGGAATGAAAGTAAATCTAATCTAATCTATAATTGTGTTTTGTTTGTAAGGAATGCAGTATGTAAGATCATGTGATTACTAAAGTTCTGTATTATCTATTGACTGAGTTTAAATCTGTGGCACACTATATTTACAGGTTCATATAACTGTATAATTATGTTTTGTAATAGATTTGTGCTTTAGAATTTGATTCATATTTGCTATGAGACTGAATGAGTAAATCATTTTACAAGTTTTAAATGGGACACCACCATTAAATATCTAGTAATACATTTTATTAGCTTAGAATACTATTAGGGTCAAATATTATTAATATTCCAATGTACCTGCAGAGAATAATTAAATTTGTCATGAACTCTTTTGCATAAATTCATGGATGTTCTAGGAACTTGAGTGATGACTCGTTTTACTCATATGTACTGTAAAACTTAGGAATAATGTCTTAGTACATCTGTGCATACCACTTTACTAGTTCATTTTTTCATTGCATTTAGCTCTGTTTATTGAAGTTTGATATGTGAACACTTTTTAATCTCCATTCTGGCCTAAACCCTGTGTACTTGTTTTTTCAATATAAATAGGCAGAGCATATGCCGTGTGATGTGAGGTAGGTACTGAACAGCATACTTAGTACACAAAACAAAGTTGCAATATTTCACCTCACTAGCAGAAGATCTCATTCAGGCAAACTGCAAGGTATCGTTCTTCAATTCCACCAATACGTCAAACAGCACTAATGCTACAATGTTTGTTTATGAAACAAACCCTGATGAAATTAGGAACATAACAAAATTGTTACCCAATAAAATCTCTAGTGGCTATGATGAAGTACCTGACCTTATATTAAAGGTGTGTGCTCCCCATATAGTAAAGCCATTATCAACCATCTACAACCAATCATTAAAAACTGGCATTTTTCCAGATGCTCTCAAAATAGCTGAAGTCTCACCATTACTAAAGAAAGGTTTCCCTGATTTAGTATCCAATTATAGACCATTATCCATATTAAGCATCTTTTCAAAAATCCTGGAAAAACTTATTTATGACAGGCTTATAAATTTCATAAAAAACCACGCACCAATCAGCATTCAACAACATGGTTTTAGTAAATCTTTATCCACCCAAACAGCAATTTTTGAACTGTTGGACCTCATACTGAAATCAATTGACCAACATAATATAGCTGCAGGTATCTTCTTAGATCTCTCTAAAGCCTTTGACGTACTAGATCATAAAATACTGCTTGCTAAATTGGAAAGAAGAGGAATAAGAGGTGTGGCTCACAACTGGCTATGCTCTTACCTACAAAACCGCAGACAGAAGGTATCACTTCAATACGATATTAATGTACAGAATAAAATAAATAACACAGTTTTCCTCTCGGAGGAAAGAACAATGAGATACGGTGTTCCCCAGGGTTCTGTTCTAGGGCCATTGCTTTTCCTCATTTACGTAGATGATCTTGTTGAACGTACGAGCTCACAAAAAACTATCCTGTTTGCTGATGATACAAGCATAGTGTTGACTGGATCTAGCCCTGAATCCCTTCAGACAATATCTGATAACTCTATGAAAAAACTTTCTGAGTGGTTTAACAAATATGGCCTAATTGTTAATAGTGGGAAAACTGTATGTATCAACTTCCATCTAATTCCCACATCCAATCAAAAAACTATCCAAGTAAAGTTAAATAATGATAAAATTGAAAATGTAAATGCAACAAAATTTTTGGGTCTATGGGTCCAACAAAATTTAAAATGGGACACACATATAAACAACTTATCAAAGAAACTCTCATCATTGTGCTATGGACTAAGAATACTAAAATCTACTACAAGTAAATCCACACTAATGCAAGCATACCATGCGCAGTTCCACTCATTGCTCCACTATGGAATCATCTTTTGGGGAAATTCAACTCACAGCACAAATATATTTAAACTACAAAAAAGAGCACTGAGGATAATCTGTGGCCTCAAAAAGCTGGAATCCTGTAAATGTAAATTTATAAAACTTAATGTTCTAAGCATCCCATCCCTATTCATTCAAGAAACAATCCCATTCACCAGGGAATACCTCTCAAGAACAGGCAAATTAATCCAAAACAATGATATACACGCTCATTATACCAGAGGGCAATCTAATATCCATCAAATTTTTTTAAGGACATCATCATACCAAAAATATATAACTCATCTGGGTGCCGAATTACACAATAAAATTCCAGAACAAATAAAATGTGCTCCAGATCCAATATTTAAAAATAAACTAAAGGCATTTCTGACAAAGCACTGTTTCTATTCAGTACAAGAATTCCTGGAAATGAAAAATTATAAAGTTCCTTTGTAAAATACTGTGATTAGAGTAAAACATTCTGTAGGCAAAATAATAACCTAATTTCTACTACACACAACAATGTTTCAGTTTCACTTCCCCAAATTTTTTAACTTGCTTTTTGAATGTACAAGTACACATTCTATTAGTATTAAAACTTAAATGTCTGTGAAATCTCAATGTTAATTTCATGTTTAATGTAGTTTTTAAATGACATTGTCCTTCTGTTGTGTTTCCAGTTGACATTTTCACTATTCTGTAATCTCAGTGATTATTTGTGTAAATTTAAAGTAGCGCTACATTGCCTACATGTTTCTGTTGTGTTTCCAGTTGACATTTTCACTATTCTGTAATCTCAGTGACTATTTGTGTAAATTTAAAGTAGCACTACATTGCCTACATGTTTCTTAGTTCCCCATGCAAATTGTTTGTATTCTCTGTATGTGAAGTTACTATATCCATCAATGAATTATTTTGTGTACATTTTTTTAAATGGCAGTCCATTGCCTATTTTTTTTCTCCAAACTACATATTTGTTAAGAAAAATGACTTGTCCTATATCATGTGTACTTTGTACAATTTGTGATCCACAGGATAAATAAATAAATACAAATACAAATACAAATGCAAGATTTGATGTGAATGCTAGATAGGAAGTAAACTATCCATTAGTGCATGTAATGAGAAATCTAAGGAGGAAACTGAAAGATGGGGGTGGATTCACTTCACACACTCCTGTATGGCTGTACCCTTGCTGGTCCAGTCGTATTACAATAGAGCTTAGGTGCTGGCTAATATACTCTTGCATCTGTCAACTACATCAATGTTGTGACTGAAATTTGTAAATTGGTAGCCAAGAAATTATACTATATGAAGAATTAATGGAACTATTTGTTTAGAGAAGTTATCACTGCCATGGACAGAGTTTTTCCAGATAAATGTATGTTTTTTCAAGTAGGGGGATTAACTTCCCAACAGTAACTTTAAATCAGTAAGTATTTTTTAAATTATTATAAGTTAATCTTCTAGGCTTCTATGTATGTAGGTTAGTTTGTATGAACAATTAGCAAATAGTGTGGAAAATATTTATGAGTACAGACAGTATAACAAGATGTATACATTTCTGATTTCACACACTGTGTGACAGTTCACCTCCTTTATTTCTTCATTTGTTGTCCTCGGTGTTGACGTACTGGAAGTACATCACTGACTACATTAAATGATGTAGCTGACAGGTGCACATTTGTTTCACAGTACTTTACTTTCAGAGTTCACAACTCCCCAATAATACACAGTTATAAGGCCAGTACACTATTGTTCAACTTTCAATAAGCCTCATTAATAGGTTGCAGGTGAACATCCACATACTGCTACAATAGTTTACTGTTGAATATCTATGGGCAGTAAAAACCTAACCACAAAGTTCACAGTTCTTTCAGAATAATAAGGTATGTATGGAACAGACACTGTCATTGTTTTAACACACAGCCTAATTGTGTTATGCTTATTTCACAGTTAAGTTGATGCATTGTTGTTGGTCTAACCAACACAGGTTTCTCATCTGAAACTTGGCCATCGACTGACTGTCTCGGGACCAAAAATTGGGCCCTTATACATCCTCACAATAATAGGTACTGAAACTACACATTGTTCAAAGCTAAATTTACAGAAATTACAATTAAAACTTAAGTCATTAAATTAACTGAATGCATAGAAAAACTATTTTTTTAACTGTTTCTTCTACTACAATGGTTAAGCGGAATTATTTGTTTAAATTATGAAATTAACAGTTCTCATTATGCAAACAATACTTTTGACAAAACTGTTGATCACTTTGGAATTAATTAAGGGCTGGCTTTGCTAGCATTATTTCAAATAGAACCAAACAGATCCTCTAGGAATACTATCAGCTGTTCCTCCAAATGTTTATAATTAGTACAGAATTTATGTTTGTTTATACGTCAACAATAGAATTTAAGTTACGAAACAATTACTGATTTCACCCTATAACAAAAGATACTAACTAGGAATAGTCAAAATAAATTAGAAAATCAATTACATACATAAAACTAAGCACAAAATTAGATCTGGTGTTATATTCTTTAAAACTGAGGGCCAAACTTTCTCTTTTACAAAAATGCAGACTATACTCATGTATGTTAATGCTAATTAGTTAAAAATGAAAAAATGAATTTTAATGAGGCAGACGGCAAAACTAGAGGGGAAGTAAAAATACCCAGCTTGCTTCGTCACATCGCCTCCTCATTGGATTGACCAGATAGATATTGCAAATAGCTAACTGGACAATTCAATGACCACAGGTGATCCCAGAAATTGGATTTAAAATCCACACACAAAAATATTATGTAAGAAATCTTATCAAAAACTACAGTACATACACTATGTGATCAAAAGCCTCTGGACACCTGGCTGAAAATGACTTACAAATTTGCGGCACCCTCCATCAGTAATACTGGAATTCAATAGGATGTTGCCCCCCCCCCCCCTTAGCCTTGATGACAGCTTCTACTCTTACAGGCATCATTCAATCAGGTGCTGGAAGATTTCTTGGGGAATGGCAGCCCATTCTTCATGGAGTGCTGCTCTGAGGGGAGGTATCAATGTGGGTCAGTGAGGCCTGGCACAAGTTCAGCGTTCCAAAACATCCCAAAGATGTTCTATAGGATTCAGTTCAGGGCTCTGTGAATGCCAGTCCATTACAGGGATGTTATTGTCATGTAACCACTCTGCCACCGGCCATGCATTATGAGCAGGTGCTCGATTATGTTGAAAGACACATTTGCTATCCCCGAATTGCTCTTCAACAGTGGGAAGCAAGAAGTTGATTAACATCATTGTAGGCCTGTGCTGTGATAGTGCCACAGAAAACAACAAGGGGTGCAAGCCTCCTCCATGAAACACACGACCACACCACAACACCACTGCCTCCGAATTTTACTGTTGGCATTACACACACTGGCAGATGATGATCACCGGGCTTCCACCATAACCACACCCTGCCATCAGACTGCCACATTGTGTACCATGATTTGTCATGCCACACAATGTTTTTCCACTGTTCAATCATCCAATGTTTATGCTCCTTACACCAAGCAAGGCATCGTTTGACATTTACTTGGGTGATGTGTGGCTTATGAGCAGCCGCTCGACCAAGAAATCCAAGTTTTCTTACCTCCAGCCTAACTGTCATTGCACTTGCAGTGCATCCTTATGCAGTTTGGAATTCGTGTGTGATGGTCTGGATAGATGGCTGTCCATTACACACTACGACCCTCTTCAACAGTCAACAGACAGGTCGACCTGTAGGTTTTTGTGCTGTACGAGTCCCTTCATGTTTCCAATTCACTATCACATCAGAAACAGTGGACCTAGGGATGTGTAGGAATGTGGAAATCTCGCATACAGACATATGACACAAGTGACACCCAATCACCTGACCATGTTCGAAGTCCGTGTGTTCCATGGAGTGGCCTATTCTGCTCTCTCACAATGTCTAATGACTACTGAGGTTGCTGATTGGAGTAGCTGGCAGTAGGTGGCAGCACAATGCACCTAATATGAAAAACATGTTTTTGGGGTGTCCGGATACTGTTGATCACATAGTATATGTGCTTCAAATTTAGACTTATATGAACTGGCCATATGAAAAGCACCATATAACATATTTACATACAGTGTATTGTACATTTGTAGAAATATCACAAGTTATATTTTTAGTAAAAATTAGACATCTTCATCACAAGTGATGTCCTTTTTGGGTAAACAAGTATTACACTCCAAGATACATATCACTTGATACAAGTCCTGTCTAGCTAAACAAGAAATTAATCCTCATGGGTAGCATAAAGTTAAATTATGCTGCACACTGCAGTTCATTTTCAGACAGCAGATTTCACTTGCTCAGTGTTTAGTAATTTGCACAAGCACTTACACTTTTTTAATGAGCTTTTACACACTTTCTCACCAAGTTGTCCATGCCTTCAGCAGGTCCAAGTGGCAGTTAGCAAGGAAATGCAGTACTATCAGTTCCTTTGGAGGTGGTTTTCCTCCACCACTGCACATGAAAAAATCAGACAAAATATCCTACTTTAGTACACTTACTTTTACTTCTAACTCAAGTCTAAGGACAAAATGTTTAACACTAATAGCAAATGATAGTCATTACTTCATAAATATATACATTACGTAGGTCTCACAGCATCACAATAATTATCACTAAAATTGACTATAATATGAAAGGTGGGGGGCTAGTAACAAATTTTAATCAAGTGCACATTACAGTACAAAATATTACTCTAAGTCATAACTGTCTGAGACTGGTTAAACTCGAAAGATTTGGGTTCCTTTTCCATTTGCAAAATAGCAGAACCTCAAGACATGCAGAAGCATAAAATTACTAATCGTTGTGTTATGAAAAAAGAGTAGAGTCACCATCACATAACATAATTATTAATCAAATTAAAATTAAGGGGATGGAAGTTGTACTATATCATTGTCCCACTTGTCTGCTCAACTCTGAGCAGTGCTCTCATTCAAATAGAAAGTGCTATTGAATAGTTGACTAGTCAGAACATTCACATCAGTCTAGCACCACAATTGTCAGTTAATCACCAAAACTATTGTTCTTCATTGTAGTATTACCACTTTAAGCTCATAATACCTCTGAACACAAATAGAAGTTTTCAGATAACGTATATATCCACTGATGCAGCATTATATGACTTGCACTTCACTAAAATATTACTCTTTCCGTTAATCTCTCATTCCCAGCTGCAGTGTCATGAATTGCACGATATAAACAGTACCCCATGTCACCTAGTTCAAAAATAGATCCTCCATACAGTAACACCACATTTGTTTGTCTACAGTTATCTTTTTCATTACTCAATCTCGTCAGTCAGCTCCAGTATTTTACTTACCTTTCCTACCTTGTTAGCTAGAGGAGCGCAGCCTCAAAAAACATCCCTACTGCAGAGACAGGCTCCCTAACCATTAAGACCCTAACATTATTCATTATTTTATTATTGTTTCATTATCTAATAAATAAACACCTGCTCTGCTTATCTATTGCAAAATTGTTTCTATTGAAAATCACTCCACAATAACAAATCCTTATGTTAAGGCAAACTTAACTCTCATTACCGATCAAACAAAATTATCACTTATAAAAACTATTATTTCACTGTATTCCATCAAATTGTTTAATATCCTATCCTGAAGGGCAATATACATACAAATCTTGCTTATTATTTCCACACATTTCTCCAGGCAACTATGTTTAAAGTTGTGTGGCGTCGACAGTTCGCATCGACCACAAAACTTAATATCTGTTAATTCCTAAGTGCTCTGTCGAGCCTCCATCTTAACTTTACTTTAGTCAGTTCTTTGTTATACTTCATTCTGTATGGACACAGTGTTAAGAGTAAATATATATGAGCTACGACACATATTTTTTCTATATCCTGATTACCAATCATGTTCCCACAGTGGTGACCCCGCAGTTCATTCGTTTTCACGTCTTCCGTACTGGTGTTTATGCAACAGGTTATCTGCTCTACACAATGACCATGCCAAACAATGCCTTGTTTGAAGATATGGAAGCACAACTCCGCTCACCGAGTTTCATCGTTTCTTCACCAACAGCGTATTCATCATTTACGCACAGTGATTCGCATTCTCAACCAACGCCGCGTGCTAACCTCATTAGTCTTCAACAGTTGACAACTATGCCATTAGAGTGAACAATGGACTCAGGCTTTGTGTCACTGGATCATGCCCATCTGACAGTGAAATGTGAACTAAACAATATTTTGAATTGTGTCTCTTCAAATTGAGTGCTTCAAGAACAAAGTGATCTCCATTCGAACATGTGTTTAGCCACCCAGTGGCATGCTATATCAGTTACTGTCGGGCCGTGTGCAACGCCGCCATTACTACAAACTGCACCGGATCCGTTCTGCGCGTGTGGTGTTCCAGTTGTGTCTAATTTACATGCACAATTCAGTGTTTTGCATAACATGGACCCCTTACCTTACCTCAGTGGCCCGCCACATGCAGACAGGCATGTTAAGCATCAGATAGTTTCCATGTGAGTGGTGTTCTCAACCCCCTTCCCCCCCCCCCCCACCCCTTCACTTGCTGGGGTCCCAGTTTCCGGTCGCTCAACCGACTGCCTTTCCCACAGCACCGCCTGTGTCTGCCGTGTGCCGGTCTCTCGCCCTGTTCCAGAAGCAGGTCATTTCCATATTTTCATCCAGCACTCGTCACTCATGGCCCAGTTTCTAGGCCCCTCTCATGTGCCGTCCATCCACCTGTTTCCACGGTACCGTCCATACCTGATGCGCCATGTTTTCATGACACACAGTCAACTATGCCAGCTGCCGTTACTATGGATTTGCTCACCTGGTTTAAATCTGGGCCTGCCACACCGGCCTCTGACTTAACATCAGTTCAGCCACTACCCAAGGAGACACCGAAGCCGCCGTCATCACCCCCTCCTGGCTGCTTACCAAAGCTACCGCCCTTATATGAGGAAAACCCAGCTCAATGGTTTGCACTCATCGAGCATCTGTTCGAGATACATCATGTGTCTGATGACAACTCAAAGTTTCTCTGCCTCGTCACACACCTCCATGACCACTTGGATTTGAATCGTGACATGCTCCTTTTGCTACCACCTGCACCAAAATGCGAGTATGCAAAGACGGCTACAATGGAATGACTTGCATGCTTGCCACAAGAGTTAATAATCAAGATTTTCTACGAGGAGCACCTGGGGGAACACACCCCTTCACAACTCTGGCATCGCCTTCAATTGCTCGTGAACGTGCATACCGTGCCTATGCCATGCTATGGGCTGTGTGGTCTGCCAAACTACCTACAAATCTACAGATCCATCTGTTACCATACTCGTTCGAGTCCATCGGCTACCGCATATGCATCGCTGACCAGTTGTATTCGCTGCTGTGGCAACGCCAGCCGGTTCATTACACATCGTCCATCAGCACAGCCGCCCCCGCATACTGACCTTCGGCTGGCAGAGGTAGGGCTTTCTCTGCCGTCACCTCATCTACTTCTCCTGGCAGCATCAGCTCACTCTCTCTGCTGTAAGAGCACTCCAGGATCGCCCACACACCTTATGTACCGGTCTATTTACCAGAACAAATCAACAAGGACAAGCTGCCCCACTGTCACAGTCTCGACCTCCTCCTCACCCTGCTCACCCTTTCTGCTGGTACCACAAAGTGTTCAACGACAATGCCAAGAAACAAAGGTTGCCATGCCAACACCAAATCGCTGACCCAGGAATGAAGAGACGCAGAGTCCTGCAGAGTACCTAACAGGCGTCCTCTTACATTACACTCCGTTCACTCGTCTGCCCTGCCGAGTGGTTGTCTCTATGTGACTGACAGTGCATCAGGTCTAGCTTTTCTGGTCGACACTGGTGCTGATGTGTCAATCATACCTACTTTGATAGCTCCACCCACTTCTTCACAGACAAAGTCACTTCTACGAGCTGTCAATGCGTTGATGTTACCTTCCTCAGGCTCAGTAAAGGTTACGGTGACCCCATCTCTTTCTCTACATTTTCTGTGGACATTTTACATTACTGACATCAATGAACTAATCCTCGGTATGGATTTTTTGTCTCATTACGAACTATCTCCGAACGTCGTCATTACGAATTATCTCCGAACGTCATACAGGGTTCAGTGCTCCACCATCCTATGAGTACTCACATACCATGCACCCATACCTATGTCCAACGCTCTGTTTCCACCGCAACACACAGTATCATACGTGAGTGCTCTGCCCTCATGGGCAACATTGTGACCTGTGTAACTGACTACTGTCAGAATACGACTCGACAACGCAACTCCACCAGGACAATAAGAAGCTGAAACAACGCATCGCATCCATTTACAGTGAGCTCGTTGCAGCCCGTACCTCGCTTCTGCAACTGCAGTCCACGGCGCCACAACCTAAACAAGATTGCTTGGCCAAGCCTAGCTCAAACTCTCACCAGGTTAGTCCACAAAATTGACTTGCATTGTGACGTTCCAACCCCCCCCCCCCCCCCTCCACAAAATTGACTTGCATTGTGACGTTCCAAACCCCCCCCCCCCTCTGGCCACCTGTTAAGCTCACCTCATCCAGTGCCGTGTGTTTCAAACAGTGCTGCTAATGACAGTCGCACACGTGTTGCAACCACGCCCACCTCTTGGACAGCCACCATGCATGTTGATAAACATTCCCCCCCTCTCACACACCGGCCACATGATCCAGCGGCCATTGTGGCCCCACGTGTGACACCAGCGCTGCTCTCGCTCACGGCGGTTGTCCAGTGCAAGGTTAACAGCGGATAGTTGCCACCCGTTCCCCTTCACTCGGCACTGCACGCACACCCACCCTCTCCACACAAGCGAACGTCACGCTCCCGTAAGAGATATGCTACCTTTCCTCCCCACTCACGCTAACGGCTACACCTCGTTGTGCCCTACTCGTCCGAAGACTCAGCGCCAGGACGTTAACCAATCTCATGTGCAGTTCTCAGTTTCTTCCGTCACTGGTGGACTGAAGCATAAGATAGTTACCACTGCCAGCCCTCCTATTAGGCATAAGGTCCGACACCTCAACCCTATCAAGTTGAGCGTGGCCCCGCAGCAGATTAATGAACTTTTGACAGCAGGTGTTCTGCAACCTTCAGACAGCAAATAGTCTTCACCAATCCACCTTGTCCCCAAACACGATGGATCTTTTTGAATGTGCGGCAATTACAGATGTTTAAACACTCATACCATCATGGACAATTACCCAGTGGCGAACATCAATGACTTCACTCTTATGTTATTGGACACCACAATTTTCAGTGTTATTGACTGGAAATGCGCCTACCACCAGATTCCTGTGGCGCTGGAAGACATTCCTAAGATGGCTATTGTAGGGAAGCAGCCTACTCATGCCATATGCTTTCCATTGTGTGCCAGCCTAGTCCACTGTAACTAGACATGACATCACATATGTTGTGCAATACCTTAAAAATAAAGCAAATGATCTGAAAAGTTAACAGCATGTCAGGAATGATGCTAAAATAATAATGTATTAAGTTTCATGTTTAGAAACTTTAAGAGTTTTCAAAATTTGGATGCTTTATGTAAAAATCCCCCCATGAATCAAGGACCTTGCTGTTGGTGGGGAGGCTTGCGTGCCGCAGTGATACAGATAGCCGTACCATACGTGCAACCACAATGGAGGGGTATCTGTTGAGAGGCCAGACTAATGTGTGGTTCCTGAAGAGGGGCAGCAGCCTTTTCAGTAGTTGCAGGGGCAACAGTCTGGATGATTGACTGATCTGGCCTTCTAACACTAACCAAAATGGCCTAGCTGTTCTGGTACTGCGAACGGTTGAAAGCAAGGAGAAACTACAGCCGTAATTTTTCCCGAGGGCATGCAGCTTTACTGTATGGTTAATGATGATGGCGTCCTCTTAGGTAAAATATTCCGGAGGTAAAATAGTCCCCCATTTGGATCTCCGGGCGGGGACTACTCAGGAGGACATCGTTATCAGGAGAAAAAAAACTGGCGTTCTACGGATCGGAGCGTGGAATGTCAGATCCCTTAATCGGGCAGGTAGGTTAGAAAATTTAAAAACGGAAATGGATAGATTAAAGTTAGATATAGTGGGAATTAGTGAAGTTTGGTGGCAGGAGGAACAAGACTTATGGTCAGGCGAATACAGGGTTATAAATACAAAGTCAAATAGGGGTAATGCAGGAGTAGGTTTAATAATGAATAAAAAAATAGGAATGCGGGTAAGCTACTACAAACAGCATAGTGAATGCATTATTGTGGCCAAGATAGACATGAAGCCCATGCCTACTACAGTAGTACAAGTTTATATGCCAGCTAGCTCTGCAGATGACGAAGAAATTTAAGAAATGTATGATGAAATAAAAGAAATTATTCAGATAGTGAAGGGAGGCGAAAATTTAATAGTCATGGGTGACTGGAATTCGGTAGTAGGAAAAGGGAGAGAAGGAAACGTAGTAGGTGAATATGGATTGGGAGTACGAAATGAAAGAGGAAGCTGCCTGGTAGAATTTTGCACAGAGCACAACTTAATTGTAGCTAACACTTGGTTCAAGAATCATAAAAGAAGGCTGTATACATGGAAGAAGCCTGGAGATACTGACAGATTTCAGATAGATTATATAATGGTAAGACAGAGATTTAGGAACCAGGTTTTAAATTGTAAGACATTTCCAGGGGCAGATGTGGACTCTGACCACAATCTATTGGTTATGAACTGTAGATTAAAACTGAAGAAACTGCAAAAGGTGAGAATTTAAGGAGATGTGACTTGGATAAACTGACTAAACCAGAGGTTGTACAGAGTTTCAGGGAGAGCGTAAGGGAACAAATGGCAGGAATGGGGGAAAGAAATACAGTAGAAGAAGAATGGACAGCTTTGGGGAATGAAGTAGTGAGGGAAGCAGAGGATCAAGTAGGTAAAAAGATGAGGGCTAGTAGAAATCCTTGGGCAACAGAAGAAATATTGAATTTAATTGATGAAAGGAGAAAATATAAAAATGCAGTAAATGGAGCAGGCAAAAAGGAATACAAAAGTCTCAAAAATTAGATTGACAGTAAGTGCAAAATGGCTAAGCAGGGATGGCTAGAGGATAAATGTAAGGATGTAGAGGCTTATCTCACTAGGGGTAAGATAGATACTGCCTACAGGAATATTAAAGAGACCTTTGGAGAAAAGAGAACCACTTGTATGAATATCAATAGCTCAGATGGAAACCCAGTTCTAAGCAAAGAAGGGAAAGCAGAAAGGTGGAAGGAGTACATAGAGGGTCTATACAAGGACGATGTACTTGAGGACAATATTATGGAAATGGAAGAGGATGTAGATGAAGATGAAATGGGAGATATGATACTGCGTGAAGAGTTTGACAGAGCACTGAAAGACCTGAAATGAAACAAGGCCCCGGGAATAGACAACATTCCATTAGAACTACTGACGGCCTTGGGAGAGCCAGTGCTGACAAAACCCTACCATCTGGTGAGCAAGCTGTATGAGACAGGCGAAATACCCTCAGACTTCAAGAAGAATATAATAATTCCAATCCCAAAGAAAGCAGGTGTTGACAGATGTGAAAATTACCGAACTATCAGTTTAATAAGTCACAGCTGCAAAATACTAACGCGAATTCCTTACAGACAAATGGAAAAACGAGTAGAAGCCGACCTCGGGGAAGATCAGTTTGGATTCCGTAGAAATACTGGAACACGTGAGGCAATACTGACCTTACGACTTATCTTAGAAGAAAGATTAAGGAAAGGCAAACCTATGTTTCTAGCATTTGTAGAGTTAGAGAAAGCTTTTTATAATGTTGACTGGAATACTCTCTTTCAAATTCTAAAGGTGGCAGGGGTAAAATATAGGGAGCGAAAGGCTATTTACAATTTGTATAGAAACCAAATGGCAGTTATAATTGTTGAGGGGCATGAAGGGGAAGCAGTGGTTGGGAAGGGAGTGAGACAGGGTTGTAACTTATCCCCGATGTTATTCAAACTGTATATTGAGCAAGTAGTGAAGGAAACAAAAGAAAAAAAGAAAAATGCAGAGTAGGTATTAAAATCCATGGAGAAGAAATAAAAACTTTGAGGGTCGCCGATGACACTGTAATTCTGTCAGAGACAGCAAAGGACTTGGAAGAAAAATTGAATGAAATGGATAGTGTCTTGAAGGGAGGATATAAGATGAACATCAACAAAAGCAAAACGAGGATAATGGAATGTAGTTGAATTAAGTTGGGTGATGCTGCGGGAATTAGATTAGGAAATGAGACACTTAAAGTAGTAAAGGAGTTTTGCTATTTGGGGAGCAAAATAACTGATGATGGTCAAAGTAAAGAGGATATAAAATGTAGACTGGCAATGGGAAGGAAAGCGTTTCTGAAGAAGAGAAATTTGTTACCATCGAGTATTGATTTAGGTGTCAGGAAGTCGTTTCTGAAAGTATTTGTGTGGAGTGTAGCCATGTATGGAAGTGAAACATGGACGATAAATACACTCTTGGAAATTGAAATAAGAACACCGTGAATTCATTGTCCCAGGAAGGGGAAACTTTATTGACACATTCCTGGGGTCAGATACATCACATGATCACACTGACAGAACCACAGGCACATAGACACAGGCAACAGAGCATGCACAATGTCGGCACTAGTACAGTGTATATCCACCTTTCGCAGCAATGCAGGCTGCTATTCTCCCATGGAGACGATCGTAGAGATGCTGGATGTACTCCTGTGGAACGGCTTGCCATGCCATTTCCACCTGGCGCCTCAGTTGGACCAGCGTTCGTGCTGGACGTGCAGACCGCGTGAGACGACGCTTCATCCAGTCCCAAACATGCTCAATGGGGGACAGATCCGGAGATCTTGCTGGCCAGGGTAGTTGACTTACACCTTCTAGAGCACGTTGGGTGGCACGGGATACATGCGGACGTGCATTGTCCTGTTGGAACAGCAAGTTCCCTTGCCGGTCTAGGAATGGTAGAACGATGGGTTCGATGATGGTTTGGATGTACCGTGCACTATTCAGTGTCCCCTCGACGATCACCAGTGGTGTACGGCCAGTGTAGGAGATCGCTCCCCACACCATGATGCCGGGTGTTGGCCCTGTGTGCCTCGGTCGTATGCAGTCCTGATTGTGGCGCTCACCTGCACGGCGCCAAACACGCATACGACCATCATTGGCACCAAGGCAGAAGCGACTCTCATCGCTGAAGACGACACGTCTCCATTCGTCCCTCCATTCACGCCTGTCGCGACACCACTGGAGGCGGGCTGCACGATGTTGGGGCGTGAGCGGAAGATGGCCTAACAGTGTGCGGGACCGTAGCCCAGCTTCATGGAGACGGTTGCGAATGGTCCTCGCCGATACCCCAGGAGCAACAGTGTCCCTAATTTGCTGGGAAGTGGCGGTGCGGTCCCCTATGGCACTGCGTAGGATCCTACGGTCTTGGCGTGCATCCGTGCCTCGCTGCGGTCCGGTCCCAGGTCGACGGGCACGTGCACCTTCCGCCGACCACTGGCGACAACATCGATGTACTGTGGAGACCTCACGCCCCACGTGTTGACCAATTCGGCGGTACGTCCACCCGGCCTCCCGCATGCCCACTATACGCCCTCGCTCAAAGTCCGTCAACTGCACATACGGTTCACGTCCACGCTGTCGCGGCATGCTACCAGTGTTAAAGACTGCGATGGAGCTCCGTATGCCACGGCAAACTGGCTGACACTGACGGCGGCGGTGCACAAATGCTGCGCAGCTAGCGCCATTCGACGGCCAACACCGCGGTTCCCGGTGTGTCCGCTGTGCCGTGCGAGTGATCATTGCTTGTACAGCCCTCTCGCAGTGTCCGGAGCAAGTATGGTGGGTCTGACACACCGGTGTCAATGTGTTCTTTTTTCCATTTCCAGGAGTGTAGTTTAGACAGGAAAAGAATAGAAGCTTTCGAAATGTGGTGCTACAGAAGAATGCTGAAGATTAGATGGGTAGATCACATAACTAATGAGGAGGTGTTGAATAGGATTGGGGAGAAGAGAAGTTTGTGGCACAACTTGACTAGAAGAAGGGATCGGTTGGTAGGACATGTTCTGAGGCATCAAGGGATCACCAATTTAGTATTGGAGGGCGGCGTGGAGGGTAAAAATCATAGAGGGAGACCAAGAGATGAATACACCCAGCAGATTCAGAAGGATGTATGTTGCAGAAGGTACTGGGAGATGAAGAAGCTTGCACAGGATAGAGTAGCATGGAGAGCTGCATCAAACCACTCTCAGGACTGAAGACCACAGAAACAACAACAACATATGTAAAAATCATCGGCACAACAGGAAGGCGCTAGAAACTTCAAAATTTATATTCGGGTTCCTTTTTCATTGTAATTTAATGGAAAGAGTATGCTGGATCTCCCAAAGTAATATATTGGTTGAAATTCGTGGCTTTCTGTTTTTGTGTCCTAAGAGTATGGAAGCAAGATTGTCAGTAACAAACCATGAGTTCTGTAACCATTCTATCCACTGATTAGTGAAGAAACTACTGGATGTGACAAACCTAATAGTGACAAGTAAACAATGGAGACGCATGAAGTAATGAAGACCTAAATGTGTATGAGTAACAAGTATGTATTTATACATTTTAGGAAGAACCTTGGTAATATTATAAGTAAAAAGTGTTGTTTTATTGGAAATGGTTCCACAGTAATATTAAAAAGATATGCAAATTTGTTTGTAAGCAGAAGCTGAAATGGCAATGAGACCTATTGTCTGCATTAGAGCAAACTAATAAATAGTAGAAGAGATTGCTTAGTGTTATGGAATAAATGCAGATAAGTTGTAATGATGAACTCACCTTGTATAGCAAGTAATGGCAATAATAATGAAATTGAACAGTGTTTGTGGTTGAGACATGAAGAACATGTCCTTGAAGTATTTATGAGGTTGGAGCTGACCATTATTTTGGTGTAGTGTGTGCTAGGACGTGCCTACACATATTAATGTTATGAGTTGGAAGCATTAATGCGACTGTAGTTACCGTTACTTTAGATGAGACAAAGCAGCTCGTGATGTCCTATAGGTTTAGGAATTTAGCATAATGCATATCCATGATTACTTAATGCACTTTGGTGGTAGTCGAAAGAGACTACCTGTGGTTCAGTATCCAATCAAGTGGAAATGGATTGCCACGTGAGCAAACTGATCAGCTGCAATACGCCACAGAAATGAAACCAATGTGCTATCCCATGCTTTAAATTCTTAATAGAGTGAGTATTACATAAGTACATACACTAGCAATGTAATTGAATAACATAACTGCAGACATGAAACATTATTAATAGCTCAGCATAATTAAACTTCAATGAAATGTGAAGCTGACAGCAGGAAAGGACCAATAAGTTAATTTAGTAATCGACTAATCATAGTGCGTTTTGAACACTCAACAATTGTACTCCTATTACCATAAGTTACTCAAATGTACAGAGAAGCTAAGAATGACAACTAATAATTAAGTATACTCATACCGTCTCTAAGAATGAGATAGCTGATCATGAGTCAGCCTGTAAATAAATACAGATGTATCAGGACTGTACCGAGCATAGGTTCAGTGTTCCGGCCCAGAAATAATAATTTGAGATTTGAAGGTTTCATGATTGTATGCCTTGGGCATAAAATTTTCTTTAATATGTGATTAATGGCATATTGAGCCGTTTGTTTACCGATTTAATTACAGTAAATTAACCATGAGATTGAAATAGAAAACCATTCTGTTAACTTTGTTTCAGTGACGAGTGAGAGGTAAAGTGTATATATCCCCATTTCATTGTGATCCTCCCTTAGTTATTAGGTGAACAGAGTCTGAGGCACCCTTTTTGTTTGTTCTACAGGACAAACCAGATAATGGCAGCCTGGTAGCTGCGTGAAAGTGTGGAATGACTTGGACACAACTCACAGTGACCCCTCCCATTTCCCCATTGTAGTATAGAGTGGATGTGAAGGACGCACACCATAGCAAGTTCCCTCATCTGCCCTTGTGAATTGAAATGCAGAATGCCAGCCAAAGTGGCTACAACAACGTATGTAAAAGTGGAAGTGTTATGATTCATGAAATTCTCTTTCAGGTGTAGAAAAGACTGCTAAGATTTCATTATTTATTTATGTTACAAGAATAACCATGTAATTTTCTTTGTACCTATGTATGTAAAAATATCTACAGACAATTTAATAGGTTTAAGATTTTCGCCTAATTAAGTGAAAAACTTGAGCCAAACATTTTCATAATTTTACACGTTTATATGTTTATGTATTTGAGGCAATATGTATACCTATTTGTTTCATTGACTTTCGAAACTACTTAAAATTTTGAATGATTTTCTAGGCAGTAGCATGCCGTCCGTTTAATACATGTTTCATGAATAACTTAATATGCATTGCATTAGTGCCATGAATTTTGCAGACTTGCAATTTACGTATTTTATAGATGTTCTTATCAGTTTTGCAATTTTGCTTAAGAGGCACTTAACATGCCAGTAATCTAAATAATTGAAGTAGATAATAAGTTTTCTTTTAATATTTCTAAATATTTAAATTTAAATTTTTCCATTTTCATAGGGAGTTAAGCTGTACTCTTGCTTCCCTTTCTGTAATTAATTTTTTTTTTTCATTTACATTCAAAAACATTAAGTAGAGGCTGATGTATGGAAGCAGCCTACTCATGCCATATAGAATTCATATGCTTTCCATTGTATGCCAGCCTAGTCCACTGTAACTAGATATGATGTCACGAATGTTGCGCAATACCTTAAAAGTAAAGCAAATGATCTGAAAGGTTAATAGCATGTCAGGAATGATGCTAAAATAATAATGTGTTAAGTTTCAGTTTAGTAACTTTAACAGTTTTTGAAATTTGGACACTTTACGTAAAAATCATTGGCACAACAGGAAGGAGCTAGAAACTTCAAATTTTATATTCAGATTCCTTTTCCATTGTAATTTAATGGAAACAGCATGCTGGATCTCCCAAAGTAATATATTGGTTGAAATTCATGATTTTCTGTTTTTGTGTCCTAAGAGTATGGAAGCAAGATAGATTAAGTAAGTGACTGGATAAAGCTAGGATGTTTATATTTAGGTAGAATGGAGATATGCTATAATAACAAAGATGTGAGAAGTTTCCTAAAGGTAGCTATAAAACTATAGCTGTAGCATCTCCCCAAAGGGCAAGTTCAGAGACCGAGCGAGGTGGCGCAGTGGTTAGCACACTGGACTCGCATTCGGGAGGACGACGGTTCAATCCTGTCTCCGGCCATCCTGATTTAGGTTTTCCGTGATTTCCCTAAATCGTTTCAGGCAAATGCCGGGATGGTTCCTTTGAAAGGGCACGGCCGATTTCCTTCCCAATCCTTCCCTAACCCGAGCTTGCGCTCCGTCTCTAATGACCTCGTTGTCGACGGGATGTTAAACACTAACCACCACCACCACCACCAAGTTCAGAGCTCATCTATTGCGTGCAGTGCAACTAAAATAACTCTCTCACCAAAAGTATTTAACCTAGCCACATCAGAATATTATTACAGAGACTTACCTATGTGCTGATAGCACAATTAAATTAAGAGCTTCATTGGCCTTCAGCGAATAAAGCAATTAATTATTTAGTAACTTGAAGTGGTGCTTTACTAGTCTGAGTGGCTAGTTAGGAAGGCAAATTTTGTCAGCTGTGCCTCTGATGGTCCACACCATGGCTATATAAATAAGAGCGCTGTGAGCTAGAGTCAGGCCTTAATTCTCTTCTAGATTCATATCAGCGTGCACTCCGTCACAGAAGCCACGTTGCGTTTGTGCAGTTGCAAGGAACAACCTTGGATGCCATATTACGTACCTCGGTATGCATGTAATGACTTCGCATTGGGGTAAAGTGTTAATTGTGGAACGACTCCAGTGCTTTGTTCTCAGTTTGCATATGTCGTATTTTCATGTGTCGCCACAGGACAGATCTTCTATCAGTACTAGTGTGGCGTTTGATGAGTATTAACATTAAAATTTCACGAGCATTCGCTTTGAACATTTAAGTCGATAACAATTATTGAACAGTTTCATTATCTACGGATAATAGGATCAGCAATAGACTCTGAACAGCTCTGATAATGCAATAGCTGATAGTAGAATTGATAGGGTAAACATGTGTCTGGAACTTTATGCCTTATCATTTTCAGAATATAGTGAAAATTGTTATGAACTTCAATGATCAATGACTTTATTTCTCCAACAGAGTGGGCACAGTGAACTTTAATTACAGGCCTCACATTTTTGCTAATTACTTTCTGGTTGCCAACACAGTAGTTAGAGAGCCTGTGTTGAGAACGGCAACAATACAATAGAAATAAATTTTCCACCCGCCGCCCCACACTATTATCATGCCACTCAGTTTATTCCAATTCCACTTCATGCCGTTTGGCCTAAAGAACACATGGAAAACGTGGCAACATTTCATTGACTCTATCTTGTGACAGTTCGAGTTTTGCTTTGCTTATCTGGACGACATTCTCGTTTTCAGCAGCTTAGCTGAGGAACATGAAAATCATCTGTCTACAGTCCTCCAGACCTTGAACACCAACGGTGTCAAGGACAACAAAGGCAAGTTTCAGTTGGGCCAGGCTTCAGTCTCCTTCCTTGGTTACACCATCTCCGCTGACGGAATACAACCTCCCAAAGCTCATGTGCAAACTATCACGTCTCTGCAGCCCCCGGCTACTTACAAAGAGCTATGCCGTTTCCTCGGCACCATCAATTACTATTGTTGCCATCTGACTTCCGCCACCACTGTTGAGGCACCCCTGACAGATGCACTATCATGCAAACAAACTTCCGGTATCCAGCCCGTCTCTTGGACTGCTCCAATGGTAGAGGCCTTCAAAGCTCACGCTGTGACACTCGCCCACCTCAACCCCTCGGCCGAGTTATTCATCAATACGGCTGCCAGTGACATCAAGGTGGGGGCAGTGTTGCAACAACAAGGGCGACATGGTTTCTCCCCTTCATTTCTTCTCCAAGAATCTATCTACAGCTCAGAGAAAATATTCTGCCTTCGATAGAGAGCTCCTTGCTGTTTACGGGGCAATCAAACATTTCTGCCCTGATGTCGAGGGATGCTCGTTTTTCATCCTCACCTGTCACAAACCACTGGCAGAAGCGTTCTGCAACCCACTTGAGGACCCACCCCCTTGATGTTACTGCCACTTTGACCTGGTTTCTCAATTCACAACGAACATCAAGGGTGCAGATAACGTCGCTGCGGATTTCTTCTCATGGATCAGTCCTGTTTCCCACATTGTTGATCTTTCCGATCTGGCCTCCCTCCAAGCTTCTGATGAAGATTCTCAGGCTCTTCTATGAGACCCACAAACGTCACCTGTTTTCACAAAGGCTAAATTTTGCTGGTGTTTCCAACGAGGTGTGGTGTGATTCTTCGACCAGCACCCTATGCCCTTTGCTACCACCCGGGCTGTGCTGACAGGTTTTCAATGCCCTGCATAACCTAGCCCACCGGGGTGTTCGAGCCACCACACATCTCGTGTCAGAACGTTTTGTTTGGAAGAATATCAAATGGGACTGTCAAACCTGGGCAAGCAGATGCACTGATCGCCAGCACAACAAGATCAGCCACTACACCTCCCCACCTACAGGCAAGTTCGACATTCCTGCAGGATGATTCCGTCACATACATATTGATCTGATCAAGCCTCTTCCTCCTTCAGAGAGCCATAGATATATCTTATCAACTATCAACCGTTTCTCTCGCTGGGTCAAGGCTGTTCCTCTCCCTAACATTACTGTCAAGAACGTAGCCATGGCTTTCATTGATTCGTGGATCACTCGTTTCGCGTGCCCATCGACAGTTTGAATCCTCCCTTTTCACCATCCTCTGCAGTATCTGTGGTATTAAAAAAATACACACTACCACCTATCACCCAAAAAGCAATGAGTTGCTGGAGAGATGGCACCACACCCTCAAGACGGCCCTTCAATGCCATGATTGTCTGGTTGAAAGCTCCCCTGTGGGTGCTACTTGGTCTACGCTCAACCTATAAACCTGACCTACAGGAGACTATATACGAATTTGTTTTCAATGAGAATCCGGTCCTACCGGGGGAACTCATTCTTCCCCAGGTTAGCGAGGATCTTCCCCCTTCGCCAGATTTCATTAGCCGGATACACATGCATTTCCAACAAACATGTTTGCACCCACACATCAGTCACTCACCACTCGAGACTTATGTTCCCACCAGACTCTCCGACTGCTTCCAATTCATGCTGCGTGATAATGCAGTTAGGCAGCCTCTTCAACCTCCTTATCTTGGCCCCTACAAGGTCCTGAAGCGGGGGGACATGACTTTTGATATCATGATTAAAGACTGCACACAGACAGCTTCTCTGCATCGCCTGAAACTGGCTTTCATTGACCCTGATGGTCTGACACCGCCGCAGTCGGACTCTGCAGATGATCCATCCTTGATCAAGAATGAAGACATGCTCCCATCAACCTCACTGCACAACTCTTCTGTCGAAGACTGTTCACCAGCGTTCACTGGTTTCCCGACCTCTCCCCATTTCAGGCTGCACAGAAACACCTACTATCAGTTTGTCCTGCAGTGTGCCACTGCACTGAGTGAACAACACTTCTATACTGATGTTGGACGACTGAGTGCTCATTCTTTTGACAGATACTGAGGTCCCACCACTGGATGGTCCCTTACACGTCAACATTGCACACAACCTCACACTCCCGCGCAAGTGTGACTGAGGATCTCTACGTGCTTTCATTTCTATGGACGGCTCGATCCACTTAAGGGCCACACATGCCTCCATCACACCATCGACTGCCCCACCCACTTACTCCTGGGCTGGCTGCTGCCTCATCTGGCCACAGTGACTGACTGGCTATGAAGTGGACCTGCCTGCACAACCCACCTCATTCGAGATGGAAGTACCTTTGGTGCGCCTGCCTACATTCATTTACACCAATGTCGACCACCCGCATGCCCTCACCCTTGGACATCAGTGCTCCGTACTGATGGCGAGGGGGGGGGAGGGGGGTAGGCTGTGTGGCACCAATAGTATGTATTGACCACAAAACTTAATATCTATGAAATCTAAATGCTCTGTTGAGCCTCCATCTTAACTTTACTTTAGTCATTTCTTTGTTATACTTTATTCTGTACGGATGCAGTGTCAAGTGTAAATATATACGAGCTATGACATACATGGGAATTAAGTTTTCTATATCCCGATTACTGATCCTGTTCCTGTAGTTGTAATTCCTTAACGTTAGAAAAGGTTTTACCATGACACTTCAACCGAGCGAGGTGGCGCAGTGGTTAGACACTGGACTCGCATTCAGGAGGACGACGGTTCAATCCCGCGTCCGGCCATCCTGATTTAGGTTTTCCGTGATTTCCCTAAATCACTCCAGGCAAATGCCGGGATGGTTCCTCTGAAAGGGCACGGCCGACTTCCTTCCCCATCCTTCCCTAATCCGATGAGACCGATGACCACGCTGTCTGGTCTCCTTCCTCAAACCAACCAACCAACCATGACACTTCTGTAGGTAAATAGTTATCTCCATATACTGACTGCATGACTGCACTGTACACAAACACTTCTATTATATCAAAATTAATATTAAGATCTCATATTTAAGATGGTTTTTACTGCATATTGTCTCTGCTGCTGCATCAAATTCTACTAATTTCACACATAAGCTGATTACTTCAGATGTTACTTATCCTCCACATATGCTGACACCTTTCATTTTCAGTTAACCTGCCTCTTTATTTGACTTAAATTCTTTAATCATGGTACCAGTTTACTTTCTTCCATCCTCTTACTCCCTTACTTATCACTAACATAACATAATATACATATATACAAAGATAACACTAGAGAAACCTTTTCTACAATATTTCTATTCTAAAGTATCCTACTGTACACAATTACATGAAAGTCAAACATAGAATGTCTTTGATTCACATGTAAACTACAGATAGGATAGGAGAAAGTTTGACTGCCTCAGAAATCATGAAAAATGAGACAGACAACTGTGGTAAGCATTATTGTCACATAATGAATCCAACACAGAATGTTTAACCCCCTATTTGCTTGTAGGTCTTACATCTAATTTAGTGCACATTATAGTAAGTTCCTCTTCTCCTTTTATGGGATAGTCATAGCTACCCACACCATCATTCAACATCTCACTAAAATTAGAAATCACACTCATCTTACTGCTATCAATTACATTACCTTACCTGTGATTACATCACATTTATATACAATTGTCTCTTCATCACTACCTGCTCTAGTACGAGCCAAAACTGGAGCATTATCTAGTTTAAATGGTTTGATCAAGAATTAAAATCATCTCCTCTATTTCTTTTACTTTAATTTCTCCTACCATTTCTGTGCCCATTCTGTCTATCCTCCAGCCAACCATTTCTTGAAGTTCTAATATAATTAATCCTGTTCATCCTATTTACCTGAAATTCTCGCCCTGATTGAGTATTGTCATCAAAATTCCTCCTACGATCTTCCACTGAGGGCTTTACCCTCTCCACTTTATCAACATAAATCAAGAAATCATTAATATTACCCCTAGGGACAGGTACAAGCAATTCTCTAACTCTCTGAGGCAACTTAGTTTCTGAACCTGTAATTATTGATCCACTACCTAGCTCTTTGTCCAAATATTTCAGTTTGTTTATCCAAAGCTGACAGAAACCTTTCACAGTACCTACCCTTCCTTGAGTCAAATCTCTCTTCTCTCCAAAATTCACTCAAAATTCTCTGCTGCATCTCTTTGGACCAATATTCATCTAAAAATGCTTTCTCAAAGCTTTGCCACAAAGTACAGCTATCAGCTACCTGAGCTGCCCATCCACAGGCATTCCCTTTCAAGAAACCTCTTACAAATTACATTTTCTCTGTGTCATTCCATGTTTCAGGCAAATCATTAAATGCTCTAATGAAATAAATTGGATGCACTTCTCCATATGGTTCAAAATTATTAAATTTCTTACAACTAACAAATGAAGGACTGTTTGGGGCACTACATACTCTATGCTTTTGATTTTGTACCTCTTCCATTTTTTCTCTACTTCAGTCAATTTTGAATCTACATTTTTACTTAGTTTTACCAGTTTTTCCTCTATCACGACTGCACACTTGGTTACTATCTCTGTTTCTAAATCATTTTTAATATGATCAATTTGGTTCTCAAGTTTAACCCGGTTTTCAGCACAAAATTTCCTGGCAGCTTTGACCTCATATTTACATTGTTTTTCAGAAGCCTCCACCTTCCCACTATAGTCATCACAAAGCTTCCTTCTCTCTTCTACACATTTACTACTCATTAATGTTAATTTCTCATTAGTATTCTGCTCTACTTTCTTTATATTTTCATCATAATCTTTAACTACTGCTTAAACCTTCCTGTTTAATTCTGAAAGATTAGAGCTGACTACCTGAATCTCCTTCTTAATTTCTTTCTTCAGTTCATCTTTTAAACTAAACGTGTCAGTTCTAATGCTATCAATTTTCTTTTACACCCTATTAATATCTTTTTTTCATACTACTAATGTCTTCTTTCGCACTACTAATGTCTTCTTTAGTACTCATGTTACTCAAACTACTCATAATTTGCATCAACATTGCTTCCAATTTTTCTCTGCCACAAACTTTTGCCTTCTCTGTTTTTCATTACTATGTTCCTCCTCTTTAACCTTAATGATTTCATCCACTTCAATACTATTTTCACCCATTTCGCTCACATCACTATACAATGTATATGAAGCTTTTATCATTCCATCTACAATAGGACTTGCATCCCTATCATTCAAAGTTACATTCATGTCTGATTCATAATCTCTGTCATCTACAGAACAAGTCTCCTGTTGTCCCTTGTCTCCCATCACCCTGTCGTGTTCATTAAGGTCACTCATTATGTATCACTTAATACAAAACAGCTTTTGCAATTAATTACCTCGTTTTTAATCACTTGTTGGCTGCTGCTCTGCTGTGGTTGTCTGCTGTGGTTATGGTCTGCTGCAAGTTGTTATTCTCTTGGCAAGGCGTCTTGTTTATCTCTGTCAGCTGTGTCCACCTACATGCTGCTTTGCTTCTCCTGTACTTGGTGTGTGATGTACCTTTTGCATTTCTTGCTTTTATGTTTTCGTATTCCTTAAAGGCAAAGAGAAAAGGTGAAATGGTAGCCCAGCATACAGCCTGTGCCTACTATCATGTATTTTTGATTTTCAAATGTTAAAAAACATAAGCTGTTTTTTCCTTGCTCTCTGCTAATAAGCGAGGTAGACACATGCTATTTTACAGTGTAAATGGCGGTAGCCATTTTGATTATGGGAATAAGTGAAAAGTGTATTTTTTGTGTGTGTCAAGAAATAATACTTTCGTATTTCATTAGTGAAAAATTGAGTTATTATTCCAAGTAGTACTGTAATAAGAAGAACTGAAACCCACCTGTGTACATCGGACTTATCACGAAGATCAGATTACCATATCATGGACACGGTCAAGTTTTTGTAGGAAGATACGGCTATCAGACATAGTATTATTAATTGGTAAGCATAAACTTACAGCAAGGGGAAGACTATTTCGTCCATGCAGAACTAATATAAACTAATATGAGCTCATTTACAGGCATAGCCCAGTTTATTCTGCTTGTCTGAGTGCCAAAAAATTAATCTCATAAATTCCATATACCTAAACATATTTTTTATTATAGATATTTTTTTATTATATTATAAAGTGGCCATTGTGACAGGACGATATGTAGTGAGCAAAATTGTGAATACTAGTATTGTTAAGACAATGAATATTCATGTATGTTAATAATTTCTTTCTGTTTCATGTACTCTGATGACATGACAGAGACTATGATGTAACACTGGAAAACTACTAACAGAAAGAAAATGAATTAATAAATAAATTAGAAGGAAAAAGACAACAATACGAGAGTGGACAACAAAGTACAATAGAAGGAAGTACCAGTTACAAGACAAGAATAAGGTAGGACCGCACAATGCATGTAGAAAATGCGTTCCTAGTAGACCCATTATAAAATCCAAGCACCTATTTCCTAAAATCCAAAACCTAAAACTTTAAGGATTAACGCAATTGCAGTCAAGTAGAGAGAATGACATTTCTTTATCAGTGCGAAAAGCATATTGAGTGAACAACAACTGAGATTACAATTACATAGAGTTGTATAAGCATTCTGTCATGCAAGAAATAGCATGGAAGTAAAATTTAAACTGAGAAAGTATTAATTTTGGTAACTGCAGAGGCGTAAAGATTTCTATAATGGATGGACAAAACAATAAGGAAATGTCATTTCAAAATCAGAATGCCAATGGAGTAGACTTGCATTTGCAAAATGTAACAATGAGTGGTTTGGAACCATCAGGCGATGATTATTTGGATGCTGGGCGTGACATGCCATTGTTGCATTCGACGCCTGTGAATGCAGAACATTTCATTACAAGCAATACGTTGATTACAGTAGATGAAATTAATGACACATCAAGACAACAGAATATTTTAAATGAAAGTAGTACACGTAGTACAGACGCAGATACTGACAGGCGTAGGCCAGAAGTGACTAGGGAAGATATGTAAGCCTTATTTCGAGCCTTAACAAACATAAATTCAAAGATGTTGAGTTTAGATGCAATACAAACAGAAATGAATAGTACAAAAGCAGACATGAAAACAGTAAATTCAAAATATGTCGGGTTCAGAAAAAATACAAACAGACATGACCACAGTAAAGTCTGAGATCGGGAAGGTAAATACAAACATGACATACATTTCAGGCAAGGTAAAAATTTTGGGCACAGAACTCAATAATCAGGGTACAAAGTTCACACAACAGATTTCACAAATCTCTACAGAAGTGGATAGGAAAATTGATAAATAAATACAAACTTCAGTTCAAGATATTAATGAGAAATTAAAAGGCACAGTGAAAGAAAAAGCTGAAACAATTACACGTAGGTATGGACAGGAGCTATCCGGAATCAGAGAAACTCAGGATAATTTACAGGTAATGCAAAACAATATGCAGGTTAATATAGATAATGTAGAATCAGAAGTAGTGAAGCTGCATTCTTTCTGCAATTACTTACTAGAAAGCATAAAGAAAATCACAATGGAGATAGCATTACTTAAGTTAGAACATAAAAGAATCAATTCAGATATTGTGCATCTTTATGAAACAGTAAAGGGTAACACAGAAGATGAAAACACAACATTCACAGAAAAATGCATACGTGAACAGCGTACCTATATGGAAGTGGTAAAGGAAGTAATGGGAGACAATGAATAAGAAATTTTAAGATGCGTAGAACATGATTTTGAATAGGTAGAACAAAGATTAATGGACGAAATAGTTCACAAACAAACTACGGTAATATTATCACCAGGGGTGGTAAACAGAGCTATAAACAGCTGTCCATCGGTAAGACAAATCAGTGGCGCAGACAACAATGCCCAACCCATGCCACACGACCACATGCCGACGCGGCCGCAAGTAACGGGCAAAACTTTTTGAGATACATATGTCATCACTGCATGTAAATGCAGTTCCATCCTGCTGGACAACGTTGTTAATGGGCAAGAGTTTGACGGTTTCCTGTATTTTCAAATGGAACAAAGCAAACACTGCCGGTAGTGTTTGTCTGAGCCTTTAGGAATGTACTGCCTAGGATATGGACAGAAGCTCAAAAGATCAAATATGTGATACAACACACAGAAGGTGATGCCATTTTGTAGGCTACAGAGATGTTGGAGCTCTGTGAGATATATGATCAATTTGAGAATGCATTCTTAGATAAATACTGGTCAACAGCTATCATATCAGCCAAAATTCGGGGGGCGGGGGGGGGGGGGGGGGGGGGGAGGGGGGGGGCAAGAAACTATTTTGAAACATAGCTAAACATGTCCCACTACTGGACTAATCTGATATCTCATGTTGATGTACTGAAAATTTTAAAGAACAAGTTGCCTGCAAATGTTAGGGAAGAATTAGTAACCATTCCCGAATACAATCATGAGTATTTTCTCTCAGTGCTCGACTCAAAAGATCTAATTCATGAGGATGGGCAAGCCATGCCTAGTTATCATAATGGTATTGAACACAACCCAAATGGGAGGAACAACTACGGTAACAGCAATGGCTTTGGAAACTATAATGGTCATGTGCATATGAATGAATGGCATCCTTATGCACTGCCGCGCTACAACGGAAATCCATACAATCGGTTTACCTATCAGCCACAGGGTGACCGAAGGTACAAAAACAAGTATCTGCTCCATTGGTATGGCAATGGCCAACATAGGAGAAATTCAAGATGAAACTTTGATACTCGGCGACAAGGAAATGCAAATTACCAGGATCAGAATCTGAAACATAGGGACTCGAAAGAGAACCAGCAACCCATACAGTCAAACCGAAACAACCAGGACACCAGCTGGTGAACAAATGGTGAAAATAGCAGAAATGACGACATAAAATAAAACAATACCTCTACTGCCCCAAGGAAATAACAGTAATCGAGCATGACTAGAGGAAGAAGGTAATGAATGGTCAGTGTGCAACAGTAATAATCTTAATGACAGAATCACTAATCCTAACAGAAATAGGAAAGAGTGTGTAGACACTGAAACAAACTTACACATACAGCATATCCCTAATCTGTTTTTTAAGGTATGATAAGGAAGCAGGATTGAAAGAAGATTGGTTGACTGAAGAGAAAGAAACAACACGCAAAGTAAGTGAAATTATTCAAGCAACAATAAAGGTAAAGGTGGGAAACATAGATATAATAGTTGTTTTGGATACTGGATTGTCAACAAGCCTGATGTCAACCAGCTTGTTTAAAGAGATAGCGCAGGAAGTAAATCTACCTATGCTACCTGTAGAGAACTGTAAGATTGTAACGGCAATGCGAAGTAAATCTAAAGTTATATATTTCAGGTCAGCATACCCATTAACATATGGGCTGTAATTTTGCAGTGTACTCTCTTGTTGGTAGACAAACTTGTAGTGAACTGTATACTTGGCATGTAGGTGTTCAGAAGATGTTGTTGTTGTGGTCTTCAGTCCAGGGACTGGTTTGATGCAGCTCTCCTTGCTACTCTATCCTGTACAAGCTTCTCCATCTCTCAGTACCTACTGCAACCTACATCCTTCTGAATCTGCTTAGTGTATTCATCTCTTGGTCTCCCTCTACCCTCCACACTGCCCCCCCCCCCCAAGTACTAAATTGGTGATCCCTTGATGCCTCAGAATATGCCCTACCAACCGATCCCTTCTTCTAGTCAAGCTGTGCCACAAATTTCTCTTCTCCCCAATTCTATTCAATACCCCCTCATTCGTTATGTGATCTACCCATCTAATATTCAGCATTCTTTTGTAGCACCACATTTTAAAAGCTTCTATTCTCTTCTTGTCTAAACTATTTACTGTCCACGTTTTACTTCCATACATGGCTACACTCCACACAAATACTTTCAGAAACGACTCCCAGACATTTAAATCTATACTCGATGTTAACAAATTTCTCTTCTTCAGAAACGCTTTCCTTGCCATTGCCAGTCTACATTTTATATCCTCTCTACTTCAACCTTCATCAGTTAATTTGCTCCACAAATGGCAAAACTCATTTACTACTATAAGTGTCTCATTTCCTAATCTAATTGCCTCAGCATCACCTGATTTAATTCGACTACATTCCATTATTCTTGATTTGCTTTTGTTGATGTTCATCTTATATCCTCATTTCAAGACACTGTCCATTCCGTTAAACTGCTCTTCCAGGTCCTTTGCTGTCTCTGACAGAATTACAATGTCATCGACGAACATCAAAGTTTTTATTTCTCCTCCACGGATTTTAATTCCTACTGCAAATTTTTCTTTTGTTTCCTTTACTGCTTGCTCAATATACAGATTGAATAACATCGGAGATAGGCTACAACCCTGTCTCACTCCCTTCCCAATGACTGCTTCCCTTTCATGCCCCTCTACTCTTATAACTGCCATCTGGTTTCTGTACAAACTGTAAATAGCCTTTCACTACCTGTATTTTATGCCTGCCACCTTCAGAATTTGAAAGAGATTATTCCAGTCAACATTGTCAAAAGCTTTCTCTAAGTCTACAAATGCTAGAAATGTAGGTTTGCCTTTCCTTAATCTATCTTCTAAGATAAGTCGTAGGGTCAGTATCGCCTCACACATTCCATTTCTACGGAATCCAGGCTGATTTTCCCTGAGGTCAGCCTCTACCAGACCAGTTTTTCCATTCATCTGTAAAGAATTTGTGTTAGTATTTTGCAGCTGTGACTTATTAAACTGATAGTTTGCTAATTTTCACATATATCAACACCTGCTTTCTTTGGGATTGGAATTATTATATTCTTCTTGAAGTCTGAGGGAATTTCGCCTGTCTCATACATCTTGCTCACCAGATGGTAGAGTTTTGTCAGGGCTGGCTCTCTCAAGACTATCAGTAGTTCTAATGGAATGTTGTCTACTCTTGGGGCATTGTTTCGACTTAGGTCTGTCAAACACTTCACACAGTATCATATCTCCCATTTCATCTTCATATACATTCTCTTCCATTTCCATAATATGCCCTCAAGTACATTGCCCTTGTATAGACCGTCTATATACTCCTTCCACCTTTCTGCTTTCCCTTCTTTGCTTAGAACAGGTTTTCCATCTGAGCTCTTGATATTCATACAAGTGGTTCTCTTTTCTCCAAAGGTCTCTTTAGTTTTCCCACAGGCAGTATCTATCTTACCCCTAGTGATATATGCCTCTACATCCTTACATTTGTCCTCTAGCCATCTCTGCTTAGCTATTTTGCACTTGCTGTCAATCTCATTTTTGAGACATTTGTATTCCTTTTTGCCTGCTTCATTTACTGCATTTTTATATTTTCACCTTTCATTAATTAAAATCAATACATTCAACATATTCTTTCCCCCATTGTTGTCAATCCCTAATGCTCTCCCTGAAACTCTCTACAACCTCTGGTTCTGTCAGTTTATCCAGGTCACATCTCCTTAGATTCTCACCTTTTTCCAGTTTCTTCAGTTTTAATCTACAGTTCATAACCAATAGATTGTGGTCTGAGTCCACATCTTCCTCTGGAAATGTCTTACAATTTAAAACCTGGTTCCTAAATCTCGGTCTTACCATTATATAATGTATCTGAAACCTTCCAGTATCTCCAGTCCTCTTCCATGTACACAGCCTTCTTTCATGATTCTTGAACCAGGTGTTAGCTATGATTAAGTTATGCTTTGTGCAAAATTCTACCAGACAGCTTCCTCTTTCCTTCCTTACCCCCATTGCATATTCACCTACTACTTTTCCTTCTCTTCCTTTTCCTACTATTGAATTCCAGTCACCCATGACTATTATATTTTCATCTCCCCTCACTATCTGAATAATTTCTTTTATCTCATCATACATTTCATCAATCTCTTCATGATCTGTGGAGCTAGTTGGCATATAAACTTCCACTTTTGTGGTAGGCATGGGCTTCATATCTATCTTGGCCGCAATAATGCATTCACTATGCTGTTTGCGGTAGCTTACCCACATTTCTATTTTTTTATTCATTATTAAACCTACTCCTGCAATACCCATAGTTGATTTTGTATTTATAACCCTGTATTCACCTGACCAGAAGTCTTGCCCCTTCTGCCACTGAACTTCACTAATTCCCATTATATCCAACTTTAACCTATCCATTTCCCTTTTTAAATTTTCTAACCTACCTGCCCGATTAAGGGATCTGACATTCCTTGCTCCAATCTGCAGAATGCAAGTTTTATTTCTCCTGATAATGACGTTCTCCTGAGTAGTCCCCTCCCGGAGATCCAAATGGGGGACTATTTTACCTCCGGAATATTTTACCCAAGAGGACACAATCATCATTTAACCATACAGTAAAGCTGCATGCCCTCGGGAAAAATTATGGCTGTAGTTTCCCCTTGCTTTCAGCTGTTCGCAGTACCAGCACAGCAAGGTTGTTTTGGTTAGTGTTACAAGGCCAGATCAGTCAATCATCCAGATTGTTGCCCCTGCAACTACTGAAAAGGCTGCTGCCCCTCTTCAGGACCCACACATTTGTCTGGCCTCTCAAGAGATATCCCTCCATTGTGGTTGCGCCTACAGTACACCTATCTGTATCGCTGAGGCACGCAAGCCTCCCCACCAATGGCAAGGTCCATGGTTACCATAGAAAATTTAGTAATAGGAGAGCAACAGATAATGGTTCATTTTGTGATGGAAGACAGACTGCCAGATAATGTTAAACCATTAAAGGGAAACATATTTAAGACAAAATTGAAGTAACTGTTAATTGATAAACATTTGCACTTCATCAAGGTATGGCGTCTTCAGAAGATATGGGTTAAAAATAGACACCGGCAGCGGGGAACATCAATTTCACACAGGAGAGTGCACACTGACAGTAGACGTAATAAGAACTACAATGACAAATCAGACTAGGCAGAAACCTGACATTAATGTTAAACTTATCTACCCTAAAATCTTAATGGCAAATGAAATGGAACTTTATGATGCTGGTGGGGAGATCTTCCATGTGCAAACAGTAGACAGTAAAATATGTAAATCCACTTGTCTTAACAATGATGGCAAAGTGAATTGACAAAATTACTCTAAGTATCATAGCATTTTTTGTAAACAACCCAATGTTATTAAGGGATATGAATATAAAATGGAAGTGTACCCACATGAAACCTATTGTAGAATGTCATATGGCATTCCTTGGGCAAAGAAAGAGGCAGTAAGACAAGAAATAGAGCATATGGTTAGAATGAAGTTTACTGAACATCAGGCAATGTCCTTGCCACAGTGGATACACCGGTTCCCGTCATATCATCGAAGTTAAGTGCTGTCAGGTGGGGCCGGCACTTGGATGGGAGACCACCCGGGACACCATGCACTGTTGCCACTTTTTTGGGGTGCCCTCAGCCTTGTGATGCCAATTGAGGAACTCCAGTCACAGAAAACCATCATAAGGACCGGGAGAGCAGTGTGCTGACCACATGACCCTCCTATCTGCATCCTCAGCTGAGGATGACACGTCGATCAGATGGTCCCAATGGGCCACTTGTGGCTTGAAGACGGGGTGCTTCATTGAACATGCACTCACCTTACTGCGTTCCAATTCTCTCAGTTGGTAAAACTGACAGAATGGTGTGATTGGTGTTAGACACGAGAGAAATAAACAAAATCATCATTCCTGTAAGAACAAGGGTAGAGAATTTTGAAGAGCAGTTATTAAAGTTTCATGGCATGAGGTACTTTACATCCCTCAATTTGAAGGCTTCATACTGGCAAATTTGATTACATGAAGAGAGTAGACAGTATACAGCTTTCATAAATTCCGGAAGAAGATATCAGTTTAGGGTGCTACCTTTCGGATTAAACATGAGCACTGGTGTATTTACTGAAGCATTAGACAGAGTACTTTGACCGGAACTGCTTAGTCAGGTTAAATGTTGATGATCTATTAATTGCAACCCAAATGTGGAAAGAACATGTAAGTATTTTGGAAAAGGTTTTTCAAAAATTTGATGAATAGAGTGTCCCAATTAACTTTAAAAGACTGAATTTGGAAAAGACAAAATAAAATTCTTAGGGCGTATCATTTCGCCAGTAGGAATCCTACCTGACCCCAGTAAACGAGATACGATATGCAACTTTCCAACACCCTACACAAAGAAACAATTAAAAAGCTTTCTGGGACTGGCCTCATTTTTCAGGAAATTTCTGCCACAACAATTGTTGAACAGTAGTTCACTACTAAACTTACTACATAAAAACAACAGTTGGTTGTGGACTAAAGAATGCTAAAATAATTTTCAGCAGATTAAGCAGGCACTGATTAACGACCTATTCTTGAACACCCAGATGTAGAATTGGACTTCTGTTTAAGCATGGATTCTTGTTATCAGGGGCTTTGCACCTGTCTGTTCCATATAATAACAAATGATGGTAAGGAAGAAGTCAATATACTCAGTTTTGCTAGTAGAACCCTCACAGAATGTGAAAGATCTTATTCTGTAAATGAGCTAGAAGCGTTAGTGGTAGTTTGGGCATTTGGCAAATTTCAATATACTATAACATACTGTAATCATCAAGCTTTGTCCTTTCTTCTTACATGTAAGTTGTTACATAAGAGAACAGCAAGGTGGTGCAAGAGTTTGATTTTGAAATAGTGTACATAAAAGGGGAACATAATGTTTTGGCAGATGCACTATCACGGTTACCCCAAGGCCTCACTGATTTGCATGAGTTAGAAGAACAAACATCAGATTCCAAGGTACTTTTAACAAATGATGGAACTTTTAGACCATATTATATCAAAATGTGCAAAAACATGCAACGCTTGAAGGAAGAGGACCCGAGATGGAACAAGGTAATAAAAAATTTGCAGGCTAGAATACATGAACATTTAGAGCAGTATTACATTAAACATAATGGAATCCTTTTTCATAGAATAGATCAATGAATCGATAAGTGGTGAGTGTGCATACCTCAGAAAGGTAATAAAAAATTTGCAGGCTAGAATACATGAACATTTAGAGCAGTATTACATTAAACATAATGGAATCCTTTTTCATAGAAGAGATCAATGAATGGATAAGTGGTGAGTGTGCATACCTCAGAAAGATGTGAACAACTTAATTCAACACAGACATCGCGCATGGGAACACTGTGGAGTGCTAAAGTGTGCTGCCAAAATTCCTATGTATTGTTATTTCCCTAATATGAGGTGATGTATACAGCAAGCTATCAGACACTGTGCGGTTTGTCAAAAGGTCAAGCATCAGAACAGGGCATGTCTTAATGTACTACACCCAATAATACCAAAGCAACTGAGGGATCTTGTATCTATTGAGGCCGCTGGACCTTAACCCCAAGCCCACAGCGGGGTCAAATACGTCATAGCCCTGTACGACGTTTTTTTAGTATTTCCAGTTATACTCAGTCAAAACAATAAGGTCTGAACAAATCATAAGATGGATTCTGGAAGACTACATACCACACATTTGGAGACCCCATGCAGTACTATACTGCAACTATATGCGAAGCAGCTAATAGCTGATCATAGGGGCAGAGTACACAAAATGCAGAGTTGAGTGCAGTGTCCCCTTTAAGATGTGCAAAGACATACTGCGCATCATGACAGAGACCATTTTAGAATTTAAGCGAATTGGTGTCCTTGGCACAGAGCCAACTTGACAAAACGGAAGTGATACGAAATGGAGTATCTATCAGCTGATTACTCTAACATAAATCAGTTACACAAACAAAAGGAACAGAGACATTTATTCCCAAGTCAGAGACTATACTGTAAAGAGCACTAATTTTAAGAGTATATCATTAGGTTAAGCATATGTAGTTTTAAGAAAAGGAGCGCATCGGCACTAGTAAACTATAGGGAGTGTAGGATACAATAAATTTGTCAACTTAACATAGGCTATTGAATGTATGTAGTTAGGAATAAGTATAAGGACTCAATGTAGAAGAGAATATACACCGGTACCTATCAGACTATATACAACAGGATTAAGACAAGTTTAAAAGAGAAGCAACAACATGTACACTTAAAAGAAACCAATTAGCACAGAACTTAAGAACTAAGCAATTTACATACAGCATGCAAGTAAGCGATGATAAGAAAGATAGAATAAAATATGCACACAGAAAAATGCATGTGACTAAGACGTTAACTATAAAATAACATATTGTACAAGATTTAGCGAGAGGAGAAGTTGTGTGCTTATAGAACTACACTTCTTTACAGATAACATTAGAAGTAGTGAGCTTAAGCATAAGCAGCAAAATAAAACTGTGAATATGAATAGTACAACATGTGGGAGATAAGCTAAGTAAATATGAAAACCAACCAATTTGCACACAATGTAATTGCATCAACTTAAACAAAATAACTGAGGTAAGTACTGTATGTTTAAAAAGCAATATGAAGAAATAAATCAATTTCACTGCTGGATAATACTAGGAAATAGAGAGAATGTGAAAGATTCTAGATTCACCTGGAGGTATTGATTAGTTAAACTATGTTTGTGCTGACATATGATACATGGAGTGAAACAAGGAAGAGAATGAAAGTGTATTAGAGTAATATGAGTCTATTTATATTTGTGGGAAGAAATAAATAAATAAATAGGGTAGGGGTGCTATTGTGAGAACCCCACAGGTAATACATGGGTATAAATGGAGATTTATGTGGAAGATTTTTAATTATATGGGTATAAGGCGATGAATATGAAGATGGATATTACAGGGGTACCTAGGAAAGGGCCACGAAGGCGATGTAAGAAAGAACAGATGATATAGTTTTAAGTCTTAGAATGAATGACTGAATGAGTGTGGGAAGTGAAGTATGATGATACATGTACAGTAAGTAATTGTGAAAATGAACATCTTGAGAAAGCAGTGAAGAGTAAAGAAGAAACAGTGAAGTCAATAGTAACAAAGGTACATGGCACATTTAACATACACCACAGCACATTAATTTACTACACATATGTCAGAATGTAAAACAACTTAGCATGAAAACTATTTCCTTAGCGACTAACTGTTACATCTTGAGCAACTGTAAGGTGAATATAAATGAAAATATGATATACAATTCATATGAGGGATGAATACAAAATGCAGTGAAACAATATTTTATACAGTGAGTTCTTGACACGCACAGAAGCAAAAGTAGTACATTTAGCTTAAGCACCTTATTCTTTAGTGGAAATCAATTACACATGACAAAAATATAATAAAATTACCGGTCACACATTACAAAGGTAAACATGTATATGTCTTTGCATCAATAAACCAGATATAGAGCTTCAAATATATGTACATGAATGTGAAATATTACAACGAGCAGTGATAAAGTTACGATTGTCAGGGGATAAAACATTCCCCATACTCGTTCACAAATGAGCACTTGTAAATATTGTACATAGTATGAAGATTTATCAAATGCCAAGGATAGAATAAGTACAAGTAGCAATCCAAGAAGTAACTTGATCTCTGAAGCAGACCCTAGCAAATCCTCTTTTTTCCATGTAGTGAATAGTGCTGGAATGTATTTTCTATGTGTAATTGTGAAGGTAAAAATGTGCAGGCAGTCGGTCTTCCAAGACAAGAAAAGAAAATGCAAATATTCAGAGTAAGTGCAAGATTCCTTCTGATTTACATATTATTGTGTAAGATGGTGTCATGGAGTCCATATATGAAACGTGAATGTGAATTGTACATTCATTTGTCAACTTTATTATTATCAATGTCTATGTCTATGTAAAACATATGTACTATTGTCCATTTTATGTGAAATTTTATTCTTGAAGGGAAACCATTTATGTATGTACGTGAAGGGCAGTGTGATGGACGAGTAAAATAATTGCACATGTGAAGTGAGACAAAAATAGTAAGGCCTGATAATAATGAAAATAATGGCTTAGCCATGACAAGAATAAACGCTACAGTCTAGCGAAGTGAATACAGTGAGTGTGATGCATGGCCACTAATTGATCTGTGAGGACCGTTGAACTACAATGCACAACTGAAGATAATGCCGAGTCCTGCAGTGGGGTCCTTACCTTCAATTGCACTGGCCGAAAATTTCGTCTAGGAGCAAGATGAGGTATTGGTGTCCTTTGGGTTGAGCACTGGAGCCAAATGCATCATATCCAGTCTCTGGACTGGGGGGCATATACAACATCGACTTCATAAGCCTGGAGAGACATTATGATGGACGCGTGGACAATGCTGGTACTCACGTGGCGCTTGGGCCACTGTGACAGGCACATCAAACAATGAGCTGCTGCTGACCATAAGTACAGCAAACAATCAGATAGTGTGTGCCAAAAGAACAGCTTCTCTGAATTGCCAATGAACTGAAAGCAAGTGAGAAAAACCACTTTTAAAACAGGGTGGAAGAACAATTTAGAAAATTAAAAATTTTTCCCCTGTTCACACACACAGCTTAACAAATGTTAGGATAAATAACAGACTAAGACACTAGCACAACATGGATGTGCAGTTATATAATATAAGTATGTATGAATGTGTTTATGTGTATGGATTTGCAATGGACAAAGAAATGAAGCTTTGTAAATATGCTTGTAGTAGCATAAGGGTATTAAAACTCCATTGAGTTGCATCAAATGACCAAACTATGAGCCCCAATGTAAATAAGGCTACTGTATACTGTCTCCCTAAATAATGAGACTTATATCCAACAGTATACAGTAGGGCAGCATTTGTGATGTACCTTTTGCATTTCTTGCTTTTATGTTTTAGTTTTCCTTAAAGGCTAAGAGAAAAAGTGAAGTGGTAGCCCAGCATAGAGCCTGCACCTACCATCATGTATTTTTGATTTTCAAATGTTAAAAAACATAAGATGTTTTTTTACTGTGTCTCGGTAAGAGTAAGGACTCGCTCTCTGCTAATGAACGACGGTAGATGCAAACTATTTTAGAGCGTAATCAGCGTTAGCCATTTCGATTATGGGAATAAGTGAAAAGCCTGTATTTTTTTATGTGTGTCAAGAAACAAAACATTCATATTTTGTTAGTGAAAAATTGAGTACTGAAATAAGAAGAACTGAAGCCCACCTGTGTACTTCGGAATTATCACGAAGATATGATTACCATATCATGGACACAGTCAAGATTTTGTAGGAGGATACAGCAATTGGACGTAGTATTATTAATTGGTAAGCACAAACTTACAGCAAGAGAAAGACTATTTCGTCCGTGCAGAACTAATATGAGCTCATTTACAGGCATAGCCCAGCTCATTGTGCTTGTATGAGCGCCAAAAAATTAATCTCATTATTTCCATTTTCTAAACATATTTTTTATTATACATATTTTTTTATCATATTATAAGTGGCTGCTTCCATAGACCCTGGTTGCTGATTGGCTGCTGTCCAACTGTGGCCACAAAACCCCAGCACTGATTGGCTGAAGCATCTCTTCCATTCAAATCACTGTAACTGACCAAGTTCACACTTCACTGTCAAATTTTGCAAGTTCTAGTTTATTGTGCCCACATACAATAGTCCTCATGTCGGGGCACCAAATGTGAGGTTCACCTGCTTTATTTCTTGATTTGTTGTCCTCGGTGTCGACGTATTGCGTTGCTACACTGGCTGAAAAGTGGGTTGTGGAAGTACACCACTGACTACTCTAAATGATGTAGCCAACAGGTGCACATTTGCGTTTCACAGTACTTTACTTTCACAGTTCACAACCCCCACAATAATACACAGTTATATGGCCAGTGCACTATTGTTTAACTTTCGATAAGCCTCATTAATAGGTTTCAGGCAGACATCCACATACTGCTACAATAGTTTATTGTTGAACATCTACGAGCAGTAAAAGCCTAACCACAAAGTTCACAGTCCTTTCAGAATAATCATGTACATGTGGGACAGACATTATCATTGTTTTAACACATGGCCTAATTGTGTTACACTTATTTCACAGTTAAGTTGATGCATTGTTGTTGATTTAATCAACACAGGTTTCTTGTCTGAAACTCGGCTGTGGACTAACTGTCTCGGGCCAAAAATTGGGCCCTTATATATCCTCACAATAATAGGTACTGACACTACACATTGATCAAAGTTAAATTACAGAAATTACAATTAAAACTTAACTCATTAAATTAACTGAATACATTGAAAAATTGGTTCATTTAACAGTTTCTTCTACTGCTAGGGTTAAGCAGAATTATTTGTTTAAATGATGAAATTAGCAGATCTTGTTATGCAAACAATACTTTTGACAAAACTGATAATTGCTTTGGAATTAATTAAGGGCTGGCTTTGCTAACATGTTTCCTAATAGAGCCAAATAGATCCTTTAATAGTACTATTAGTTGTTCCTCCAAGTGTTTATAATTAGTACAGAATTTATATTTGTATAATGGAAGGAAACATTCCACGTGGGAAAAATTATATATAAAAACAAAGATGAGGTGACTTACCGAACAAAAGCGCTGGCAGGTCGATAGACACACAAACAAACACAAACATACACACAAAATTCAAGCTTTCGCAACAGACTGTTGCCTCATCAGGAAAGAGGGAAGGAGAGGGGAAGACGAAAGGAAGTGGGTTTTAAGGGAGAGGGTAAGGAGTCATTCCAATCCCTGGAGCGGAAAGACTTACCTTAGGGGGAAAAAAGGACAGGTATACACTCGCACACACGCACATATCCATCCACACATACAGACACAAGCAGAAATATGTCTGCAAAGTTGTACACCTTGTAAAATGTGAAAATTTCAGCTTCAAGAATCAGACAGAGAAACTATAAGTAGAAAGTTTATTGTAAATCTTACTCCTCTCGGACCTTATTGAAAGGCTTAACCATAAAGACAGTTGTGACAACAAAGGAGGGAGGTGTAGATTACAAGGAGGCAAAGCTGAATGTGGAAGCAGAATGTTAAGAGTAAAATAACTTGTCCCATACCTGTGCAGATAGTACTGTATGGGTGGGTAAAGTGGAAGTGATGGGGGTTTTGTTGAGTTTGAGGACTACCCAGTAGAGGAGATGCAATTCAACAGATGGGACCTACCCAAAAGGAGAACTTTGAAGCTACAGATAGAGAGTCTACAAAACATCATACTGACATCTCATCTAGTACAACTAATAGTATAATTGATTGAAGTGCCTAATAAGAAAATCAGTACATAAAAAACTAACACAGCTGCTGCTAGCAGACAAACCACACAGCTAAGCATATGACTGCGGACTAAGGTGGTCACTCCTTCAGATCAAAAAGGTATACACACTTGGGGCTGGGAACATGACTACGGTTCTGTGTAGGTTCCAAGTTATTTTGAGCTATATGTAATGTATTGTACTATAGCATAACATGACATCTCTGTTCGTGCCATATTTAGTGCACTTTTTGTTGTAAAAATGAACTGCAAGGTAAATTCAGAGAGTATATACAGGATAATACACAAGTACCTGATGGATGCATAACATGTATTGTATGTAAACTAATGGCATACTGTCTTTTAACCATGTACAATATGTAATTTTAGTTTATTTTGTGAGAAATATTTGAGATCATCTAACTGGGATTATTACATGACTTCAGTATCTCACTGTTTGTCTACATTCTACGCAATTGCTGAAATTGAAGTATTACATGTATTTGGTCCAATTTTCACAATTATTGTTGCTCTTACAAATGCATAGACAAATCCATGAAATAGGAAACAATTACATTTCATAGGACAGTATTACAAATGTTCAATTATACTACTAATAAGCTGCAAGAACAAATACCCAGAATTTGGGTGAAAAAAAAGGAAGTCATTGTATGAGAGTCTGCCAGAACAAGAAAGGAACAGTGACTTTTTTATGGTTGGTTCTGAGTAAATCACTATGGTGGAGTGTCTGGATTCAGTGTGATGAAGGAGATAACTGCTGTTGTATGTACACAATTTCCTTATAACAGAAGACTACACAAACTGAGGAAAGTGATGCGCTGCTGCCTAAGAATTCACCTTTACCCTTTGTGGGGATGACTCATTATTATTATTATTATTGTATATAAATGTCAGGTCACTAAAAAATAAAATTGGTAATCTTAGTATTTTGTTAGTTGTAAACAAGAAGACTATATTTTGTGTTAATAAACATTGGTTCAGTGAAGATAATTGACAACTGTGTGTATCATGTGGGTTTCAGTTGGTTACAGTATTTTGCAGACTATGGCAAAATTAGGGGATGAGGTCTCTGACATATGTCAGACAGATTGAGCCAGCATCATCCAGTTGCTCTAATTACACCTCAGTTACTACCAATAATTTTTTTCACTCTTTTCTGTTTCTGGGTGTTATTTGGTTCTGATTTTCAGTAATATTCATATGTGATGTAGGAATAAATCTGCATTTTTGTTAAGAATTCATTCTATTTCATTGTTGCAGTTGTAGTCTCAGCATCTATCTGGAAAAATACAGTTACTTTTGTTGGAAACCATGTGAATTAAAAGTTACGTGTGATTAAAAATTTTACTACAGTAAATAGCAATGAAATTATTAATATGACCTTGAAGACAATACGTGAAAAAGTGAAACCAAAGTTGTAGTGATGTGTACATTTTTGAGCAAATTCCATCCTGTACTCATTAAGATTTTCAGTTTTATGACTTCAGACAGATGTGCTACCTAAGAGGCATCATAGAAGAGACTACCTAAATCAGGTTGGTCGGCTTACAGTACTTGGGCAATACAGTGTTATTAGTGTGGGTGACAGAAACATAGAGAATGTGCTGGAAGCAGCTGCACTGTTACAGCCCACATTAAATATTATAACTATATTTTTGTGCTGTATGCTGGACACTAATATTGACACATTTGCACAGTCCTTGAAGAAAATTGTCCTATTTTTTGGAAAATGATCTGACAGGATATATATTCTTGGAACATAAATACTGATCTAAGACTAAGGCTACCACACAATTTAGTTTTCTTAAAATGCTAAGATTGAATAACCTGTATTGCATTAATGACAGTTCATAACAATATTCCTGCCATCATCAATGTTCGTTAATGATACATCAGAGAACAGCCGAGTTTTGACTCCCTCTCATTGTATCCCGAAATGAAAAATATCCTCCCCCCCTTTCCCCCCTCCCACAGATGTGTTTCACTGCCTACACAACTTACACAATATCCTTGTCTGCAGCTATGCCACTCCTGCTCCGAACCACTTGCCCCATGGGGCTTATCCTGCAATATGCGCAAAGTCTGTCCCCTACTACAACCTGCTCCAGTACTGTCGCAGTCATCTACCATCCCATCAAATGAAGGGGCAAATATGAACACAGCCATGTGATCTACCAAGGTACTTGCAACCACTTTGTGGCACTCTACATGGTCATGACCACTAACAAGTTGTGTGTCCGCACGAATGGCCACCACCAAACTGGCCGAGAGACAGCTTGATCACCCAGTTGCTGAGCATGCCACCTGTGACAAAGCAAACTGGGATATTTTTACTTCCTCTCTTGTTTTGCCATCTGCCTACTTAAATACTTTTTTTTTTAATTTTAACTAATTACCATTAACATATGTTAATATAATCTGCATTTTCATAAAAGAGAAAGACTGGCCGTTAGTTTTAAAGAATACAACACCAGATCTAATTTTGTGCTTAGTTTTAGGTATGTAATTGATTTTCTAATTTATTTAGACTATTCCCAGTTAGTATATTTTGTTATGGGGTGAAATCAGTAATTACTACGTAACTTATATTCTATTGTTGACATATAAACAAATATAAATTCTGTACTAATTATAAACATTTGGGAGATGAAACAATAGCATTCTTAAAGGATCTATCTGGCTTTATTCGAAAACATGTTAGCAAAGCCAGCCTGTAATAAATTCCAAAGTAATTAACAGTTTTGTCAAAAGTATTGTTTACATAACTATATATACGTTAATTTCATCATTTAAACAAATAATTTGGCCTAAACCTTGAAGTAGAAGAAACTGTTAAAAAGACAGAATTTTTTGATGTATTCAGTTAATTTAATGAGTTAAGTTTTAATTGTAATTTCTGTAAATTTAACTTTAAACAATGTGTAGTTTCAGTACCTATTATTGTGATGATATATAAGGGCCCGATTTTCGGTCCCGAGACAGTCAGTCCATGGCTGAGTTTCAGACGAGGAATCTGTGTTGGTTAGAATGACAACAATGTGTCAACTTAACTGTGAAATAAGTGTTACACAATTAGGGATGTTAAAACAATGACAGTGTCTGCTCCATATGTACCCTGCTACTCTTCAAGGACTGTGTACTTTGTGGTTAGATTTCTACTGCTCGTAGATGTTCAATAGTAATGCTGTAACTAACAGCTCAGAATTGAGAAGTTACTGTTCTTAAAATGCAAGGGGCATTCAAAAAGAAACGAGACATAGGCATAATTACAGAAACCAGTGGTGTATGTTAGAAGTATTGACCCTGGCTGTTGAGACACTTGTCCCACTGTGACACAGGGCAGCGAATGGCTGCCTCGTAAAATTCCCAGGGCTGAGATGTTAACCAGTTCTGCATGTACAGCTGGATGTCATCGTCCGAGGTGAATTATTTGTCCCTCAGAGCCTTTTTAAGGGAACCAAAAATGGTGTAATTTTCCAATTCACTTTCTGCAGCATTGGACAACAGTGAATGCCCAGCATTACTCGCAAATCTTGACTGTCCTTCATCAAGTGAAATCTTGACTGTCCTTCATCAAGCGATCAAATAAAAAAGACCAGGGAATCTCACCCATGGGGTCATTCCTCTCCAAGACAATGCAAAGCCTCATATGGCCAACACAGTCACAGCACTTCTGCAGAAATTCAAATGGGAGGTCCTCGGCCACCCTGCATAGAGTCTGGACCTCTCTCCCTGTGATTACACCATTTTTGGTCCTCTTAAAAAGGCTCTGAGGGGCAAATGATTCATCTCAGTCAATCGGACAATGATGTCCAGGTGTATGTGTGGAAATGGTTAACATCGCAGGCCTGGGAATTTTATGAGACAGCCATTGTGTCATAGTGGGACAAGTGTTCAACAGCCAAGGTCAACATTTCTAACATACAGGTACTGGTTTATGTAATTATGCCTCCAGTTCATTTCTTTCTGCATGCCCTTTATATTTTGGTGGGCTATTTTATCACTTGTGTCGATTCATAAATTTCTGTTTGAAGTAATGGTATTCAGATCATGTACCTTATAATATGTATTTGAGTAATCTTAATGGTATACAGAAAATAAAAAGTAATTGTGAAAGTAAATATCTTTTTTTATGTTTCCTTATATCATGTCCTGACATGATGTCCTTCCTGCAAAAAATTATACCAAATTCACCCAAAGTTCTTTTTTTGTAGCTCTTTGTCTGAGGTACATACTGTGAAATATTTATGCTAGATAGTACGTTCATGGATGTAGATCTGGTGCAAGTGTTATTTCACTCTTTTATGACAACAGTGTTCTGTTATTGTGTGTACTAAACCAAAGAGATATTATTATTAGAGCATGCTAGCACTTCGCCAAAAGGAGGGAATTATGTTTGACCCAAGAGATATAAGCTTATCTCTGAGCTAATTACAAATTGATTAACACAAGCTGAATTCAGTGTTATTCATCAGTCAAAGATAATTTTAATCCAGAGAGTTACATAAATGCCGTGCGTGGTTTCCTGTACTGTTTTATTTTTTACTTATTTTATTTGACCTTAAGGAGAATAACAGTACGTAGCAAAGATTTTCTGTACTTGAAATGTGTTTATTGTTTGTGTATTCATAGTCTCAACAAACTAATACCATTAGTATGTAGAATACTCCATAATTTCGCTGTAAGCTGTGCATATTTAATGCCGTGTATAGGTATTTAGCCCCCACTCATAATTTTAGTTTTCCTGAATTTGCTTGAAGAACTTCTAACTGACTTAACAGTAACTTCTACCGGCTAATCTTGTATATGAAGAATAGAAATCTTTAGAAAACTTACTCATTCCTCATATGATTTGATTACTTCATGAAATAAAAGCAAACACTTCAAGTGTCAATGAGCACATTGTACAGTACAGCATTTAGTATCACAGTTTTGGGCAATTGGAAATGTGCGCTCCCCTCATACTTAGTTGTATGGGTAGCGGGTAGCCACATTTTATCTTTAGTGCATCATTAGGAAGCTTTTCATCATCATCATCATCATCATCAGGGACTTTACAGCTGCCCATTCAGTGAGAAGTTAAGCATGCTATGTAACGTTACTGGCCCGGTTGTATTGCTGGTATTCTTTGGTAATGCTAAACATTTGAAGTCTCATGATGGGCATGACACCATTGATTTAAACTTGAGAATACTTCACATTTCTTAGTGCCAAAACACATAATGAAGAAGATTAACTTCTGCTATAAACTACTCTAATAAACCAGGTCAGCAACTACACTGGATGAACTCTAAACAGTGGCAGGTTCTTTCCATGGTGAAGTCATTATTCAAGTCTGCAAAAAAAATAACACTTACAAAACAGCATTTGAATAATTCAGTCACTGAAACTTTACTAATAATTTAACTCAGAGAAGTTATGTGAATGACTACAGCCACATTGTCCAAGTAAGTTCATGAAATAATCACAATGCGTGACTTAACAGTACGATCTGCTCATATTAGTGATTGACATTGAAATGTTGAATGGACGAGTGCACTCAATGAAATTTTACATTGAGATATTAAGATGAAAATAATCAAACATGACTCTGGCATGGAGAGATTACTAAAATGATTATTAGGAGCTAAATTCACATTGCTATATAAAGAGAACAATGTCAAAATTAGTGGCAGTAACATTATGGGGAAGCAAGTAATAATTTGGTTTATCTATATGACAGATGACTGGGAAATAAAGGAAGTTGGGTGGATGACTTTATTCACAACAAGCACACAACCATGTGGATTTACCAAACTTCTTATAAATTTCAGAGGATAGTAATTATCCTCTCTCTTAATTGGCAAATTATTGTAACAACCAAAGCTATTTTATAGTTCAGAACAACTGTGGCAAGAAAATTATAATTTCAAAAAATGGTTCAAATGGCTCTGAGCACTATGGGGCTTAACATCTGAGGTCATCAGTCCCCTAGAACTTGTTGTTGTTGTTGTGGTCTTCAATCCTGAGACTGGTTTGCTGCAGCTCTCCATGCTACTCTACCCTGTGCAAGCCTCTTCATCTCCCAGTACCTGCTGCAGCATACATCCTTCTGAATCTGCTTAGTGTATTCATCTCTTGGTCTCCCTCCACAATTTTTACCCTCCACGCTGCCCTCCACTACTAAATTGGTGATCCCTTGATGCCTCAGAACATGTTCTACCAACTGATCCCTTCTTCTAGTCAAGTTGTTCCACAAACTCCTCTTCTCCCCAATTCTATTCAGTACCTCCTCATTAGTTATGTGATCTACCCATCTAATCTTCAGCATTCTTCTGTAGCACCACATTTCGAAAGCTTCTATTCTTTTCTTGTCTAAACTATTTATCATCCATGTTTCACTTCCATACATGGCTACACTCCATACAAATACTTTCAGAAACGACTTGCTGACACTTAAATCAATATTCGATGTTAACAAATTTCTCTTCTTTAGAAACGCTTTCCTTGCCATTGCCAGTCTACATTTGATATCCTCTCTACTTCGACCATCATCAGCTACTTTGCTCCCCAAATAGCAAAACTCCTTTACTACTTTAAGTGTCTCAGTTCCTAATCTAATTCCCACAGCATCACCCAACTTAATTCGAATACATTCCATTATCCTCGTTTTGCTTTTGTTGATGTTCATGTTATACCCTCCTTTCAAGGCACTGTTAATTCCGTTCAACTGCTCTTCCAAGTCCTTTGCTGTCTCTGACAGAATTACAATGCCATCGGTGAACCTCAAAGTTTTTATTTCTTCGCCACGGATTTAAATACCTACTCAGAACTTTTCTTTCGTTTCGTTTACTGCTTGCTCAATATACAGATTGAATAGCATCGGGGAGAGGCTACAACCCTGTCTCACTCCCTTCCCAACCACTGCTTCCCTTTCATGTCCCTCTACTCTTATAACTGCCATCTGGTTTCTGTACAAATTGTAAATAGCCTTTCGCTCCCTGTATTTTACCCCTGCCACCTTCAGAATTTGAAGGAGAGTATGCCAGTCAACATTGTCAAAACCTTTCTCTAAGTCTACAAATGCTAGAAATGTAGGTTTGCCTTTCCTTAATCTATCTTCTAAGATAAGTTGTAGGGTCAGTATTGCCTCACACACTCAACATTTCTACGGAATCCAAATTGATCTTCCCCGAGGTTGGCTTCTACCAGTTTTTCCATTCGTCTGTAAAGAATTTGCATTAATATTTTGCAGCTGTGACTTATGAAACTGATAGTTTAGTAAGTTTCACATCTGTCAACACCTGCTTTCTTTGGGATTGGAATTATTATATTCTTCTTGAGGTCTGAGGGAATTTCGCCTGTCTCATACATCTTGCTCACCAGATGGTAGAGTTTTGTCAGGACTGGCTCTCCCAAGGCTGTAATGGAATTTTGTCTAATCCCGGGGCCTTGTTTCAACTTAGGTCTTTCAGTGCTCTGTTAAACTCTTCACGCAGTATCATATCTCCCATTTCATCTTCATCTACCTCCTCTTCCATTTCTATAATATTGTCCTCAAGAACATCGCCCCTGTATAGACCCTCTACATACTCCTTCCACCTTTCTGCTTTCCCTTCTTTGCTTAGAAGTGGGTTTCCATCTGAGCTCTTGATATTCATGCAAGTGGTTCTCTTTTCTCCAAAGGTCTCTTTAATTTTCCTGTAGGTTGAAATGGCTCTGAGCACTATGCGACTTATCTTCTGAGGTCATCAGTCGCCTAGAACTTAGAACTAATTAAACCTAACTAACCTAAGGACATCACACACATCCATGCCCGAGGCAGGATTCGAACCTGCGACCGGAGCATCCTGTAGGCAATATCTATCCTACCCCTAGTGAGATAAGCCTCTACATCCTCACATTTGTCCTCTAGCCATTCCTGTTGATCTCATGTTTGAGACGTTTGTATTCCTTTTTGCCTGTTTCAGTTGCTGAATTTTTGTATTTTCTCCTTTCATCAATTAAATTCAGTATCTCTTCTGTTACCCAAGGATTTCTACTAGCCCTCGTCTTTTTACCTACTTGATCCTGTCCTGCCTTCACTATTTCATTCTTCAAAGCTACCCATTCTTCTTCTACTGTATTTCTTTCCCCCATTCCTGTCAATTGTTCCCTTATGCTCTCCCTGAAACTCTGTATAACCTCTGGTTCTTTCAGTTTATTCAGGTCCCATCTCCTTAAATTCCCACCTTTTTGCAGTTTCTTCAGTTTTAATCTACAGTTCCTAACCAATAGATTGTGGTCAGAGTCCACACCTGCCCCTGGAAATGTCTTACAATTTAAAATCTGGTTCCTAAATCCCTGTCTTACCATTATATAATCTATCTGAAACCTTTTTGTATCTCCAGGGTTCTTCCATGTATACAACCTTCTATCATGATTCTTGAACCAAGTGTTAGCTATGATTAAGTTATGCTTTGTGCAAAATTCTACCAGGCGGCTTCCACTTTCCTTTCTTAGCCCCAGTCCGTATTCACCTACTACGTATCTTTCTCTTCCTTTTCCTACTGTCGAATTCCAGTCACCCATCACTATTAAATTTTCATCTCCCTTCACTACCTGAATAATTTACTTTATCTCATCACACGTTTCATCCATTTCTTCATCATCTGCAGAGCTAGTGGGCATATAAACTTGTACAATTGTAGTAGGTGTGGGCTTCGTGTCTATCTTGGCCACAATAATGTGTTCACTATGCTGTTTGTAGTAGCTTACCTGCACTCCTATTTTTTTTATTCATTATTAAACCTACTCCTGCATTACCCCCTATTTGATTTTGTATTTATAACCTTGTATTCACCTGACCAAAAGTCTTGTTCCTCCTGCCACCGAACTTCACTAATTCCCATTATATCCAACTTTAACCTATCCATTTCCCTTTTTAAATTTTCTAACCTACCTGCCCAATTAAGGGATCTGACATTCCACGCTCTGATCCGTAGAACACCAGTTTTCTTTCTCCTGATAATGATGTCCTCTTGAGTAGTCCCCACCCGGAGATCTGAATGGGGGACTACTTTACCTCCAGAATATTTTACCCAAGAGGACGCCATCATCGTTTAATCATACAGTAAAGCTGCATGCCCTCGGGAAAAATTACGGCTGTAGTTTCCCCTTGCTTTCAGCCGTTCACAGTACTAGCACAGCAAGGCCGTTTTGGTTAGTGTTGCAACACCAGATCAGTCAATCATCCAGACTGTTGCCCCTGCAACTACTGAAAAGGCTGCTGCCCCTCTTCAGGAACCACACGTTTGTCTGGCCTCTCAACATATACCCCTCCATTGTGGTTGCACCTACGGTACGGCTATCTGTATCGTTGAGGCACGCAAACCTCCCCACCAACGGCAAGGTCCATTGTTCATGGAACGAACCACTTAGAACTACCTAAACCTAACCAACATAAGGACATCACACACATCCATGCCCAAGGCACCTGCAACCGTAGAGTTATAATTTCAGTTATTATGTTCTAAACATGCTTAAAGGTACAAATAATATTATTATTTTCTGGGTGTTGGAAACTTTAGTTATGAATAACTTTTTAGTTAATGACTTTTCAGAAATAATAAAATGTTTAATGAAAGAATGAAATGAGGGCTTTCAAATAATAAATAATTTGTGTCATTTTGGAAACAAACAATTGTTCCCTCACGGCATATTTCTGAGCATATGGCTTCCAAATAAATTAAATCACAGATTTCTCTTAAAAGAACACATGTATTGGAAAATCAACAATACCACTGGCATTAGCAGAACTCAAACTAATGAATCCTGAATTTTACTGAAGTATCATCTAGATAAGAATTTTGGCTCTTTATGTAAATGTGGTACATCCACTACAAGCATAATATAAATAAGGAAAATAAACAGTTATCTAAGGAGTAGACTTGTAGCAAGTAGAGTTAGTCCATCTTGGTAAGTTTTGAGTTCCTCATCTGTACAGTAGAAACATGTCATCTGCTGTCCCCACCTCAAGAAAGGGAGTCTACAATTCTCAAATCCAAAATGGCGCATATCGGTGTTTATGAAGTTACTGTTGATTGCTTTTTCACTGCAGATAAGCTAAGTGGATTAGGAAAACCTACCACATTTAGGGAAATCTTTAACCCAGAACACAGCTGCAAGTTTCTGAGGGGAACACAGCATTAAAAAAATAAAATACTGTAAAATAATAATAGACCACATGTGTTCATAATACACAGATCTACGAGTACATACGCAATGACAGTGGCATACGAAGGGCAGTCAAATTAATACGAAACAGATGGAAAAAAAGTAAGTAAACTGTTTATTATTTCATAGTTGTTAATACCCTTATCCCACTGTAAGACAAGATGGTCAATATCTTTGTGGAAAAATGTTTTCAGTTGCTTCTGGAAACATGTTTGTACCCAGGCATGCACTTTTTTATCTGAAGCAAAAAGGAAAGCCATGATTATCTTTCTTCAGGGCTCTAAAAATATGAAATCACATAGGGGGAGATTGGAACCTTATGGAGAATGTGTAATGGCTTCCCAGCAGTACTTCTGCAGCGTACTCTATACGATCTTGGCAGGCGTTCTGTGGCAGATTGCTTAGTTTTGTCTGGGAAACCTTCATACATCCTCCGTACAGTTCAGATCTCTCCTCATGTGATCTCCATACTTTTGGAGCTTTGAAAAGACATTTGTGACCATCGTTTTGGTTCACATGAAGAGGTGCACACATGGATACAAAAATGGTTCCTTAGGCAACAGAAAACGTTTTTGAATGAAGGGATTGACTTTCTTGTCTCACAGTGACATAAATATATTCACAACTATATTGATTACTTTGAATAATAAACAATTTAATCACTTTTTCCACAAGTCTTGTTTTCATATGACTGCCCCTTGTCCATGCAGCTTTCATCTCTTGTATTCTTTCTGAACTTTTGTATCAGTGTAACTGAATATATTACAACAAAATATGAATGTGACAGGGCACTCAATGATAAATCTACAATGACAGATCTTTGATTAGGTTGGGACTTCCTAATTAAGAAATACTAAGATTTATCAACGTGAGCATTGCAACCTCTTCTTCCACCACCAAACACACAAAAATTCACAAGACCAGTTTCTTTTATAAGTTTCTTTGGGTGGCAGCCAAGAGCAAGGATATAACTGACAAAAGACATATGAAACTGGGCATTATAACATATCCATACTCCTGCTGCAAAAAAACAAATTTAGTTTACTACAGCTGTCCTATCATATTATGTTAAATAATGTATATCCTGGTGAATAAATTATTACTATGTGAACCAACTACATACCACACTGAGAAGTGTGTGCTGGGCAATCACACAGAACCTATGTGAAACTTAAAATTTCTCTTGTGGTCACATCTACTGCAACAGTAACTTCATTACATGAGATTGTGGCAACATCAGTAATCGAACAAAGTACTCCTGTGACACACTATGATCTCTGACTCTAATCTCTAAGCTTGTATGTTAACTTTCACACATTTCTGTTTGCATGTGGTGTTCCGTCAACAATAAAATGAATTCTGCATCTAAAGTCGTGTCATCCCATATCTTTATCAATCATACTAACAGATAATCCACAATGGTGACCCCAGATCTGTTTTCGTTCATGAATTATTCATTTTGTTTTGCGTGTTACTGTTACTTGTTATCGGCCAACAGACAATGGATCACCTACTGTCTAGTCCTTTGGATCCTCCATTTCATTCCTACATATCAGACTTTGATTGTGAAGCACAGGCAACATCAACATTGCAAGTACCAGCTCCACTTGACTGTGGATCTATACACCACACTGCCCTTCATGCAATGAACCTAACTTTCTCAGCGCCCAAATGGCAGAACACACATACTACAGCTCCACTACAAACAGCAGTATATGTCAGCTACCAACACTGACTACACCAGTTGAAACAGGAATTCATACCACAACCTTTCACTTCGATGTATTTACATCCATCTGCACCTTACCCACAGCAGATGAAGAGCAATTATTCCAAATTCATGCTGCAAGGTACCGTTTGGCACTTCAAACTACTGACTCATCTTTCAACAGCCACTGTCATTCCATCCATGCGTGCAGGTAGTTTTCTCACCCGCACCCACCATGTCATGCAATACATGGCAGCACATCTCACTCTCCTTCCCCACCTACAGCGACCTTGGGTGATGGGTCACATCTTCATTCCAGTTCATATGGTGGCATCAATCAAGACTTTGCACCACCTATCATGAAGGTAGCAGCGTCGCCACATACATCACAGTCTGCTCTGCAGCACATGGCAATTCAACTGCTGGTTATGCAATGTGTTCCCGTGAGCTGATTTTCCAAGTGGCGTCAACTACAAAAGGAAAAACTGAGGACTTCTACTTCTGCATTTACATACAGACTCTGCAAGCCACTATATGATGTGTGGCGGAGGGTACCCTGCACCACCACTACGCATTTCCTTCTCTGTTCCATCTGGAAATAGAGTGAAGATAAATGACTTTCTATATGTCTCCATACAGGCCCTAATCTGTCTAATCTTTTCTTCGTGGCCCTTATACTACAAGTAAATGTACACTGGCAGCAATACAATCATTCTGCAGTCAGCCTCAAATGCTGTCAATCTAAATTTCAGTATGTGAATTTTTAGTTTGGAAATAATTCTCAAACATACAGGTTAACAGAAATTGGCATGAATTTCAATTAAAAAGAAAACAATACTAGCGGAGATGTAGAGTTGCAGAAAAGACACTCACAATTATAGCTTCTAGTCATTTGTCAACAATAGACAGCCAGCCCCCCCCCCCTCCCCCCATCCCCCCCCCCCACCCCGCCCGCCCCAAACACACACACAGAACTCTCACAAACGATTGCAGTCTCAGACAACTGAAACCACACTATGAGCAGCAGCACCAGAGCGTGATGGAACAGTGAAGTGCTGCAGGTTAGACTGAGGGCAGGGGAGAGGTGGGGAGTGGGAGGGGGGGAGGGGAAATAGCAGAAAAGGAGAGAAATAAAAAGACTGGCTGTGGTAGTGGAATGACAGCTGTGTGTTGCCGAAATGGGAACATGGAAGGGGCTGGATGGGTGAGGACACTGACTAGCGAAGGTTGAGGCCAGGAGGGTTACAGGAATGTAGGATGTATTTCAGGGTAAGTTCCCACTTGTGCAATTCAGAAAAGCTGGTGTTACTAGGAAGGATCCATATGGCACAAACATGAAGCAGTTGTGGAAATGAAGGGTATCATGTTTTGCAGTGCATTCAGCAACAGGGTGGTCCACTTGTTCCTTGGCCACAGTTCGTCGGTGGCCAATCATGCAGACAGCCAGCCTTGTTAGTTGTCTTGCCTACACTGAATGCAGCACAGTGGTTGCAGCTTGTAGACCAAATGACTGGTTTCACTGTGGTCTACAAGCTAAGCTGCAACACTATGCTGCATTCTATGTAGGCATGACAACCAACAAGCTGGATGTCCGCATGTATGGCCACCGACAAACTGTGGCCAAGAAACAAGTGGACCACACTGTTGCTGAACACGCTACCAAACATGACATCCTTCATTTCAGTGACTGCTTCACAGCCTGTGCCACATGGATCCATCCCACCAACACCAGCTTTTCTGAATTGTGCAGGTGGGAACTTTCCCTGCAGTACATCTTACGTTCCTGTAAGCCTCCTGGACCCAACCTTCGCTAGTCACTGTCCTCACCCATGCAGCCCCTTGCGTGTTCCCATTCCAGCACTACACCCAGCCTTTTTATTTCTCTCCTTTTCTGCTACTTCCTCGCACCCCCCACCCCTCCCCACAATCTAACCTGCAACACTTCACTGTCCGCCACCCCCACCATACTATCCCTCCCCCAACCCTGCTTCAGCCACCTCCTTACCGCCACCCCATCACCACTCCCATCATGCACTGGTGTTGCAGCTCGCAGTGTGGTTTCAGTAGCCTGAGACTGGAGTCGTGTGTGTGAGTTGCATCTACATGAGTGTGTGATGGTGTGCGTATGTCTTTACTGTTGAGGGAGGCCTTAACGGCCAAAAGCTACAATTGTGAGAGTCTTTTTGTTGTGCCTATCTGCTACTCAGCACCTCGACTACAGGGTGTGATTCAGAAGCTTCAAGACTGGTTCATTTCTGAGTAGAGGGGCGCACGTGAACCGGTTCTGTTGAGTGGGGAAAGTAGTGGGGGGTCCCAGGGAATGAAATGACGCTGTGGCAGTTGCCTCCGGAACCCTGGAGAGTGTGCATCACTTGTAGTGTAAATGTGTGTCATTGACATTGGTCGAAAAGTGGAAGAGGCGGAAATGGAGCAGCACTTGGAGCAGCATTATGCGATTAAGTTTTGCGTGTGACTGAACAAAACCGCCACAGAGACTCTCGGTATGATTCAAGAGCCCTTTGAAAAAGAAACCAATGATTTTCATGTCGTGCAAACATTTCAAAGATGGCCACGGGAATGTTGATGACGACGACCACTCAGGGAGGTCATCATCAAGCCGAACGGATCAAAATGTGGAGAGAGCGCGGGAACTTTTAAACAATGACCATTGTCTTAGTGTGATTGGTCTGCCGCTTGAAGGATTGTGTTCGCCGCGTCTGCCCGGTGATCAAGTGCGATTGGATTCTTCACCATGACAATGTGCCCGCTCACACGTCACGTGCCTCCGCTGAACTTTTGGTCAAGTTCAATGTGACAACACTGCCGCAGCCACCCTACTGTCCCACCTTGGCTCCAAGTGACTTTTTCCTCTTTCCCCGAATCAAGACAGGCCTAAAAGGGAAGTGATTTGACTCCATCGATGCCATCCAGCAGGCTTTGACAAGAGCCCTTGACAGCAGGACGCCCAAGCCCTTCCAGAAGGGCTACGAACAGTGGAAGACGTGCTGGCAGCACTGTGTTGATGCTGAAGCATCATATTTTGAAGAATTTTAGTCTGCTGTACTTCAATGTCCAGTAAATTTCTAGTTCTGAGTTAAGTTTTGAAACTTCTGAATCACACCCTGTATATTGTGAGCAGAAACTTTCTTTCTTTAATATTGATACATTCCATTCTTGATTTTCCATTGTTTAATTAAAAATAAAATTTGTTCTGTGGGAACACTTGTGCAGTGTAAGCTAACTTTTGGTCAAAGAATGCATTAATTCAGTTTCAGGTTTATGCCCAGAACAAATTTCCTCTCTATTTACTTTCTTTACCAATCACTCAGTAATTTGAGGCAACATTCAATTGATGGTTGCTCAGTCACAGATATGATGCAAAAAGTCTTGAGGAAGACTGTTCATCTTGATCAAACAAAACTGTACATATCAAGAAGAAACTGTTGTAAATAAGTGTTCATTTTCATAGCCCACTACATACTCTCAGAAACTTATCAGTCTGAAGATACAAGCAGAGGAATGGTGAAGTGTGAAAAAACTCACGGAAAAAGAATTGAACGCATGGCAAATAAGAAGCTGTGTATCGTTGGCTGAATGTGTTACAATTGGCTCATTATATCTTATTCTAGAGGTATATCTAAAAACAAAGATGTCAATATAATGGAAGGAAACATTCCACGTGGGAAAAATTATATACACTCCTGGAAATGGAAAAAAGAACACATTGACACCGGTGTGTCAGACCCACCATACTTGCTCCAGACACTGCGAGAGGGCTGTACAAGCAATGATCACACGCACGGCACACCGGACACACCAGGAACCGCGGTGTTGGCCGTCGAATGGCGCTAGCTGCGCAGCATTTGTGCACCGCCGCCGTCAGTGTCAGCCAGTTTGCTGTGGCATACGGAGCTCCATCGCAGTCTTTAACACTGGTAGCATGCCGCGACAGCGTGGACGTGAACCGTATGTGCAGTTGACGGACTTTGAGCGAGGGCGTATAGTGGGCATGCGGGAGGCCGGGTGGACGTACCGCCGAATTGCTCAACACGTGGGGCGTGAGGTCTCCACAGTACATCGATGTTGTCGCCAGTGGTCGGCGGAAGGTGCACGTGCCCGTCGACCTGGGACCGGACCGCAGTGACACACGGATGCACGCCAAGACTGTAGGATCCTACGCAGTGCCGTAGGGGACCGCACCGCCACTTCCCAGCAAATTAGGGACACTGTTGCTCCTGGGGTATCGGCGAGGACCATTCGCAACCGTCTCCATGAAGCTGGGCTACGGTCCCGCACACCGTTAGGCCGTCTTCTGCTCACAGCCCAACATCGTGCAGCCCACCTCCAGTGCTGTCGCGACAGGCGTGAATGGAGGGACGAATGGAGACGTGTCGTCTTCAGCGATGAGAGTCGCTTCTGCCTTGGTGCCAATGATGGTCGTATGCGTGTTTGGTGCCGTGCAGGTGAGCGCCACAATCAGGACTGCATACGACCGAGGCACACAGGGCCAACACCCGGCATCATGGTGTGGGGAGCGATCTCCTACACTGGCCGTACACCACTGGTGATCGTCGAGAGGACACTGAATAGTGCATGGTACATCCAAACCGTCGTCGAACCCATTGTTCTACCATTCCTAGACCGGCAAGGGAACTTGCTGTTCCAACAGGACAATGCACGTCCGCATGTATCCCGTGCCACCCAACGTGCTCTAGAAGGTGTAAGTCAACTACCCTGGCCAGCAAGATCTCCGGATCTGTCCCCCATTGAGCATGTTTGGGACTGGATGAAGCGTCGTCTCACGCGGTCTGCACGTCCAGCACGAACGCTGGTCCAACTGAGGCGCCAGGTGGAAATGGCATGGCAAGCCGTTCCACAGGACTACATCCAGCATCTCTACGATCGTCTCCATGGGAGAATAGCAGCCTGCATTGCTGCGAAAGGTGGATATACACTGTACTAGTGCCGACATTGTGCATGCTCTGTTGCCTGTGTCTATGTGCCTGTGGTTCTGTCAGTGTGATCATGTGATGTATCTGACCCCAGGAATGTGTCAATAAAGTTTCCCCTTCCTGGGACAATAAATTCACGGTGTTCTTATTTCAATTTCCAGGAGTGTATAAAAACAAAGATGAGGTGACTTACCGAACATAAGCGCTGGCAGGTCGATAGACACACAAACAAACACAAACATACACACAAAATTCAAGCTTTCGCAACAAACTGTTGCCTCATCAGGAAAGAGGGAAGGAGAGGCAACAGTTTGTTGCGAAAGCTTGAATTTTGTGTGTATGTTTGTGTTTGTTTGTGTGTCTATCGACCTGCCAGCGCTTTTGTTCGTTAAGTCACCTCATCTTTGTTTTTATATATAATTTTTCCCACGTGGAATGTTTCCTTCCATTATATTGATATCATTAATTTGAATCCAACAATTACGTTTGTTATTGTCACTGTTGCATTTCGAAATCTTTTCTGTCGTCTTATTTTCCTCTTTCTGTTTTTGCCAGTAGTTTCACTTTGTATTCACCTTCTCCTTTTTACAACCCACTTCCTTTCGTCTTCCCCTCTCCTTCCCTCTTTCCTGATGAGGCAACAGTTTGTTGCGAAAGCTTGAATTTTGTGTGTATGTTTGTGTTTGTTTGTGTGTCTATCGACCTGCCAGCGCTTTTGTTCGGTAAGGCACCTCATCTTTGTTTTTATATATAAAAACAAAGATGATGTGACTTACCAAACAAAAGCGCCGGCAGGTTGATAGACACACAAACAAACACCAACATACACACAAAATTCAAGCTTTCGCAACCAACGGTTGCTTCATCAGGAAAGAGGGAATGAGAGGGAAAGACGAAAGGATGTGGGTTTTAAGGGAGAGGGTAAAGAGTCATTCCAATCCCGGGAGCGGAAAGACATATACAGACACTGTGTGCTTGTGTCTGTGTATGTGTGGTTGGATATGGGTGTGTGTGCGAGTGTATACCTGTCCTTTTTTCCCCATAAGGTAAGTCTTTCCGCTCCCGGGATTGGAATGACTCCTTACCCTCTCCCTTAAAACCCACATCCTTTCGGCTTTCCCTCTCCTTCCCTCTTTCCTGATGAAGCAACCGTTAGTTGCGAAAGCTTGAATTTCGTGTGTATGTTTGTGTTTGTTTGTGTGTCTATCGACTTGTCAGCACTTTCATTTGGTAAGTCACATCATCTTTGTTTTTAGATATATTTTTCCCATGTGGAATGTTTCCCTCTATTATATCCTTATTCTAGAGGTATACACATTGTAGCTTTAATGAGGTTTTTAGGACAGATGAATATTCAGTATTTCATTATCTGAGTCAGATTTGGTATTGTTAGAAGTTATGCATTTAAAAGAGTGGTTCAGTAATATCTGACCACAAACCCAAAACTTCATTAAATATTTCCTCGCAATAAGTGAGAAATCTTGGTGCAAGCCACAATCTGGCAGAAATTTTCATGCAACTAATAGGTATTACATCTATACCTAAAACAGCTGATACTCTATGTAATCAAAAGTATCCACACACATGGCTGAAAATGACTTCAAAGTTCGTGGCACCCTCCATTGTTAATGCTGGAATTCAGTATGGTGTTGGCACACCCTTAGCCTTGATGACAGCTTCCACTCTCGCAGGCATACATTCAATCAGGTGCTGGAAGGTTTCTTGGAGAATGGCAGCCCATTCTTCATGGAGTACTGCACTGAGGAGAGGTATCAATGTGGGTCAGTGAAGCCTGGCACAAGGTCGGCGTTCCAAAACATCCCAAAGGTGTTCTATAGGATTCAGCTCAGGGCTCTGTGCAGGCCAGTCAATTACAGGGATTTTATTGTCATGTAACCACTCCACCACAGGCCATGCATTATGAACAGGTGCTCGATCGTGTTGAAAGACACAATCGCCGTCCCCGAATCGCTCTTCAACAGCAAGAAGGTGATTAACATCAATATAGTCCTGTGCTGTGATAGTACCACACAAAGCAACAAGGGGTGCAAGCCCCCTCCATGAAAAACACTATCATACCATAACACCACCACCTCCAAATTTTACTGTTGGCACTACACACACTGGCAGATGGGTTTCACCATGCAATCGCCATACCCACACCTTGCCATCGGATCACCACATTGTGTACTGTGATTCATCACTTCACACAATGTTTTTCCACTATTTAATAGTCCAATGTTTACGCTCCTTACACCAAGTGAGGTGTCATTTGGCATTTACCGGTGTGATGTGTGGCTTATGAACAACTGCTTGACCATGAAATCCAAGTTTTCTCGTCTTCCACCTACCTGTCGTAGTACTTGCAGTGGATCCTTATGCAGTTAGGAATTCCTGTGCGGTGGTCTGGATAGATGTCTGCCTATTACACATTACGGCCCTCTTCAACTGTCTGTAGTCTCTGTCAGTCAACAGATGAGGTTGCCCTCTACCCTTTTGTGCTATATGTGTCTCTTTATGTTTCCACCTCACTATCACATCAGAAACAGTGGATCTAGGGATGTTTAGGAGAGAGTGGAAATCTCATGTACAAACATTTGACACAAGTGACACCCAATCACCTGAGCATGTTTGAATTCTGTGAGTTCCGAATAGTGCCCCTCTCTGCTCTCTCACGATGTCTAATGACTACTGAGGTTGTTGATATGGAATACCTTGCAGCACAATGCACCTAATATGAGAAACTTGTGTTTTTGTGGGAATCCAGATACTTCTAATCACATAGTGTATCTTACAATTCACAGTAAGTGCACACAAACACACACACACACACACACACACACACACACACACACACACACACACACACACACACACACACTATATCTTACAATTCACAGTAAGTGCACACACACACACACACACTAATTACTTTCTTTGGGTGCGGGTGTGAGTGGGGAACAGAGATTGTGAAACTTCTATAAAATTGGACAATACAATTTTACTTTTTGCAATAATCAAATTTATTTTTCTGCAGTTCTTTTTAACATGTCATACTAAAAAAAAAAACACATTCGTTACAACAGTAAGTCCAACATACGAGATACAAGTTTATCCACATCAATAAATATTTTGTGACCATGAGGGTTTTTTTTTTTTCCACAGTGGTATATTAATGGATATATCAATTTGGCACAGATGAAAAATAAAAAGTAATGATCTTGGTCTTTCGTTAACATCCATTCCAAAATACAGGGTGAATCACTAACTGTGCCACAAAGAATAGCTCCAAAAGTATGACAGGAGCTGAAAAGTTTGTTGGACAAAAGTTGCATGGGACAACAGGGACCATAATACGATGTTGGTTTTTAGTTGCTAGGTGGGGTGTAAATCTAGCTCGCATCCATAGTAAAACACTACACATGCACCCTGGGTAACGCTAAATGAACTAGCACAAACTGGTAGTCAGATAATCTGAGGATCTCCTGGCTATAAGACACTTTCAGAAAGAGTTATGTCACCAGACAGACCAAACGGCCCTTCTCAGGTCCCTCTGACTAGGAAACTTGGACCTGTGGTTCAAATTTGTCACATAAACATAGAAGGCATAAGGTATGTATGCTAAGTACCAGTTTCTATCAAAACTATTAAAAAATGACAAAATTGACTTGGGTTGCTATACAGGAGACCCATTGTGATACAGTGCAACAATTAAATAAAAGGGGCAAAATACCAGGCTATGAGCAGTTGGGAGTGACCTATCACAGGTCTTATGGAGTAGCCACATATGTCAAACAAGATACTGAAAACACTTTCCTAATTTCTATATCCACCAATGAAGACATTCATAATGTTGTCACAAAACTCATAAGCATTACCGTCTCCAATATTTATAAGCCACCTGCTACACCTTGGCCAGCCCACGTTCTTCAAACTCAACCACTTCCTGCTGTATACATTGGGGATTTCAATAGTCATCATGAACAGTGGAAGTATAAAGACAATGATGCAAATGGAGAACCATTAGCAAAATGGGCAGAAGACGAATACTTATACCTTGTATTCGATGCTAAGGATCAATTTACACTTAGATCAGCTGCCTGGAGACAGGAATACAACCCTGTGTTTTGTCTCATCCAACAACAGAGACCAACCTCTCATGGCCTCGCGTGGAGTTCTGCCCGACTTTCCGCACAGTCAACAATGTACAATCATAATAGAGGTTGTTGTTGTTGTTGTTGTTGTGGTCTTCAGTCCTGAGACTGGTTTGAGGCAGCTCTCCATGCTACTCTATCCTCTAAGAGCTTCTCCATCTCCCAGTACCTACTGCAACCTACATCCTTCTGAATCTGCTTAGTGTATTCATCTCTTGGTCTCCCTCTACCCTCCACACTGCCCCCCCCCCCCCAAAACTAAATTGGTGATCCCTTGATGCCTCAAAATATGCACTACCAACTGGTACCTTCTTCTTGTCAAGTTGTGCCACAAACTCCTCCCCAATTCTATTCAATACCTCCTCATTAGTTATGTGATCTACCCATCTAATCTTCAGCATTCTTCTGTACCACCACATTTTGAAACCTTCTATTCTCTTCTTGTCCAAACTATTTACCGTCAATGTTTCATTTCCATACATGGCTACACTCCATACAAATACTTTCAGAAACGACTTGCTGACACTTAAATCAATATTCGATGTTAACAAATTTCTCTTCTTTAGAAACGCTTTCCTTGCCATTGCCAGTCTACATTTTATATCCTCTCTACTTCGACCATCATCAGTTATTTTGCTCCCCAAATAGCAAAACTCCTTTACTACTTTAAGTGTCTCATTTCCTAATCTAATTCCCGCAGCATCACCCAACTTAATTCAACTACATTCCATTATCCTCGTTTTGCTTTTGTTGATGTTCATCTTATACCGTCCTTTCAAGACACTGTCCATTCCATTCAACTGCTCTTCCAAGTCCTTTGCTGTCTCTGACAGAATTACACTCCTGGTAATTGAAATAAGAACACTGTGAATTCATTGTCCCAGGAAGGGGAAACTTTATTGACACATTCCTGGGGTCAGATACATCACATGATCACACTGACAGAACCACAGGCACATAGACACAGGCAACAGAGCATACACAATGTCGGCACTAGTACAGTGTATATCCACCTTTCGCAGCAATGCAGGCTGCTATTCTCCCATGGAGACGATCGTAGAGATGCTGGATGTAGTCCTGTGGAACAGCTTGCCATGCCATTTCCACCTGGTGCCTCAGTTGGACCAGCGTTCGTGCTGGACGTGCAGACCGCGTGAGACGACGCTTCATCCAGTCCCAAACATGCTCAATGGGGGACAGATCCGGAGATCTTGCTGGCCAGGGTAGTTGACTTACACCTTCTAGAGCACGTTGGGTGGCACGGGATACATGCGGACGTGCATTGTCCTGTTGGAACAGCAAGTTCCCTTGCCGGTCTAGGAATGGTAGAACGATGGGTTCGATGACAGTTTGGATGTACCGTGCACTATTCAGTGTCCCCTCGACGATCACCAGTGGTGTACGGCCAGTGTAGGAGATCGCTCCCCACACCATGATGCCGGGTGTTGGCCCTGTGTGCCTCGGTCGTATGCAGTCCTGATTGTGGCGCTCACCTGCACGGCGCCAAACATGCATACGACCATCATTGGCACCAAGCCAGAAACGACTCTCATCGCTGAAGACAACACGTCTCCATTCGTCCCTCCATTTACGCCTGTCGCGACAGCACTGGAGGTGGGCTGCACGATGTTGGGGCGTGAGCGGAAGACGGCCTAACGGTGTGCGGGACCGTAGCCCAGCTTCATGGAGACGGTTGCGAATGGTCCTCGCCGATACCCCAGGAGCAACAGTGTCCCTAATTTGCTGGCAAGTGGCGGTGCGGTCCCCTACGGCACTGCGTAGGATCCTACGGTCTTGGCGTGCATCTGTGCATCGCTGTGGTCCGGTCCCAGGTCGACAGGCACGTGCACCTTCCGCCGACCACTGGCGACAACATCGATGTACTGTGGAGACCTCACGCCCCACGTGTTGAGCAATTCGGCGGTACGTCCACCCGGCCTCCCGCATGCCCACTATACGCCCTCGCTCAAAGTCCATCAACTGCACATACGGTTCACGTCCACGCTGTTGCGGCATGCTACCAATGTTAAAGACTGCGATGGAGCTCCGTATGCCACGGCAAACTGGCTGACACTGACGGCGGCGGTGCACAAATGCTGCGCAGCTAGCGCCATTCGACGGCCAACACCGCGGTTCCTGGTGTGTCCGCTGTGCCGTGCGTGTGATCATTGCTTGTACAGCCCTCTCGCAGTGTCTGGAGCAAGTATGGTGGGTCTGACACACCAGTGTCAATGTGTTCTTTTTTCCATTTCCAGGAGTGTATTTCTTATCCATGGATTTTAATACCTACTCTGAATTTTTCATTTGTTTCCTTTACTGCTTGCTCAAAATACAGATTGAATAACATTGGGGAGAGACTACATCCGTGTCTCACTCCCTTCCCAACCATTGCTTCCCTTTCGTGCCCCTCGGCTCTTATAACAGCCATCTGGTTTCTGTACCAATTGTAAATAGCCTTTCGCTCCCTATATTTTACCTCTACCACCTTTAAAATTTGAAAGAGAGTATTCCAGTCAACATTGTCAAAAGCTTTCTCTAAGTCTACAAATGCTAGAAATGTAGGTTTGCCTTTCCTTAATCTTTTTTCTAAGATAAGTCGTAAGGTCAGTATTGCCTCACATGTTCCAATATTTCTACAGAATCCAAACTGATCTTCCCGGAGGTCAGCTTTTACCAGTTTTTCCATTCGTCTGTACAGAATTTGCATTAGTATTTTGCAGCTGTGACTTATTAAACTGATAGTTCGGTAATTTTCACATCTGTCAACACCTGCCTTCTTTGGGACTGGACTTATTATATTCTTCTCAAAGTCTGACGGTATTTTGCCTGTTTCATACATCTTGCTCACCAGATGGTAGAGTTTTGTCAGGACTGGCTCTCCCAAGGCCGTCAGTAGTTCTAATGGAATGTTGTCTACTCCTGGGGCCTTGTTTCATTTCAGGTCTTTCAGTGCTCTGTCAAACTCTTCACACAGTATCGTCTCTCCCATTTCATCTTCATCTACATCCTCTTCCATTTCCATAACATTGTCCTCAAGTACATCGCCCTTGTATAGACCCTATACATACTCCTTCCACCTTTCTGCTTTTCCTTCTTTGCTTAGAACTGGATTTCCATCTGAGCTCTTGATACTCATACAAGTGGTCCTCTTTTCTCCAAAGGTCTCTTTAATTTTCCTGTACGCAGTACCTATCTTACCCCTAGTGAGATAAGCCTCTACATCCTTACATTTGTCCTCTAGCCATCCCTGCTTAGCCATTTTGCACTTCCTGTTGATCTCATTTTTGAGACGTTTGTGTTCCTTTTTGCCTGCTTCATTCACTGCATTTTTATATTTTCTCCTTTCATCAATTAAATTCAATATTTCTTCTGTTACCCAAGGATTTCTACTAGCCCTCGTCTTTTTACCTACTAGATCCTCTGCTGCCTTCACTACTTCATCCGTCAGAGCTACCCATTCTTCTTCTACTGTATTTCTTTCCCCCATTCCTGTCAATTGTTCCCTTATGCTCTCCCTGAAACTCTGTACAATCTCTGGTTCTTTCAGTTTATCCAGGTCCCATCTCCTTAAATTCCCACCTTTTTGCAGTTTCTTCAGTTTTAATCTACAGTTCATAACCAACAGATTGTGGTCAGAGTCCATGTCTGCCACTGGAAATGTCTTACAATTTAAAACCTGGTCCTAAATCTCTGCTTACCATTATATAATCTATCTGATACCTTCTAGTATCTCCAGGATTCTTCCATGTATACAACCTTCTTTTATGATTCTTGAACCAAGTGTTAGCTATGATTAAGTTATGCTCTGTGCAAAATTCTACCAGACGGCTTCCTCTTTCATTTCTTACCTCCAATCCATATTCACCTACTATGTTTCCTTTTCTCCCTTTTCCTACTCTCGAATTCCAGTCTCCCATGACTATTAAATTTTCATCTCCCTTCACTACCTGAATAATTTCTTTTATCTCACCATACATTTCATCAATAATAGAGGTAGGAACTTAAATTCCCCTAATTACCTCTATTCCTCACCCACGATGGAATTTTAAAAAAAGCTAATTGGACTGGGTTTTCCACAGATCTGGAAAATGTTTGGGATGGATACCACCTACTAGGAAAAATTACCAAAGATTTGTTGGTGCCATGATAAGCACAGCCAAGAAGCACATACCAAGAGGGCACCACAAAGAATTCATCCCTGGATGGTCCCAAACCAGCAGAGAACTATATCAGAGCTTCCTTGAATCCAGAGATCAGGAAATAGTGGATGCACTGCTTCACAGCTTGGATGCTGCCAGAAGACAAAAGTGGACGGAAACGGTAGACAGCCTCAATTTCCAAACATCTACCAAGCAAGCATGGTCACTGCTGAGAAAACTAGGGAACAGCCCACCAGTATAATGACAAAAAGCAGCTGTAAGACCAAATGCCATAGCTGCACATCTAGTTAACACATCTAGGACACCAAAGGATAAAACACATACAATCCAAGTGTAGCGAGAACTCAAAATCTTAAAAAATGTAGCCACAGAAACTGAACACTCTCACCCTTTCTTTAGCAAAGACATAGAAAAAGCTTTGAAAGATGTCAAACCAACAAAGGCATCAGCTTTCGACAACGTTCACCCTGCATTCATAATAAACTGTGGCAAGTATACAAAAGTATGGCTGAGTCAATTTTTCACAAACATCATGCAAACTGGCAATATCCCACAGGAACTCAAATGCTCTAAGGTAATAGCTATTCTAAAGCCTGGGAAGCCAGCTGACAACCCAAGAAGCTACAGACCAATTGCCCTGCTGTCTGTAATTTACAAATTACTAGAGAGGCTAACAGATAACAGAATTAACACAGAATTGTTCAGGGAATCCCAGTTGAACAGGCAGGCTTTCAGCCAGGAAGAAGTTGTACTGACCAGGTGTTGTCACTCACTACTTACATTGATGCGGGATTCCAGAGAAAATTGGAAACATCAGTGGCCTTTATTGACCTCTCAGCAGCTTACGACACCATGTGGAGAGAAGGCATCATGTACAAAATTATCCGAGTAATTCCTTGCAAATCTATAACACACTTAATAGACAACATGCTCAATGATAGGGTGTTCAAAATAAGTATGGGTACTGACTGCAGCTCCATCAAAAAACTAAAGAATGGCTTACCACAAGGATCAGTGCTCACACCACTGCTGTTTAGTCTCCATATTGCAGACCTACCGGAAACATAATCAAGAAAGTCTGAGTATGCTGACAATTGGGCCATTGCTAGAAGATGTAGCACAATTGAAGCAACTGAGGACATCCTAACAAAAGACCTGAAGATAATGGGTGAATATTTCCGTAAATGGAGACTTCAACCAAATGCTTCCAAAACAGAGGTTAGTTGCTTCCATCTCAACAATAAACTCACTGGAAAGGAACTCAACTTTCTATTTGAAAACACCATTCTCAGGCACAATAAAATTCCAAAGTACTTGGGCATGATGTTGGACAGAACACTATCTTTTAAAGAGCACCTAACAAAGACTGCCAAAAAATTAAAGACAAGAAACAACATCATTCAAAAGCTCTGTGGTACTACCTGGGGAGCAACGGCCTCCAGTCTCCGCACCTCTGCTTTAACAATAGTATTCTCAGCTGCCGAATACTGTGCTCCAATTTGGCTAAACAGCCCACATTTAAAAAAGGTGGATGTCCAGTTGCATAACACTCTAAGGATGATTTCTGGAGTAATTAAACCCACTCCAAAGCAGTGGCTCCCAATATTAAGCCACATCCCACTGTTACACCTGCAGCATACTGACGACCTTGTACGTGAATACAAAAACATCATGGGAAATAGAAGCCTACTAATCCACCAAGACATTGAGGCTGCAAACACTAATAGGCTTCGATCTAGGAAACTGCCAACAGGATCAGCAAGGACCTGTGTACAAGAAGGTTACAGTAGCACAAACACATGGTCTGAAAAATGGAATGCATAGCAAAATCATAACATGCCTTGCATCACATAAAAGCCACCTGGTTTTGACCTACCACACAAAACGTGGTCCACTCTAAATAGGATTCAAACTCGTCATGGCAGATGTGCTTACTCCCTGTATAAATGGGGTAAAATACCTTCCCCTCAGTGTGACTGCAGAGAAAATCAGACCATCAGCCATATTGTTGAAGAGTGTTCCAGAAGAGCCTATAATGGGAGCCCTGACGACTTCCTGCTCGCAACTCCAGAGTTGATAGATTATATTAATAGACTTGATGTTTGTTTGTAATCCTTAAACTTTGTTACATTAGTGATGTTTGTTTGCAATTATTAACATTTGTTATATTAGTGATTTGTCTGTTTCTTTCTTATGTGTCTGTATTGCCATACAATAAATAATAATAAATAATAATAGTTGCCTGGTGGGGTCACTTCAGAGGTATGAAGGTAAACTTTTTTTTTTTTTTTAATGGGATGCTATAGTTTGGTATTTATTTTATGATAGTGGCTATTGAGACAAATCCAATGATGTGGAATAGTAAGGTCTTTAAAGAACAACGAAGCCCACAAAGGTGGCATGAACATCCATTTACAGAAGGTGTTTGAAGTGATGACCATTGGTATCAATGCATAATGGATTGAGTGGTGTTCCTTATCACATAGGCACTTGTTGAAGCACATGTTCTGACAATTCTCTCTCGCATATTTTCAGGTATAGTTGGAATGTCTTTGTAAAAAATGTCTTTTACGAATCTCCACAAGAAAAAATCCAGAGGTGTCAACTGTGGTGAACGAGCTGGCCACGACACATCTCCTCCGTGTCCAATCCAACGATTTGGGAATTGTCTCTGAAACTGATTTCTAGACATCAGCAAAAAATGTGCCAGACATCCATCGTGTTGATACCACAGTCTGTTCCTTGTTCCTAAAGGTATTTCTTCCAATAACAGACCTAATGTTACTTGCAGGAACGTGGTGTACTTCCTACCATTATGATTTCCTTCGATGAAATAGGGGCCTATAATTTTGTCCTCCAGAATCTTACACCATACATTCAATGACCACGATTTTTGGTGTGCAACTTGCCGCAGCCAACTTGGATTTTCAGTTGCCCAATGATGCATGTTATACAAATTAACATTTCCATGGTTCGTGAATGTAGCATCGTCAGTTAATAAAATCAAATTAATAAATGTGTCATCCCTCTGAATCTGAAACTGAGCCCATCAGCAGAATTCAATGTGATGCATACAATCCGTACCAGTTAATTCTTTGTGGAGACTGGCATGGGAAGGATGATATTTATGGCAATGGAGAACACGAACAACAAAACTCTGGCTTTCCCTTGCAATCTGATGCAAACTAACAAAACCACAGTGGCAACAGTACCAATTTCCATTTCCTCATTAATAACTTTCATTTTCCAGATATGTTTCTGATGCGTTAAAGATCCAGTTGTTCTCAATTTATCATACACATATTTAAATGTATGACGTGTAGGGTGAGTATGTTGAGGATATCTTTCAGTGTATAAGTCTCTAGCTCTCACTGAATTTCTCTGGCATTCTTCATCAATGAGAAGGATAAATCATTCACATTCCCTTGATTTGATGATACTAGTCTTACCATTCCTATTAGTGTTGTATTGTGAAACTGCCGAATGGTGTTTAAATGTCAATGGCACACAGATGGATACACCATATTTGGTGAATATTTACTATTTGCACGATATATGAGAGAGAATTAAGTGATAAGGAACACCACTCAATCCATGGTAAGAAGATTGTAGCAGTGCACTGATACCATGGTCATCACTTCAAACACCTTCTGTAAATGGACATTAATGCCACCCTTTTGATCTTCGTTGACCGTCAATGACCTTACTGTTACACATCACTGGATTCATCTCTATAGCTGCTATCAGAAAATAAGTACCAAACTATAGCATCCCATTCAAAAAAACAAAGTTGACCTTCATATCTTTGATGCAACCCCACCTAGCAACAAAAAACCAATGTCATATTATGGCCCCCGTTGTCCCATGCAACGTGTCCCACAAACTTTTCAGCTATCATACTTTTAGAGTTATTCTAGGTGGTAATAGTTAGTGACTCACCATGTATAGTGGGTAGTGGCAGGGAACATTTGGTTGTGCAATCTTGTAGTGGTTCTGGTATGGTACTGGATCTGTGATGTGTTCCTGAAAATAAAGTTTCATTGAATGACTTATTCAATATTTTCTGATCGAACCTGGTAGCGATGGTAAAAACAAACAAGCAGAATAATGTCACTACATGTCAAATTAGGAAAGAATTAAATAGGTATTGATTAGTAATGTGAATTTTGTACATAGTGTACATCACCCCATCATCAGTGAGATGCAAATCTATCTTCAATGAAGTACTTAAGAGTACAAACTCTTGCATTTGAGGATACAGTAAGTTGTCAAACTGTGAAGTATATATCAGCTAATCTGATCAGGTCTTCCACTCAAATTGTTAGTGATGCTAGTGTTTAGTAACATTCATTTTGTAGGTGCATCTTTAAGACATTAAACATCCTAACAGCACCTTCACAATACTTACACTTACTAATGAGGCTTGACGTAAATAAACCATCATAATTTCAAAAGAATGGTGATTTCTGCCACTCACGCATCATATTCTGTACATCCCATCAAGAAAATTAACCTACACAACTATGGAACAAACCAAGGTACACATTAACAAAAGACAAGCAAACATAGGCTACGCCATGCACTATATTAACAAATCAGTTATCACAATATTGATTAACACTAGTTCTGTTTATGATAGTTAAATGTGTTCCACTGAATCAGAAACAAAGCTGCAGCCACTTCAGTTACTTTAGGTAGCTGGAGGCTCTCTCATCGGGAACTTAATATTTACCATGACCAGTTTTGAATTGCTTTCACCAAATGGTACACATCTATTTCATGTCGCAGGATTGTTGAAATTGTGCAGCTGTGGCCAGAAGTGAACTGTACATAATTCTCACCACATTCAGTGTGTACATGCTTCATTCTCACATCTTGCCATAGCTACATGGCCCCCACAATGTTGCAAATATGCAATATTTTTTTTATATCTACCATCTAATGATAAATCACTTGCAATAACTGAAAACTGGTCATGCTAAATAAAAACTGAAGAATAAAACAAAAGGCTGAAATGTGGCAATGTGCTGTGCACAAATGACCATGCTTCAGATAATCAATAGTGTTAAGCCTTTTTAATTAAGTGAGCATGGATTAGAATGCAGCGGGATGGCAGACAGACAGGCGGCCAGAGTGGCGGTAGTGTGCCAAAGAGTTACAATAAAAGCTGAGTTGAGGGTGGTAGGCCAGCACAGTGACTTGCAAGAACGTGAAGGCAGAAGGACACAGGAAAGCCAGGGATAGCTTAGAATTATGACACAGCATCCACAGGCAGGCACCCCTTGGTGATGGAGAAGATGGAGTGGTCCGACCAGAGACTGATAAAGGGTAAAAAAGTAGTTCGTTTGTAAAAACTTCAAATTAGATCAGAGAGCCAGAGTAAATTTGCAGAAGATTGAAAATCAAAAGTGTGTTTGTGCAGAAAGCAACAGGGAAAGTTACAAAATGGTGTGATTGGCCAGGAAAATGGGTAAATGGAGGTGTAACACGGAGTAGTATGAAGTAATTTATGCAAAAGGGTAAGCATTATCATAGGAATAGTGCATTGTAAGTAATTGCAACAGTAGAGTAGCACAGTGGTTTGGCTTGCATGCATAGTATCAGTCGAAAAGGGCTGTGTAGTGGCCTTGGATCGGGCAAGTGTGAGTCAGGTCAGCTTTGATGGGAGTGACAAATGGCCGCACAAAGAGGAATGGCATCAGTGCATGGTGGAAGCAGACCACCACCAGCAGACAGCAGACGATGCAAGGAGGGAGCCGATGCAGAAGCACTGCACAAAGAGGAATGGCATCAGTGTGTGGTGGAAGCAGCAAACCAGCGAACAGCAGACGAAAGGGTGGAGCCAGTGCAGAAGCACCGCACAAAGAGGATGGTGCTAGCAGAACAATGTGGGGCACGCAGCAAAGAGGCAGTACGTCAGATAAGTCGCAAAAGCTAAGAAACCGAATCCTATACCAACTGTTGAACAGCGTTTTAAGTTTAGAAAAGAGAATGGCTTTGCAGGATAAAAGTAGCATAGCAGCGAAAGACAAGGGTGATACTGAGGAGGTTGTTAAAATGGGTACAATAACGAGGGAATTAGACAGTACAGAGGTGTTTTGCCCAGATATGCATTGAATGAGAATTTTATTTTTGGTTGACAGCAAGGTAGAGACCAAACAGATAAAAGAGGTGCCACTAAACTTGAGTGATTCAACCTCTGAAGGGGGTTGAGGATACTCAAGGCAGGTCAGAATCAGTAGTAGACAAGATGACTTCGGCAGTACCAGGGGAAGAGAAAAATGTCTTCTTGCTGTCACTTCTTGCAACCTTGATGCAATTTCAGGTCAAACTCAGTAAAGATATTAAGCAAGGTAATGAACAAGTATTGCATTGGAAGTGTTGAATTTGTGTGAGGAGGTGAAGAACGACATCACTGAGCAGTTCACCCAGTGTAAGTTGCAATTGGAGCAGCATGTAGACATTAAACTACAATAATTAGTATATAAAGTGGATACTGAGCTGGATGAAGGGAAGAAGGAAGGTGCTAAAGAGCACAAGGAGGGTTTAGATAAAGTAGCCAAAGCATTTGATTGAGCATCCTACTGCATATCACAAATTCACAACTGAATTGGAAGTTAAGCAGAGGGATTTTGAAATGAAAATAAATACTGAAGTGGACAATACAAGTGGTAAGATAAGATATGAACAAGATACTAGTTTCAAGTTGCATGTTAAGGACATGATTTAGGCGTTGGCTGCCAGTCGAGCAACGTGTGACTCGTTTGGGAAACATCAAGAGGTCCATAATCAGCGGATGGATGCTAGAATATTACAAAATGAGCAAGCAATTGCTAAACTGGCCACAAGGGCAAACCAGGGTTCTTTGAGCAATTCAGCAGAAGCAGTGTTTATTCTGTGTTGTAAGTTTAATACCTTTGAGCCACAGGGAACCCTTAATCCTCAAGCATTCCTTAAGGAATTTTAAGGGGTAATGCCAGAGTACTGGACGGAACAAGAGCGAATTTTGTATGTAGTGGGGCACATATGGGGCAATGCCTTTCATTGGGCTAATGAGGTGGCTATGGATTGCAAAGATTTCACAGCTTTTAAGAAAAGGTTTTTAGAGGAATATTGGTCTGGAGAAATTCAGCAACAATTGTTAATGGATTTTTGAGGAGGCAGGAAGTACCAAGCAGAGTGTGGCACAATGAAATAGTTTTGCGATTGGTGGTGGCGCCACATAAAGCATGTAGATGGAGGTATGGCAGTTGAGTTGTTTGCTGCTGTGATAGAGTGGATGTTGCCTTTTTATGTTAGGAAAGAACTGGCAGCAGCACCATGGGACAGCTACGAAAAATATGTGAGTTTCTTAGACTTGAGCATTTACACTTGCACGACAGTAACCAGCTGCAGCATCCTTTGATGTGATGTTATAAGAGATGTTCGTGCCCAGAATGCAAAAGACAGGCATAGGGAAGGGAGAGGAGAGAGTTTAAACTAAATAGTGTCTCAGTAATGGGCCAACTGCAGGCAGCTCACATGAAGGGCCCATACACAGGTGATCATGTCTGAGACAGAGGGGGGAGAAAGTGAAAGGAAAAGTGCAAGGAGGCCGTAAGAGATGCCCTTGACGTCTGCAAAGATGCACTGGAGGGAGGAGAGTCAGCTGGTGCTGGCAAGACAAGGGTGACAGCGGATGCATGTGCAGTGCATATAGAAAGAGAGAGCGTGGGAAGAATGGTAGTAGTGGGTCCCGCGCATAGGGAATGTGAACAGCTGACAGGCAAGCAGCAGTGCCATGAGCATGCCGGAGATAAGGAAAACACCGCGTTAAGTGCAGGAGGTGGGCAAACTTATGGAAAAGCTCCATTGTTTGAAGAGACCTGAGGGCAATAAAAATAGTAACATCTCATCTAGTCAAAGAGTGGGGGAACTATGGCATCCAAGAGTAAATCTGGAATCTGGCAGTATGGATAGTAATGTTAATGTTGCAATAGTGGAACCAGTAGAGGAAGGTGCCAGCAGTGAAGAGTGACGTTGTTTTTGAGTTCATGATTGATGGAGATAAGCAACATGGACAACCCTTAAGGTTAAATGATGGAGAAGTTGAGATCCTCGAATCTCGCACTGAATGGGTAGAAGCTGAGCGTATATGCGAACTGTCGCTTCACAAAAGATTGTTTGAAGGTTCTTCGGGTTAGCAGGTAGGTGAATTCCAATCCATAAATGTTAAGAGTTGTTCCAGAATTCTGCCAAAGAGCGATAATTGACAGTTTGTTAGCAGAGGAGGAAGCCTTTCCCATGGTCACAGATGGTGAGCCTATTGTCGAGGTGCAGGTTGCAGGAGTGGTAAGTCACATGTTAGTGGACAGCAGTGGAAATTTCTGGAATTTCAGAAGAGTACTTTGCGAGTTTGCAAGCAAAAGAAGATATGGCAGTATGGCCAGTGTCCCCAGTGAAAGTATTTTGTGATACTGGAAAGTTGTCAAAGGCTATTCGACAGGAAGTAGTGATGCCAGTGCAGTGAGGAGGAGTATTTTTTTGAGTTGGGGTAAGGATGTGGTGGAGACAATTCAAGAGAAAATACAAGAGAGGGTATCAGTGTTGGAGTTTGTCTGAACCACAGAAAAGAGAACTGAGTGAAATTTTAAAACGGATTTGTGGAGTCTTTCCTGGTGCATCAGGTGAAGTACAGAATTTCGAGTGCAGTTCAACTATTAAGCCACATGAGGTCTATGTCCCCAAGACTTATGTAATACCATTTGCCCAAATAAAAGCCGTACAAGAAAAGATATACCATATGTTGTCATGGGGGGGGGGGGGGGGGGGGGGAATTGAAAGAGCAAGTAGTGAATATATCAGTTCGTTGTTTGTAGTACCCAAGAAGGATGGAAGTGTGCAACTTGTCTTGGATATGAGGAGATTGAATGCAATTGTCAAACAAGAAACCAACAGGCAAATATCAATAGACAAACTTTTCCAGAAGTTCCATGGAGTAAAATTTTTTTCATCCATGGATGTGAGATGTGGATATTGGAATATAAGGTTAGCACAACAATCTAGGAAATATACAGTGTTCCTGCATAAAGGAATCTGTTATCAATTTTGCATCTTGCTACTTGGTCTTAACATTTCTGTGTGTGTGTCTTCGTAAGAGCGATGTACCAGGTCTTGGGACCTGAGCTGTTACTGTGTATGTTGCCAATATATTAATAGCCACAGAGACTGGTGACCAAGCAGAGAGGGGATATGAAACTCAAGTTTAGTAAGACAGATTGGCTGAAGGAAAAGATAAATTACTGGGGCATATCACTGATCATACAGGAATACAACCAGAGAGGGGAAAACTTGGGGCCATTGAGGATTTTCCTCGGCCAAAGAATAAGGAAGATTTGAGTGCTATGCATGGGCTGTTTGGGTTCTATAAGCGTTTTGTTTCATTGTGAGCATTTAATAACCCAGCATTGAATCAGTTATTGAAAAAGAACGTGCCCTGGAAGTGGTCAGAGGAATGTAAGGAGGCCTTTCAGGAACTGAAGAAGCAACTATTAAGTAGCAAAATTCTGGATCATCCAGATTTTGGTTGACCTTTCTACACGTCTTCTGATGCTTGTGGCTGTGGTATTGGGGTAGAAATATTTCAGGAGGGAGAACCCCACTATCAGACCATTGTATTCACTAGCAGAAAGCTTATGTCAGCTGAAAGGAACTGCTGTGTTGCAGAACAGGAGGCCCTGGTTATATTGTATGGGTTTCAGAAGTTTGAGGGTTATTTGTAGGGTCATCACACAATAGTGCTTACTGACCATTGGTCATTAAGCTTCATGAAGAGATGTCGATTGCGTAATACTAGACCGGAACATTGGACTATGTATCTACAGCAGTTTTATATGGAAATTGGATACATTAAAGGACGGGATAACATTATTGCAGATCAATTATCCAGAATGCCAGTAGGGGGAACAGAGCTCAAGAAAAAGAGAAACTTGGATGGTTTGAGGGTGTTGATGATGAGAGGATCGAAGCGTGGCACCGTAATTAGGCAAGTATGTAAGATCGGGACGACAAACATTTAAGATATGTTAAGCAATTTTAGGATCGAAGCAACATTGCAATGTGGAAATATTTCCTAAAACTCATCAGGGGTTGTTGTTTAGGAGGAGGAGAGAGGATCAGGAGGAGGGGAAACTGTTTTCCGCAGCAATATGTAGATGAATTAATAGACCTAGTGCGCAAAGGTTGTGGACATTATGGGGCACAAAAGTGCATTGCAAAGTTACTGGAAGTGGTAATATTTGAGAGCGTGTGGCAAAGGGTGCAGAGATGAGTCCAAGCTTGTGATCAATGTCAAAAGGTGAGAGCAGTTATGATTCCCATTCAAGGTTTGTGACAGAATGTGCAAACAGAAGGACCTCAAGAATTGATTGCCGTGGACTTGTTTGGACCTCTTCCAGTATCCAGGGGTGGTTCTACCTACATTTTTGTAGTGTTAGATGTGTTTGCGAAACACATAAAGTTGTACCTAACCAGGAGGGCGAATGCCAGGATATTGACCGAAAAACTGGAGAAAGATTATTTTGTGCAGGTGGGGAAGCCAGATGCTTTACTGTCAGACAATTGTCCTCAGTTTACAGTCCACAAGTTTACAGAACTGTTGGAGTGACATGGACTGAGACATGTCAGAATTTTGCCATATTTCCCTCAAAGGAATCCCAGTGAGCAGGTCATGAAGGAGTTGAACCAGTTATGTAGGACTTATTGTCACAGGAGAAACAGAACTTGGGCAAACTTTAAATTTTGAAGAGATAATCAGTAATATATGGCATGAAACAACAGGTTTTGTTCCATGTGAATTAATGTTTGGGCATAAAACCAACAAATGTTACTGGGGGTGAAGTAGTTTTTCTGGTGAGCAGAATTCTAACTAAAGATGAAATAGGAAAGTTGGACAGAGAAAGAATGAATCGACGGGCACCTGAAAGAAAGAAAAGACATGATGCTAGGGCTCGGGCAACTGTGTTTAAACCAGGGGATTTAGTACTAGTTAAGGCCAAAGAGCAATCAAAAAAGGTGTCCCAAGAGATAAAGAAACTTCTGCTAGTGTATCATGGCCCACTTTTAGTGGAGAGTTTACCACATATTAATGCCTATTGACTCGTCTGTCCTGGTTCCGAATGAGTTTTTGGACTAAGGAATGTAACAGAATTGAAGAAGTATGTGAGTGGAGAGAGTGATAATTAAGCATAGGGAGTCTCTCAGTCTTGGAGAGACTTCACAATCTGCGCCTGTGCGCACCTCAGCAGTCTGAAGCAATTCTTCCTTTCTGTGCTTCAGTCTCTTCTACTAATCATTTGTCTATCAAAAATTCTTCACAGGGCTGTAAAAGGAGGGAGGACAGTAGTCCGAGTGGAGAGAAGTAGTTGTGGAAACACAAAGTAACAGAATTACATATGGTAAAAGGGTATTTAAAGTTAAAGAATGGGTTTAACTTATTTTAGAAGGAAGGAAGATGAAGTCTAGTACTATATGCAAGACACTGTTGGAATGTGAGATGAATTGAAAGTAGAGAGAAAGGATGAGGAATAATGATCAGAGTCCATAGAAAGCACCAACTATTATGGAAGCATTACGTTTAAGTTTTTCTGTAGTAATAGGAGGAGGAGCAAGACACTATGACACAGTTGTAAGATGTGAAAGGAGAGTCCTGTAAGCTGTGTGGAATGGACTGAGCAGCCATGAGTGCCAAATATACATTAGCATAGTCTTCTACCTATATTAGGTATATTAAAGTGATTCAAAAATTTAAGAGCACAAGAGATTAGCGGAAGGTGCGGTTCTGATAGACATACAAAAGTAATATGCCAGTGTGAAGGTTGTGAATAAATGGGTATTATATACGATAAAGTAAAAAAAAAAAAAAAAAATATGCAAACAGAAAAAGAGTGAGAGGTGGCATGAATGATGCCGAGACTTCAAATAAGTAGGTCTGTAAGTTCACAGTTGGTGTGACAGGCAACCAAATACAGTAATTAGAAACTGGAGTGGTGAAGTGATTGTGTGGCATCTATTGGCCAGAATATCCCCTTCCAGGTTCGGCCACCATATTGCAAGTGAGGACACCTTATTCACATTCCTCCAGAACTTCAACAACTTCTCCCACATTTGCTTCACCTGGTCCTACTAAACCCAACAATCCACCTTCCTAGATGTTGATCTCCACCTCAGAGATGGCAACATCAGTACCTCTGTCCATATCAAACCTACTAATCACCAGCAATACCTCCACTTCGACAGGTGCCACCCATTCCATACCAAGAAGACCCTTCCGTACAGCCTAGCCACCCGTGGGCATCACATCTGCAGTGATGAGCAGTCCCTCTCAAAATATACCAAGGGTCTCACTGAAGCCTTCACTAACCGTAATTATCCTCCCATCCTTGTACAAAAACAAATCTCCCGTGCCTTATCTTTCCATTCTTCCACCACCTCCCAAAGTCCCACAGTCCGGCCACAGAGGAGCATTCCCCTTGTAACTCAGAACCATCTGGGACTGGAGCAACTGACTTGCATTCTCCGCCAGGGTTTCGATTACCTCTCATCATGCCCTGAAATGAGAAATGTCCTGTCCACTATCCTTCCCACCCCTCCTACCGTGGTATTCCACCGTCCACCGAACCTACACCATATACTCGTCCATCCTTACACAACCCCTGCTCCCAATCCCTTACCTCACGGCTCATACCCCTGTAATAGACCTAGATGCAAGACCTGTCCCATACAGCCTCCTACCACCACCTACTCCAGTCCGGTCACTAACATCACCTACCCCATCAAAGGCAGGGCTACCTGTGAAACCAGTCATGTGATTTACAAGCTAAGCTGCAACCACTGTGCTGCATTCTATGTAGGCATGACAACCAACAAACTGTCTGTCCGCAAGAATGGCCACCGACAAACTGTGGGCAATAAACAATTGGAGCACCCTGTTGCTGAACATGCTGCCCAACATGACATCCCTCATCTCAATGACTGCTTCACAGCCTGTGCCATATGGATCCTTCGTACCAACACCAGCTTTTCTGAATTTTGCAGGTGGGAACATTTGCTGCAATACATCCTATGTTCCCATAACCCTCCTAGCCTCAACCTTCATTAGTCACTGTCCTCACCCATCTAGCTCCCTCCCTGTTCCCATTCCAGCACTACACAGCCGTCGTTTCACCGCCACACCCAGTCTTTTAATTTCCTTTTATTTCTCTCCTTTCTGCTACTTAGCCCCCCCTCCCCCCCCGCACTTTAGTAGCACTCCTGCCCTCCATCTAAACTGCAACACCATCCACCACTCACACCATACTATCCCTCCCCCTCCCCGCCACAGCCTCCTCCTTACCCACACCCAGTCGCCACTCCAATCATGCACTGGTGCTACCACTCATAGTGTGGTTTCAGTTCTCTAAGACTGCAGACATGTGTGCAAGTTGCGTTTACATGAGTGTGTGTGTGCATGAGTGTGTGTCTACTGCTGACAAAGGCCTTAATGGCCGTAAGCTATAATTGTGTGAATCTTTTTGTTTTGCATATCACGACTCAGCATCTACGCTATTTGGTGAGAAGCAACTTTCCTTCTCTGGTATTGTTACATTCCATCCTGGATATTCTATTATTTGAGTACTGCAAGTTTATTTAGTTGACACCACTTAGGCGACTTGCATGTCAATGATTGTGAGGATGATGAGGATGATGATTATGATGATGATGATGATGATGATGATGGATACACAACACGCAGTCCCCTGCCAGGAATCAAACCTGGGCCCCCTTGTGTGGTAGGTGGTAACGCTACCGCTGCACTATGGAGGCAGACAATGGAGTGGTGGAATTATAGTAGCCATAGTGCAAAGTTACTGTCTGTGTAGTATCTAATAAGAAAGTTATTGGTGTCTAGTATTTAAGTGACAACAGTATTACATGAGATGGAAAGTTGGTGTGTTGGGAGGAGAAATGAGAATCAGTAGTATTAAGCTTAATCATCGAAAAGGCAGACTGAAGGTATACCTATTGGGAAACAAAGGAGAGAAAGATTGAAATTGGCTAATCCTAAATGCATAATTTAGAGCATTACAGAGATAACACGTGTAGGTATATTGTTTCTGAAAAAGGCACACTTTCCACAAACAATGGAGGCAAAAATAATGAAGGAACGTTTCTCTTAATATATGACACCAATAGTTAACTGAGCAAAACTTAGTGCATGCAACAACATGACAGTCATCGAACACGGTAAGTCAGCTGCTGTGCTTGCTCCTGGTGTTGCAAATTCTGTTTATGTTTTCTGATAATGATTATTATGGCCAATTGGTTATGATCATGCTTATTTTTATGTGGGGTGTCAAGTCTAAGTAAAGACTGAGTTCCATGGCATCCAGTAGCACAAGATCCTGGCAGTGTGCACTAAAAGACCCGCGTGACAGCTGAGTGATTAATTTTAATATGATCATAATTGGGATTAGCCTGATTGAGACAACAACAAAATGCAATCAGTATCCAACAGGGGTTTAAACACACTTAGAGGGGCATATCCGTCTGACTGCTATCTAGCTGGATTCTGGTGTGCAAACTACAATTTTGCAACTTGTTTGTAATAAATTGTGTCAGAGGATTTTGAGGCTAATATAATTGCTTTTATCAGAGGTGCATTGCATTATTTAGTAGCACCAGAATTCCTCTCCAGACCCTTAGTACTATGTATTTATGAAGTTCAGAATCCACAGGGTGCTGAATAATGTACGAGCAGCTGAACTGCAGGTAAGATTACAGGATGAGGAAGCGTAGAGGCTGACTACGCTGCCATCATGCGGGTAAGTCACTAAGATGACCTCCCACGCACCACTGTAAATCTACCACTTACCATACCAGACAGTCCAAGGGGTCCAGTACATTATAAGTTAGGTTTTGTCATTCCGCAGAAAGGATGTTACAAAGTAGTACATCGGCCTAGGGAATGTTAAAGGCGACAGGCTGTAGTAATTTCTGGAAACCTTTACACAATTTTAAATTTGAACTGACTCTTCTGGACAACTTCTGGTCTGAAGGTAGAACGCCTTGTAGCACAGAAGGCTAAAATGATTGCTTGTGCTATAGAAAAGTAGCTGTAAGTATTCCTTAACAGTAATATGAGCAGTGACAGAGACAAGTATGTACATTATTACTACTTTCTAGCCAATGAGCTGGTTGGTAATCTGTAAACTGCTAGTATGTATCCATAAACAGAAAGAAGACAGGGAGAGAGTTTAAAACCACAGTAATCTGCACCATTCTGATAGAAGTAGACGTATGATCCTTGGAAAATTGCATTATTTTCAACTGATCATATCATACACTAACTATATCAGAAGAACAAAATCAGTCTACATAAAGAGTGTACTGTTCAAACTATTATAAAAAGTAGATTTGTTTTGACCACTGATATCATCAAGGTGGTGTACATTTCTATTCCTAGTACTTACAGTACAGTGAACACGACACCACTGATTACCCCTGTGAACAAACATAAATAACATGTGAAGTAGTTAACTCCAGTGACAGAATGAAACTAACAGCACAACTGAATAAAGAAGCAAGTTTTGGGTGCAGGCAAACTAATTGTAAAAATGGAAACTACTGATGCTGTAAATTTTGCATAATCTACACTCCTGGAAATGGAAAAAAGAACACATTGACACCGGTGTGTCAGACCCACCATACTTGCTCCGGACACTGCGAGAGGGCTGTACAAGCAATGATCACACGTACGGCACAGCGGACACACCAGGAACCGCGGTGTTGGCCGTCGAATGGCGCTAGCTGCGCAGCATTTGTGCACCGCCGCCGTCAGTGTCAGCCAGTTTGCCGTGGCATACGGAGCTCCATTGCAGTCTTTAACACTGGTAGCATACCGTGACAGCGTGGACGTGAACCGTATGTGCAGTTGACGGACTTTGAGCGAGGGCGTATAGTGGGCATGCGGGAGGCCGGGTGGACGTACCGCCGAATTGCTCAACACGTGGGGCGTGAGGTCTCCACAGTACATCGATGTTGTCGCCAGTGGTCGGCAGAAGGTGCACGTGCCCGTCGACCTGGGACCGGACCGCAGCGACGCACGGATGCACGCCAAGACCGTAGGATCCTACGCAGTGCCATAGGGGACCGCACCGCCACTTCCCAGCAAATTAGGGACACTGTTGCTCCTGGAGTATCGGCGAGGACCATTCGCAACCGTCTCCATGAAGCTGGGCTACGGTCCCGCACACCGTTAGGCCGTCTTCCGCTCACGCCCCAACATCATGCAGCCCGCCTCCAGTGGTGTCGCGACAGGCGTGAATGGAGGGACGAATGGAGACGTGTCGTCTTCAGCGATGAGAGTCGCTTCTGCCTTGGTGCCAATGATGGTCGTATGCATGTTTGGCGCCGTGCAGGTGAGCGCCACAATCAGGACTGCATACGACCGAGGCACACAGGGCCAACACCCGGCATCATGGTGTAGGGAGCGATCTCCTACACTGGCCGTACACCACTGGTGATCGTCGAGGGGACACTGAATAGTGCACGGTACATCCAAACCGTCATCGAACCCATCGTTCTACGATTCCTAGACCGGCAAGGGAACTTGCTGTTCCAACAGGACAATGCACGTCCGCATGTATCCCGTGCCACCCAACGTGCTCTAGAAGGTGTAAGTCAACTACCCTGGCCAGGAAGATCTCCGGATCTGTCCCCCATTGAGCATGTTTGGGACTGGATGAAGCGTCGTCTCACGCGGTCTGCACGTCCAGCACGAACGCTGGTCCAACTGAGGCGCCAGGTGGAAATGGCATGGCAAGCCGTTCCACAGGACTACATCCAGCATCTCTACGATCGTCTCCATGGGAGAATAGCAGCCTGCATTGCTGCGAAAGGTGGATATACACTGTACTAGTGTCGACATTGTGCATGCTCTGTTGCCTGTGTCTATGTGCCTGTGGTTCTGTCAGTGTGATCATGTGATGTATCTGACCCCAGGAATGTGTCAATAAAGTTTCCCCTTCCTGGGACAATGAATTCACGGTGTTCTTATTTCAATTTCCAGGAGTGTATATATCTCATATGAAGGCTATAATACCAGTAACCCAAACACAACTCAAAAAGCCATACCACATTTTTCACTTGACCTATGTATCTCAAATAAAGCCATCAATATCAGGAACAACATACAGCTCTAGAACATGGTGTTGGAAATTTCACTTCACCCACATAGCTCAAACGAAGCCCTAGATGCAATGAACGCTCACACAAGTCAGGAACCCAATACCAAAAATTTCACTTGACCTATATGGCATGAAAATCCCACACCCACAGTACCAAAATCCAAAACACTCAAATTTTCAAATTCATTTATCCACACTTTCATTTACTCTATTAAAAGCGAAGTCCGCCGTACAAGAAACCAAACCATGCTCACACGACTAATATCACAAATGTACCCTCACCGATGATGGTAAATCAATACCCACATTTCCCACCAATCACAATCCAACACAATTACCAAACACTAACAAGGAATATCCTAAAATTCATGAAAACTTTTATCACCACCAATTTCAATATATACAAACAACTGTAAACAAAGCCATAGAATACAAACAATACCAAACAAAAATCCCAAAAATGTTTAACACGCTCCCCCCCCCCCCCTGCCCCCCCTCCCCCCCGCCCCCTCCCCTCCAACTCATGTACAACTCCCGCCGGCTGGTGCCTGCAGAGTCTAAGTCCCTTATCAGCGCATTACATAACCAAGGACACTCGTTCCCTATATAAGCAGGCAGTGCATGGCAGCAGAACCATTCTTCTGTGAGCTCTGTCTGCAACAGCATTGAAGCACTATGCCTCATCGACGTGTGTATCATCATCGTCGCCACTGCATACCAGTGTATAAACACATACTTAGCCTTGAAAACAAACTTGGAAGAAATGGCACAGCACAATCGGTAATTCTTAATGGACCTATCTTTTTTTTGTGGATGTCGAGCTAATTTTTCACTTGATGTCTCTACTGGAGCTGCCAGCAGTGGGTGGTTCACCCTTGCAATTGTCCGCTGTAAGAACACATATGTGTGTGTGTGTGCGAGTGTATACCTGTCCTTTTTCCCCCCTAAGGTAAGTCTTTCCGCTCCCGGGATTGTGATGACTCCTTACCCTCTCCCTTAAAACCCACTTCCTTTCGTCTTTCCCTCTCCTTCCCTCTTTCCTGGTGAGGCAACAGTTTGTTGCGAAAGCTTGAATTTTGTGTGTATGTTTGTGGTTGTTTGTATGTCTGTCGACCTGCCAGCACTTTCATTTGGTAAGTCAAATCATCTCTGTTTTTTTTTATATATATATATATATATATATATATATATATATATATATATATATATATATATATATATATAAGAGGGTCCACCGTCAGTCCAAGTAACTGTAGGGGCTTTATCACAGCCACCGTTATCATCACTCATTGCAATAAGCAATGACTCACCTGGAAATATCTGTATCTTATTCACAACTGAAGAAAAAAGAAAAATACTATTAAATCTCTGACCATAAGAAACACATGGCACCAACAGTTCCAAACATAAAAATGTATCCACCAGCCACAATATGGAAAGTCAATGTGACTCACCAGCAAACCAGCACAAATTCTTCCAACAACAAACTGAAACAGTCAACTCATATCAAAACAACTCACTAACAAACATCCAGACCTTTCACACCATCTACAAACACAAACAGAACAAGCTTGACCATGACATCACACACATCACAGTTGTCATGGGTCAAAGCAAATGGGTGTAAAGGTGTGTCCACACATGTCTCTTTCATCATGCACAATTGCAGATGCACAGAAAAGGCCAGGCACAAAACTTTGTGGAAAGAACACATGTACACATGGGTATTCTTGTATCCACATATTGCCACATTGTGCAAGCAGTCTGGTACGAATTCCCTTCCTTGCTTGGTAGCTTCTGTTGTGTTTATTGGAATGAAAAGGTGACAGACAAAGAAAACATAAGCACTATCTAAATAACATAGGTACAAGAGATTCGAAGTGATAACGTTTTGTCTGAAAATTTCAAAGGTCACAGCTATATTTTAGATTTTCTCCTTGAGAAACTGCAGCGATAAAGTTAGTAAATGGCAACATATACCAGTTTGAACTATTTATTCCTCATTTCAGAATAAGCAGTCCAGTGATTATATGTGACACGGAGAAATATTGAAGGGAGGTTCTTGGTCATTGTGTGAAGGTTAACTAACTTTCAATGGATAATTTTTATTTTATTTGTTTATACAACTTTAATAATGAAAGATAAGTAGATTAACATCTTTGCACTCAACAAATTTGGGAATTATGCAGACATCAGAATCAACAAGAACACAGGTTGTATTTTTCAGTTTTATATTTTTTTGAATCATCAATGTACTTCATTTCAATTTTAGTAGGTTTTTGAGGAGCTAAACATACCCCATCACTTCTTTCGTTCAAATGCCAGGCATGCTTGTTGTTGTGCTTTAAGTTGCCATAGCATGAATATTCATCCACAGTTTTCAATAGGGCTACACTTTTCATAAATTTTCTGATTGTTCTTCTCAGATTTTCTACTTCTAAACTTATCGTACCTTATTTTATTAAAAAAATATGACCAGATACCTTTTATATAATACTTAACACCCAGGGCACTAGAACTCAAATTTTAATTCCAATAATCTTGAGGAATGACACTCCATAAGACTTTCTTCTTTGTTTGTAATCATCTATAAACTTAAGCATGCATCCTTTGTAGCCAATAGATATTATTGTGCATAATTCGCTTCACAGCATAATCTCAATACACTACCCAATCAAACACATATGGATCTTCCCTACTTGTGTGCTAAAAAGCACAAAAATTCCACTGACAATGGGTAGCAATGCACTTTACAGACAGGCTCCATTTCCAGGAAAATACACATGTGCAAATGTCCACGCTTAATTCTGCTGTTGCAAATGTACACAGATGGACAAAGCTGACAACAAAAAAGCATCATATGAATGCACCTTAATTGCAGCTTTCCCTTGACCTGGTACATTCACCTCCTACTCATCCATGACTAGGCTAACACTTCTAAAGTAAATGTTGGTTCTGGGCAGAGACTGTGCCACACATAACAGAACCTCAATGAGCTGCATCATCTGCAGCTGGGCCTATGCACATAAACTTACATTAGTCTGGAGTCAGTAAATAGTTGTAAGAGGAACACTATTGGCAAAGTTATTAAGATAGGGCACAGTAATAACATTCTAGAATGAGTAACAGAGACCAGATTCTTTGGTCATACCATCTCTTGGAATGTAGCCTTGCTTCAAAAGAGACTACTTCTGTGGTCTGTAGCAGTTAAGGTACAAGCACTGCCTAAAGTGTGACCCAAAACAGAAACAACAACACCACCACCACCACCACCACTTGATCATGAGGGAATAACTGTTTGTTAGCCACAGGTAGTAAATAGCGGTTGAGACAATGATTGCCAGATCCCAAGAAAACAGGACTAAATTATCGATACTGAAGCTTAATTATTGTTGGAACATTTGGTCAGAGAGAGAGAGAGAGAGAGAGGTCAGTACTGCTGGCTTTGCACTCTGAAATCTTTCTCACTGTACTGGCTCACAAGCAGGACTGACAGCATACTTTTATTCCATCTGTCCTACAGCATATTTTTTTTACACAACACAAACTTGTCCATTGTAACACTGCAAGTCTTTTACTTACACCCCAAAGCACTAACTCCCTATTGGTACTTATGGTTAATAAGTGAATTTAGTAGACACTGGTTTGATTTACGAATTTTCTTAATGTCAGCCGGGGCAATCATATAAACCCTTATATTTTATCTCAGCATCTTGTTTTGCAAATTTACCATAGTTTCTTTAGTTCTGCTGCATGTCTCCTTTTGCTTTTGGCAAGTTTCATCGCTGAATACTTCAGTGGCTGAAAATTCCAGAACTCCATTACCTAACAACTTTAAATGTTTAAATTATAGTTAACTTTGAAGCTGCTTTCCAACAGTAATTACAGCTGTGTACCCTGTCATATGCACACAGCTAAAAAACAATATCTGCAGTTTATAACATTCGTCAGTAGCACACTGTACTTGCAGCTTGAATACATATGCCACAGTATTAAGTAAATAATATACATTTATATTCTACGGGAAAATATTCTAGATACAATCACCATACCAATCAACTCACTTGCCACCCAGAATGTGAATGTACGAGGGTCACTCCAAAAGAAATGCACACTATGTTTTTTTTAAATCCATCTTTTATTCTACATGTTTGAAAGTTTTACAGCGTGTAGATACATCCTTCCTTAGAAACAATATTTTCATTTCTCCGCATGCAACAATTCATTTCATGTTCAATGTGCAAAAATTGACTCATCAGTGAAAGAAAACAACGAATTTATGACAAGCTGGGACTGTATTCAGTGCTGCCTTAAAAACTCAGGCAAAATTACAAACACAAAAAGATGTGACTGTAAGTGCCAATTCTCAGAATTAGTGGAAGATTCAATAAGTGAAATTCAGTGTTCAAAAGCTGAGGTTACATTACTACATAAAAAGGTGAACGGAATTGATTGGCAGTGCCTGTTGAACAATAGTAGGCCGAAATCAAAAACCAAGGAATGCTTTCCGACTATCATAACTCAAAACAGGTATCAGATTCTTGACGAAATACCGATAGCGGAAGTTGCAACATTGAAACCCGTGCAAACTAAAAACAACTGTTCAAACTGTAAAAAATTGCCAGTGATAATTTCAAAAAATGCCAAGTCCCAAACTCATGTAAAATGCTAACCTAGTGAGTGAACATAAACAAAATGTTCAATGTAATGACAGTGAAATCCGTGAAAGAAATGACAGTGTAATCCACAAAAGTGTATGCTAGAAACTGCTCCAAACCGGCAGTAGAAGAAGCGAGAAGTACAAAAAGGATTGGAATCTTATATATGGAGACAGTCATGATTGCGAATTAGCTCAAAAAATTGTGAATATCCAAGACGACTTCGCAGCAGTGGCTCACATTCAGCGTGGTGCACCTCTTTCTGTTGTATTGAAGCCGTGTGTGCAAGATAGTGAATCGTTCTCAGTAAATCTTATGTCATTATCATTGGTGGTACAAATGGTGTGGTTAAAAATGAAGCAAATGACACTACAGGCACATGAAAGAAACACTCGATAAGCTGACTGGCACTAAAGTAATTGTCATTAACATTGCACAGAAACATGATCTAATGGACCAGTCTATTGCGAACTTGGAAGTGCATAAAACAAATGTTAGGCTTAAAACAATATGTAACAAATTTCACAATGTGTCTTTAGCAAAAGTCAGTAACCTAGATAGAAACTTGCACACAACTCATGGTATGCACATGAACGAGAGAGGTACAAAGATTGTGAGTAAATTAATTATTGATGAAATCAGACGAAACATCACACAAAGCAGTGTAAATAAGTGCATTGCTATGGAATGGCACAACTCACTCAAACAGGACTTGCCACACAAAGAGCTACAGCTGACAAGCCAGGGAAACTTGTAAACCTTGCTGGACAGCCTGGTAGCTCTAAATCTCCCTGTATGGTCCAGCAGGAGAAACTTGCCCCTAATATCATACAGCGGAACCCTTGTACTCTTAAAAACAACCAGTCTGGTAGGGTGGCACGTCCATCAAGTGTTCAACAATCCAAACTCACTTTCAAATTAATTCAGCAGAACTTTCAAAGTCATGGCAATAAGCACGAGTTGGATACCATTGCAGCAATTGATAACCCTGATGTTTTAGTTATAAGTGAACACTGGTACACAGATGAGCTAATTAGTGTATGTAAGCCACTCTCTGTGCTCTGCCTTCAGTAGAAAAGGGAAACGTGATGGTGGGGTAGCTATCTTTGCAGCCAGTGGTAGTAATTATAGTGTAATAGATGTAAGTGCTTCCAGCATTGAGGGTGTAATAGAACTAGCAGTAATTAATTATAAGTGGGGGAAAGAGAACTTAATTATTATAGGCCTATACAGACCTCCATCTGGTAGCCTAGATAGTTTCTTTGATGTTCTTAATGACCTGCTTGTTGACATTGACAGTAAACACTGCAATAAAAATGGCTGGGTTAACATAATACTAACTGGAGATATAAACATTGACTTGCTGTCCAATGACTCTGTATCTAAAAAACTAATGCTAATACTAGCTCAATTTAACTTAACATTTCTGATAAATGAGCCCACTAGAGAGGTCAATAGTGTAAAATCATGCATTGACAACATTATAACTAACATGTCCCACTTTACATGCAGTGCATCAGTTCTGAAGCTTGCCATTTCTGACCACCATGCAATACAGGTATTGATAGAAGCTGAAAATCTTCATGTCAATAGAAAAGAAAAACAATATGTGACAAAAAGAATCACCAATGACGACAATGTTAAAGACTTCAACAGTTTGCTGAAAAGCTTACAATGGGGAGAAAAAAACAGCATTACTTTAAGTGATTTTTCATCAGATTTTTATTATTGCTTCAATGTCTCATGCCCAGAAATGACCTTTACAGTAAATGACTGCAAAAAGATAAAAAAAAAACTGGATAAATCATGAACTAAAAACAGCAAGGGAGAAACTTAGACTTTGCCAATATGCAATGATAAATAATAACAATAATAATAGATTAAAGGTAGAATTTAAGAACTATCAGGATTACTATAAAAATCTTCTGCTAGAAACTAAAAGTAAATATGTAACCACAATGTTAAGAAACTCTAATAACACTGGTTAAGCTGTTTGGAAAGTAATAAATAGCTTTAGGGATTGTAAGGACAGATCAACAAGTGATTTTACCATAAACCATAAAGGGCATATCATGAAATGTCAATGTCAGATTGCAAATGAGTTCTTTTCTTCTGTTGGAAAATCTGTCAATGACCATTTTAAGAATCTTCAGCATAGATATAAGGACATTTAAATCAAACAAAGCATATACTTGGCCCCAACCAATAGCAAGGAAGTCAAAAACATAGTAATGTCATTAAAAAATACAAAATCAGCAGGCTATGATGGTGTGGTGGTTATTGACTGCAAGAGTCGACCGCCTCATCTTTGAGAATGAACTTCTTTGAAAACTGTTGACATCAGTGTGTGTTCCGAACTCGTATTTGAGTGGATGTGTTTGTACCAACATGATCAAAGTAAAGTTAATTCCTTATAAACGAGCGAATACTTAATATTAGGTTTGATATTACCATATGTAACATCTTGATCCCCATACTGGTGACCCCGACACTCACGAACGCTGCTTACGAAGCCAGAAATGTGTACTGGAACATCGCCAAGGACAAACAATGCAGCAACCCTTTGTCAGATTTCTACGTCCATCAACTTTGCATCGGACCGCATCTGGATGCAGTGTACAGGCTGTGTAATTAGTGTGTAAATTCCCAACTCTTGGGTGAATCGTGCTTTTTGGTAACTTTTGTCACCTTCTCACACATTGACAATGCGACCGAGGTGCACACATCGTCCATCGAAACTAGCTCAACGCGTCGGTAATTTCACTTCTGGACAGTGCAGTGCTGCTTTGCCGATTAATTTGGACAATTTTGACTTGCTTTTCTGTGATAATTATTACAGTTACATTCATCAGTGCAGTGCTTCGACACCGGACAATCATGCCAAACAATGGACTGCAACAAACGGGGACTACGTTGCAAATCCCAGTTCGCACGAACTCCGAACTACGGCTAAATCGCATGCTTGGTCGAATTCACAAACGCCCGTCACGGCTACCACATCTTCTGCACTGCGTGCAAATTTGTTTGACCCAGTTTCCTCACAGCTTGTCTTCCAGAATTCGAATGTTCGCACCAACTTTTCTGCCGCTTCTTCGCGCTTGTCCCTCATTTGCAGCATTCGACTACCAACATTTCTCTCAGATCAACTTCCAATCTGGTTCATGGCCGTGGAGTATATATTCTCCTCTTATGGCATCACCGACGAAAGTGAAAAATACCTCATACACTTCAGGCACCTAAAGGACTATCATTATACAATTACGGACATTATCTGTGACAATTTGAGTGACAAGTACACCAGAGCGAAAGCCGCTTTAATTCAGCACCTGTCACCAACATCACAGGAACAATTTCATCAAGGACATCCTACCGATCAACGACAATGCACCAATAACTCCGACGACAATGCCGGCTGTTGCTCAGTGCAAGACTGGACGTGCCACGCCTCCCTCTATGCAGCACCTGAGCAGCACCAACTCCGCTCGACCGCTACTGACAGCGACGTCACGGCCGCCGCCTGCTGGCTCACTGACCTCGACTCGGTCAAAACAAACAGCTGTGTGACGTATGATCCCACCACGGCTACAGCACCTGCATCTTGTCAACAACTCGCCCACACTACGCACGCTCACCGCCCGGCCGTTCACAACTCGATCGCGCCCGCAACTTGTTCACCCACCCCAGAAGACGATTTCAGCCATATCAATGCTTCACACAGCAGTGAACATGTTCTTACTCCGCCACTGCTGAATACTGAGTTTCACATTCGCGTCGCACACATGATCTCTTCTACTCAAACTGTTATGTCAATACTGTGCCGCCGACCTTGTCTTGTACGCCAGGTTACCCTTTGATAGAGACAGATTCTGATTTCGACCCCATCGTACTCAGTGATACACAGCAGACTGCTTCACGACATACATTTTCGCCTGAACAATTGCAACAGCTACGTGAGCAAATTGCGACATACAACTTGTTGGTACAACATCTGTTACAGATGCTGCAGCTGACACCGACCAAGCACGACATGCAATGAGATGCTCCTATCATTGTTCCACCTCTGACTGCTGACGATCCTTTGCCATTAGTACCAGCTACAACTAATACCCTGACGATCACGCTACATGGATGTATGTCCCAGATGTCACAACTGTCATCATCAAGCCGCCTCAAGTGGAAATTCCACGTTACTGGTGTGATACAAGCAACTTATTCACGCCGCTGCCACCTTTCCTTGGTAGTCCCAGCCCAGACACATCGATTCTGTACCACAGCATAAACATTCACATTCCAGTGCCGTTTGCTTTGCCACCCTCTTCACTACCTCCGCAATGTATGACCAACACATCTGCCGTTTCTGCTTTGATGAGTGAGCACCTTTCCGCTCCGACACACAACCGTGCTGCAGTTTCGAGAGAGCAGCTTACAGCCTTATGACTCGACCGCAGCACCGACAGCGACAGCACACACGCAGCTCCAGTTCCATCGAACTGCGTCGCCTCTCCGCCATGGACCAGTAGTTCATCCGCCGATTCGACGTCTTCAGGTTCACATTACATCTCACTGCCTTCCTGCTCCGACCACAGTTTCACCAACCACATCCACTTTCCACCACCTCCTCGCCATCGCCATGCCTCATGCACAGGGCTCACGGCCACGCCCCCCAACCTTCGATCATGGCTGTTTCGCACATCAAAACACCAATACCGTCAACTCCACTTGTACCATTCTGCCATCTATCGCTGTAACACACTCATCGTCCATGGACTCTGAGGTGATGCTTCCGTCTACACCGAAGTCATCCGCCGCCGAGGTCAGTCATGTGCAGCTTGCTGTTTTCCCCTTGCTACGACATCAAGTGCCTCTATAACTCCATCATTACCGTGATTGTTGCTCATCTGGCATCTCTTATGCAACCTGTTAAGCCACAGCATGCCTGTTCCTTTATATCATACGGCCAATAACAAACTGTTACCGGACACGTTGCACTTACCGCGGCACTCGCCGGCAAATACTTTGGCAATACATCACATCACATCTTCAATGCATTTCGCACCTTTGATCAGATCAAAACCCCGCTATGCCGCAGGGCCTCGGCACGACGATGTTCTCCCCACCGACACGCCGCCGCCTTCTGTTTTCACTGTGCCATCAGCAGCATGGCACGGTCAACCTGTGGACGCCTTCTGCGCCTCCTTCCCTCTGATGGTCGCGCCTACCGAGACATCGAGAAACGGTCTGATCGCACTTCGCACTAGCGCCTGCCACGACACAATCGGTCACGCGCACCTGCACTATCAGCCGGCCCGGTGCACACACGCCTCTCATCATCCTTACTGTGCTCCGCACTACTGGCAGGGGCTCTGTGGCGGTTATCGACTGCAAGAGTCGACCGCCTCATCTTTGAGGACGTACTTCTTTGAAAACTGTTGATCTCAGTGTGTGTTCCGAACTCGTATTCGAGTGGATGTCTTTGTACCAACACGATCAAAATAAAGTTAATTCCTGATAAACGAGTGAATTCTTAATGTTGGGTTCGATATTACCATACGTAACATCTCGATCCCCATAATGGATTGTCTATCAGTACACTGAAAAGATGCATAGACAACATATCTGATGCCATGGCCACAGCAGTAAATCGTGTAATTTGCATTAGGTTGTTTCCCAGATAGCCTAAAGATAGCACAAGTAACCCCAATTTACAAGAAAGGCGATAAATCTAAAATTGAAAACTACCGCCCCCATCTCAATCTTACCCGTATTTTCTAAGGTAGTTGAGAAAGTTATTTATAATAGACTAATGACATTCCTGAGTCAACACAATTTAATATTTTAAAATCAGAATGGCTTTATGAAAAACAAGTCAACTTGAGTAGCAGCAGCACAATTAATAGATAAAATAATAATGGCCATAGAGAACAAGGAGTATGTAACTGGAGTGTTTCATGATCTAGAAAAAGCTTTTGGTTGTGTTCACATCACCACATTACTTGACAAGCTGTGGAACCTGGGCATCAGAGGAACTGGCTATGAGCTAATAAAGTCGTATATGAGCAATAGAAAACAATTTGTCTTGTTTAAAACAAACGGTGGGTCTTACAAATCTAAAATTACTGATATCAAATATGGAGTGCCTCAAGGTTCTGTCTTGGGACCCCTTCTTTTCTTGATTTATGTTAATGATACGCAGTATTGTTCTCCTAACTGTACAAAAATATTGTATGCGGATGACACACCAATAGTGTGTAAACACAAAGACTATGAGACTCTGGAGTTGCTGTGCAACAGTGTAACTAATGAAATAGTCAAGTATTTTAATGAAAGCCATCCAAATGTAAGTGCTTCAAAAACTGCAATGATGGAATTAAACACAAGGAAACAAATAGAATTTGACATGAAATTATCCATAGGAAATGACATTGTGAAAAAGGAAAAATGGACAAAGTTCTTGGGAATTACAATCCTCAAGCCTCCAATGGGACATGCATATCGATTCCTTAGCATGTAAGCTGTCGATGAATGTGTTTCCTATAAATATGATACGCAAATATTGTAAGGACATGTGGGTACTAAAACTGCTTATCATGCCCTATTCTCATCAAATTTGAACTATGCTGTAGAAATATGGGGTGCAACAACTCAAGCCAATCTAAGCACATTATTAATACTACATAAATAAGTTATCAGAACTATTTATGGTGCCAAACCTCGAGAATCATGTCGAATCTGTTCCCAAAATTAGGTGTGCTTACCATTAGAGGTGTATACATATTGAAAGTTATATTGCCTGTGAAAACAATAAATCCAAATTTCAACTGTGACCTGCACCAGTAGGATACAAGGCAAAAGTTTAGATACCATGTAAAAAGCCACAGAACAACTTTATATGAAAAAAATGCACTTCATGCTGGGCTGAAGCTAGCCAATGCCCTACCAAAAGGTCTCACAACCCTTCCTACTAACAAATTAAAACATCAGCTAAAAAGAATTCTAATTGAAAACCGTTTTTATTCCCTAGACGAGTATTATATCTTTATGAAAAGTGCTTCATAAGTATGTTAAGCTCATAGTTTTAAGTAACCTACAACTAATATAATGTTGATAACAACATTTGTAATATTGTGATACCAAATGTAAAATGCATCAAAATGTAAAATTTATTAATACAAACAAATCTTTAGTTTGTAATTTATAAACTGACGTATTCAGAAGAATAATCTGTATGATGTCCTGGAACTGTATTTTTTCTATGGATTGTATTTGATTATTCGATGTTGAATAAATATTATTATTATCTCCATCCTTCTCAACTGCCTTACGCCATCTTGGAACCAGCGCCTGTATACCAGCGCGGTAAAATTCTGGACCAATCTCTTGGAGCCACTGTTTGGCAGCGTGCACAATGTCATCATCTTCAAACCTCAATCCACGAAGAGTTTTCCCAAAGAGATGATAGTCACATGGAGACAGGTAAGGACTGTAAGGCGGGTGTTTCAGTGTTGTCCATCCGAGTTTTGTGACCGGTTCCATGGTTTTTTGACTGACATGTGGCCGTGCATTGTTGTGCAACAGCAAAACATCCTGCTTTTGCCGATGTGGTCGAACATGACTCATTCAAGCTTGAAGTTTCTTCAGTGTTGTCACATATGCATCAGAATTTATGGTGGTTCCACTTGGCATGATGTCCACAAGCAAGAGTCCTTTCGGAATCGAAAAACACCATAGCCATAACTTTTCCAGCAGAAGATATGGTTTCGAATTTTTTTTTTTTTTTTTTCCTTGGATGAATTTGCATGATGCCAATCTATTGATTGCCTCTTCGTCTCTGGTGAAAAATGATGGAGCCATGTTTCATCACCTGTCACAGTTCTTCCAAGAAATTCATCTACACCATTCTCGTACTGTTACAAAAGTTCGCTGCATTCCGTTTTTCTTGTTTCTTAGTGAGACACTGTCAACATCCTGGGAACCCACCTGGCACAAACCTTTTTTAACACCAACACTTTGAGTATTCTGCAAACACTTCCTTCCCCTATCCCAATGTAGCGTGTGTGCAATTCGTTCACTGTATTGCGTCTGTCAGCAGTCAACAATTCGTTAACACTCTGCAGTCTGCACATTGTCTGGAATGTGTGCAGTACGAGGCCTGCCGCTGCGAGCACAATCCTCAATATTGCCGTGCCCGCTTTCATGACGTAACCCGCTTGTCCACCGACTAACTGTACGGTGATCGACAGCAGCATCTCCATACACCTTTTTCAACCTCTTGTGGACGTTTCCCACTGTCTCGTTTTCACAGCACAGGAATTCTATGATAGCACGTTACTTCTGACGAACGTCAAGTGTAGCAGTAGCAGCCATCTTCAAGACAGGTTCGTATGAGCAGTTGCCAACGGGCTCGTGCGCATGCGCAGAGCTGAATTCGCGTATGAGCAGTGCCTTCCTCCCGCTCAGGGTTGTCATATGTACGAGAATTCTCGTACGCATACTAGAATTTTGTCATTTGTACGATGTACGAGGCAAAAGTGAATATCGTACACGAATATACGAGAATTTTGCTTAAATTTTTTCTTTCCTTCTTTTTCTTTTAGCGTTTAATCCGACCGATAACTGGACTCGTTAAAGACGACTTACTCTACCTATCCTATCCTAACTTAGTCTACAGACATCACAGAAACATACATGCCCACGGGGGAACTCGAACCTTAGTAGTTGTGGGCTCGTGGTTCGTGACACCACACCGAGTCGTGTGGCTATGGAGGCGGGTCCAAATTTTTTACCAAATATACATTATACACATTTGTTTGGAAAATAATCAATTCATCTGTTATATTTTTAAAATGATTAGAAACTGTTACGAATCCATTCAGTATCTGTCAGTCAACAAATTTCAGGCAGGAGAGAGAGCGCCAAACTACCGACATGATAAAACCATTAAAGTCGAGAATGAGGCCTGGCCCTGGAAAATAAAGTAAATAAGCTAACAATAACGTATCACTTTGCTTTGTATGACATATTTCCCTCAGTTCGAATTGTTAAGTTTCAGAAATAGAGCTGCCAACGAATCTCAAAGCACTAACGGAACTTTAATCGAATATTATTGGAAAGCAATTAACAGTAGACCTAATTATCCTACAATACTGTGGAATTGTTAAGTACAAACGAAAGACATTTCATCAGACGGTATTGTTTCGTCTTCAACAAACGATACTCTTAACAATGCGGATTTCGCGTATAGTCATTACGAGTACGTTTAGTTGAATTCATTTACTGTGTAGTTTCTTTCTGGAAGTGTTTCGGGTTACCATGTGCTACTGTGAGTGGAAATAATGGGAAGTGACAGTGAATATGAAAACACAAGCACGAAACTTCCGTGCACGCCGGAGAAAAAACGTCTAAAAAGAGATGAAATCTCGAAGACAGAACGTCCTGTCCATCGACAACAAAAATTTCGTGATGAGTGGCTACATATGACATGTTTACGTAATTGGCTGGAGCGCGATAGTGATCCGCTCAGGGAGCGATGCAGATATTGCAATACCAGCGTGGTTTCCGAAATCCAGAATATTAAAAACCATTCCAGAAGTAAGAAGCACCTAAAAATGGTGCAGTCTGCTACTGTGCGACAGCCTTCAGTTGCTCAATTTGTCACAAACGCACAACCAGTTAAGAGGAAGGTTGCTATAGCTGAAATCAAATTATCAGCATTCTTAGCAGAACATAATGTGGCATTTTTAGCTGCTGACCATTTATCCGGTTTGTTAAAAGATATTTTTCCAGACTTGGATATTGCAAGGGCAATGACTCTTAAACGGCACAAAGCATGTGCCATTGTTTCTAATGTTATTGGGACGTTACACAAAGAAGTGTTGGCGAAAAAACTACAACACGCCAAATTTAGCATAATGACGGACAAGTCCACCGATATCGGAACTGTGAAAAATTCCTGCGTGGCGATCCGCTTTTATGACAAAGGTTCAGGTGAGTAATAATAAGAGCTAGTTTTGAAATAAAAACCACATTAATTCTAAAATAAATTTTCCTGTTAAGTTACCACTTCGTATCACTTCTCCTTTTACAGGTTGTATTGAAAGTAAGTTTTTGGAGCTATATAAAGTTTATGAAGATGGAGACTTAAATGTTGAGAAAGCTTCTACTGCAGAAAATCTCTACAATGGTGTAGTAAAAACGTTTCAACAGCATAACATTCCATTTGCCAATATTATTGGCTTAGGAGCAGATTGTTGCAATACTGTGATGGGAATTCGTAATTTTGTAGCAAGCAGATTCCGAGATAGCTGCCCGGGAATTTTTGTAATGAAGTGTGTTTGTCATTCGGTGCATATACGCGCAAGCGAGGCGTGCAAGAACCTTCCAAGAGCTTGTGAGGGCCTCGCGAGGAATATTTATGGTTTTTTCAAACTCAGTGCGATGAGGCAGGCAGAGTTCAAGGAATTTCAGGTATTGTAGCATTTTATATATTATAGACTTTATTTTACGTCCGATCGCGTGGAAATAGGCTAAACATTGTTTTATTCCAGGTATTTTTAAACTTGGAACCACACAAATTACTACATCCTGGAACACTGGGATGCTCTAATGCTGTTTTTTAACCAAAAATGGCTTCCTGAGCGAGTTCTAAGTGCTGAACAAGTTTTTAACTGTTATATGACTCCTTTGCAAAAATATATTATATGTTCTTAGAGTGGATTCTACCAAAATTTACTACTATCAACGAGTATTTCCAGTCTAGAGCAGTAGTAATTGTTGACCTTCATGATAAGATTAGAGCTCTCTATACAGAAATACTTATGGTTGGTTTAAAACGTTATTCGTGTGTGCTGCGTGTGTAATTAAGATGATGAGGTTGAAAGTGACGGCCATTGACTGGAATAGCACTCACACAGTGCATATTGAAAAGCATATTAAGCTTGCGTTCGAAAACATAAACGCACGAATATTTCGTCAGGCAGAACTACACAGCTCTGCAGCAAGCGAATAACATAAACAAAACTAGGTCCAACTAAGAATGCTTGTAATCTGCCATCTGAAGATGGATTTGTAAACAAAAATCCGAAACCGGTCATGGTCTGAAGATAATAAACCTTTTAAACCATACATGTGGCTGGTAGCTGTTTTTTTATATAAATTATAAACCTTAAGTACAACAGCCACGGTTCTTAACATGTCGATTTTCGACAAAATAGCGTTAAGCTATCCGGAAAATTTTTTCTGGCGCGCCCAAGCTGCCAGATTCGCGCATGAGAGGAGCAAACTGAGTTATAGTGGGGGGTCTTTCCCCACGTGATCCGTGTATATGTTTCGTGTCTTCGTTTACAGCTCTCAGTCAAATGAACTCAAAACAGATTTCTGTGGCCGAGAGCCATCAAGTGAATTAATATACATTCTCATAACCATGAAAGACCAAAATAAGTTCGTAGTTTCAATTTTCTGATTTTATATTATTTCCACATTATTAGCAATCAACCATTGATGTCTTAATGAAGCTAATTCTGTCTGTTTTATAGAGAAATTTGCTTCTATGAATTTTTTTCAGCTGAGGCAGTTAGTTTATTTGAAACGAAGTGTTTCATTCCGCACTATTGGCTACTCTCAACCTCGTTCAATTTAAAGTGCAAATTTTCATTTTCTGGGACGAATGGCATTATACCATAATAAAGAACCAAACATGAGAATACAGTACTGGAACTCCAAGAAAATTATTATCATGAAAACCACATGAAAAGCTGAATATCAGGTACTGAAGAGTGCATCTGGACATAGAAATGTGTAATTACAGCGGAATGAAGCATTTTAGTATGGTTTATGAAATTCCCATGCTGCTGGAGTAGTCTCTGATGTCCTGTTCCTTTTATGACACTGTAAGATCTCATAATGCTATATACGTACGAATTTACGTAAACATTAACATTCAAGCTGCTTCGCGAAAGTAAATCGCAATAATATACTTTCGCGTGACTGTAATCATCCGTGTAACGGCCGAGAAGCTGCCACAGAGATGTGTAACTCTGAACTCGAACTAAATGTGAAAAATGAAGTATTCAAAGACTTAAAAGCAGCTAGAAAGTACATTAAATTATTAGAAAACATGATTCAGCTTCTTACTGAACCTGCTGAAACATCAGTACTTACGCCAAAAACACCGTACTCTGCCAACAGCACAGAAAATGAGGTAGGCCTAAATATTTACTCCGATAGTCATGGACGCGGTCTTACGGAAATTCTCAATAATCATCATGCCTTAAAAGCCGTAAAACCAGGCGCTCCAATGAAGGAAATTATAAAGGACGTAATAAAAGACAACAAAAAAGCTCAAATCGTTATATTTTATTAATTGGACGTGCCAATGACATGTACAGGAATGAGTTACTGAATGCTGTGCACATCTTAAGGAAATTTCTGGACGGTACTAAGAAGCAGAACGTGATTGTCACTAGCATTCCTTGTAGACATGACCCTACCCCCACTTCGTGTGTAAACGCTGAAATTAGCGAAGCCAACTCACAATTTCAGGAAATATGCAAAATGTATCCAAATACAAACTTTCTTTGTACAGATTTTCTTAAGAGAGACTGCTTCACGAAACATGGGATGCATCTGAACATAAAGGGCAAGAAACTTTTGTGTGGGAAAATCAGTGAAATGTTAGAGAGACTGAACAAACATCGTGACAGCATGTCATTACCATTAGCTCCAACAGTTTTAAAGCAAGCACCAGCAGAAGTATTTTCACAAAAAATGCTAAAAGCATCAGAAACAATCACAGCAGCAACAACAACAACAAAAGCAGCAACAGCAGCTACATCAACAGCAGAGCCACCTCTGGTACCAGCAGCGGCAACAGAATCAATGGTAGCTGGACCAACTCCACCAAAACTAGTAAAAACATCAAGAACAGTTACACTAACAACAACAAATGCAGTAACAGCTCCATCAACTACAGAGCCAGCCCTAATACCAGCAGGAAAACCAACAGCAAAAGCAACAGAACCATCCACAATAGCAGCAGAATCAACTCCAACATTAGCAGAACCAGTACTGTCAACTAAAAAAACTTCAGACAGCAGACGGGAGCCAGTGCCTCCATCCCATTTAAATGATTTTTTAGTGGAAACCAGAAAAAGGAGGAAGCCCACAAGAGAAACAGAAATATGACCTTATTTAAGTCGGTAAAGCAGAGAAATCTACAACAAGGTATTTACAACTTTAAAATAATCCACCAGAATTTACAGGTATTGAGCAAGAAATGTGAACAATTAGACGTGTTTGTAAATGAAACTATGCCTGATGTGCTTGGTATTAGTGAACACTGGCTATCTGATGCCAAATTAGAACTTTTTAAACCTCTAAACATGGTACTAGCTAGGAAGTTTTGCAGATCTGCAATCAGACGTGGGGGTGGATGAATGTATGTAGAAAGCACATTTGATTTTAATTCTGTAAATGTAAGTAAATATTCATTAGAAGGAACAATTTAATTATGTGCAGCACATATAAAGGTACCAAATGATGAAATTTATGTTATATGTTTATACAGACCACCAGGCGGAAACTTTGAAGTTTTCTTAACAAAGTTTTGTGACATGATAGAGAATATTTTTATATCACATCTGAACAAGTTAGTAATTATTGGAGACTTCAACATAAATGTATTAGCAGATAAGTTACACGCCAGACAATTCAAGAATACTCTTCTTGAATATAATGTAAGATACCTGATAAACACTGAAACCAGGGAGACTGAAACATGCCAATCTGCAATAGATAACATAATCACTGGTATTTATCTTTACGATCTTACATCTTCTGTTATCACAAGTGCTTTGTCAGACCACCATGCAGTAGAACAAAGGGTGCACATAAAAATGGTTCCTACACACAGTTGCTATAGATATATTAGGATGAATACAGACCAAAATATAACTCATTTGAATAATATGCTAAGGAATGTGGATTGGAACAGTGTTCTAACTACACTTCATAGTTATGGCAAATTCTCAAGTGAACTATTCTACATTCTTAACCAAGCCTGCCCATTAATAAAAAATAGAATTCAGTCACATGCTGTAACCTGAAACTGGATATCAAGTTCAGTCACTGAGGCTAGAGAAAAACTAAGATGGTATGAGTATGCTATGTTAAATGACTTGAGCAATAAAAAAATTAAAAGAAGAGTTCAAAAAGTATCAGAAATACTATGTAGACCTCCTAATTTTGGAAAAACAGAAACATTTTGAAAGTGTCATTCAGAGCTCAAATAATATCTCCAAAACATCATGGTCACTATTAAATACAGAAATAGGCAAATCTGAGAAACACACAACTGAAAATCACTTACTGATAAATGGCACAATAGAAACTTATCAGAATAAGATAGCAGATCTATTTAACAATTACTTTGCTTCTGTTTGCTCCAGCATAAACAATCAGCTTAAAAATCATAAATGCAAATTCAGAGGAACACCTGTGTCAGGAAGTATATTTTTGATGCCAACAAGTAAAGAAGAAATAATTAGAATAGTGAGTAGCTTAAATTATTCCCATGCAGCAGGATATGATGGTCTTAGTCTGGACACTCTTAAGAAATATATACATAAAATTGCATCACCTTCATCAACAGTTATCAACTCTCATATGGAAGACGGTCTATTTCCAGATGAGTTGAAAATTGCTCGAGTTGTGCCTATTTTTAAAAAAGGAAACAGGAATCTAGCAGAAAACTTTCGACCCATTTCTGCTCTTCCAATAATATCCTAAATCTTTGAGAAAGTAATATACATAAGAATCTGGAACTTCCTGGTACGCAAAAAAGTGATTTCTAAGGGGCAGTATGGGTTTGTCAACGGGTCGTCCACCATTACAGCAGCATCCAACTTAATCGAAGGTGTCACTCAAGCAATAGATAATAAAGAACATGTATGTGGCATCTTTCTGGACTTACAAAAAGTATTTGACTGTTTTGATACGACCATATTGCTGGACAAACTGTGGAACTATGGTATTTGAGGCACAGCCCATAATCTGACGAGGTCCTACTTGACAAATAGGAAGCAGTTTGTGCCTGTTACCACTACAGAGGGAGCATACAAATCAAACACCACTGACATAAATTTTGGTATTCCACAGGGGTCAATATTAGGACCACTTCTTTTTATTATTTATGTTAACGATATTCAGTCCATAACAAACCATGCAACAGCTATCTTATATGCAGATGATACCAAGTTAATATGCTGCAATCCAAGCTATTCGCAGCTCGAAGTGGAATCCAATACTGCAGCAAGCATAATTTTGCAGTATTTAATGAAAACAAACTAAAATTAAACACAAATAAATCTGTCGATTTTGAATTTGATCTTGGGAGGCAAAAAACTCATGAAAACCAAACCTTAATGGGTGACTCGACCAAATTTCTTGGCCTGACACTTGATGCGGAGTTAAACTGGTCTGATCATGTGAATGATATTAGCAAAAAGGTATGTACTACCATATATGTCCTAAGAAAACTGACACCTTTTTGTAACATCACCACTCTGAGGCAAATATATTTTGCACTATTTGAATCCTATCTAAGCTGTGGGATAGAGGTATGGCGATCCAGCAGTAAAGATAATATGAAAAGTGTACTTATCTTACAAAAGAAGGCACTTAGCATTATGGGAAAGAAATGTGACAGGGAGTCCTGCAGAAATTTGTTTAAAGAATTTAAAATACTAACTGTTCATAAGCTGTATGTGCTGAAGATAATCATTATGGCAGTAAACAGTAACAAAACGCTTAATAAAGAAATGCACGATCACAACACTAAAGGTAGAGAGAGACCCCACATCATCTCTCATAGAACAACACTTTATGAGAAAAGCCCTCACTATGCAGGTATAAAATTACTGAATTGCTTCCATCCTAATATCTCCAAATTGCCCATTACAAAACTGAAAACGAAATTAAAATTATGGCTCCTAAACAATCCTGCATATTCAATAGATGAGTTTCTAGATTTAGTACACTCGTATGATGGAAGACCATCTATCTAAAAATATATGTAATCTCAATCTTAGACTGTGTCACAAACTGTAAGTATTTGAATGTCAGATATGAATACTGTGTCATAAACTGTAGATTCCTTAATCTAAGCAATAACAATTTCTTTATGTATAGTCCATATATGTAACTCTGTTCTCTCAACTAAATTTAGAAAAAGTTGTGTAGATAAAAGTGCCAGCCACTAATATGAAACCCTAGTAAGTAAGGCTCTGACTTATCCAGAAGACTGGAACAAAAAAACCTTTTTTTGTAATCAGTTGATGTTGGATCAAAATAAATAAATAAATAAAGCTGACTAAGTAGGCAAATTTGGTCAGTAGTTTTAAACTAAATATTTTGTTTCAAATATAATGACAGCTGTAGCAGACTTTTACAAATCTGCCTTCTGTGAAACTGGTTTTCGATCACAAGGCACATGTCTAGTACTTCCTCTAGGCCTGAAGTTATTTCTTAATTTGTGTTTACGTCTTAAATTTATAGAATGCCATTCTATGCTAAATTTTAGACTGGCCGCATACCGTGTTTTATCTTATTAACTCCCCACATGGCTTCATATTTCTTCCTAGAGTAGAATATAAACTGTCAGTTGTACAGTTTGTTTGCCTCTCAGATAACCATGTTAATTTTTTCACAGAAATTGTCATAAAATTTACTGTCCTTTATTCCGGTGTAAGCTACACAAGAAAATTTATTTATTTATTTTTTGCAAGAAATTTGTACTCCGTCCTACTAGCTTTTTGCAGTGCTATGTAGATGCAAACCTGTTGGAAATGCTACATAACAACATTGCAGAGGACGAAAAATAAATAAATAAATAAATCTGTCAAAGTCACCCCTTAGCAAAATTTTATGGTACTTCGAGCTTGGAGTCTAATTTTGAAATGATATTTTGCCAAGAACTGCTTCCTTATTTGCATCCTTAATCAGTGTGGGATATGATAAAGCAATTGCTCTAAGTACAACTCAGTATGTCCTCTCAACAATATGCCGCAGGGCTGCACATGGTCACGTGATGCCCTACCACGCACGTAATTCCACCAATGATACGACGAAAAGCATATGAGTAGAGCAAGCACCAAGCACGGGCTGCCTACGTCAGCGTAACTGCGCATGCGCAGTAAAGCCTGTTGTCTGGCGCTTTCTGGGAACTGCTCAAACGAACCTGGCGGCGCTCACGGGAACACGTTGAACTAAGTTTGAAAATAAGCGGGAAGGATGTATCTAGTCACTGCAAAACTTTCACACATGCAGAATGAAAACTGTATTTGTACAAAAATAGTATGCATTTCTTTTGGAATGACCCTCGTATACTACGTTTCCTATTTCCTCTCCAACAATATTGCTTTCGGTCTCTTAGAATTCAGAACAGCCTGAATGTTATTTCTGAGTTACTACTACAGGTCAGTGTGGCATTTAGATTTAGAATCTTGACGAAATAAACAACAAACACAGATGACAGATTTTTCTGCCCGCAAAAAATTTCGCCTACAAAGATAATACTCACAATACCATCAACTCAAGGAAGTAAATTTTATCCTCCTTGCTTCAACTGGATATGGTAACTACTGTGAACTAAAGTAACTTCCCGTGTTTCGCTGGTCTGTTGTCGCTAGTCTTGGTAACGTGGGAGAAGTAATCTGTACCCTGTAGTAACTTCCTCGAGGGATAAGTGCTGAACGTTTAATTATTCACATTGTCTTGATCAGTAGTTTAATGGCTGTATAATTTCCATTATACTGTGTCATAAACTACGTAAACTGATTGAATTACGCTTTGTCAATACGAAACGACAAAAGCTAAAATGGTGTAAGAAAGTTTATTTATTTAATTTCGTGTTACATAGAGCAGTGCTGCGAGTGTATCGTTAGGATGTAAAACGCGTCAGATTGTTACAGTAGTAACCGTATCCAAATGGTCACGAGGATTAGAAACTAAATCGTATATAAACAGATACATGAGGTTCAAGTGTTCAAACACCACCACACATTATAGTAGTAATAATGATTACACAGACAAATTATAAGTCTTGCGTTCTAATACATATAAAAAACATTCTGTCATAAATTCATATGCTAGTGCTATATAGTCAGTTCTTATAGGAATGATCAAAATTGAACACAGTGCACTAATTGTTACACACTGTAAAGAACACAAAGAACTATTGAAAAGATACAGTTTCAGCAGTTTCTCGAATATAGGCTTATCCCCAATGACTGATTTAACATGAAATGGAAGTATGTTGCATACTTGAATAATGTAGGCCTAATAATTTCTGTACCATGCTGAGATTTTTTATATTTTTGCGAAGATCACTTTTACTTCTTGTCTCATGACTGATTTGTAAATTGTATGATTATTGTTCACAAAGCACTTTAGTGGACAAATGCACTGAGATGGCATAGTGAGGATCCTGAGCTGTTCGAATAAGTTTCTGCAAGAGCATTTGGGGCGCCCTAGAGCCATAAATCTCGTGACACTTTTCTGAGCAGTAAAGACGTTATTTGCTCGTGATTGTTTACCCCATAATATCTTGCCACGTAAGTCACTAGTGAATGGAAATATCCTAGGTATGCAGCTTTGTTTGTAAGCCAGAAACAGATGAAATTGAGTGAATGGCACATATTGCTGAATTCAGTCTTTTACATAGGTTGTTGATGTTAACAGACCAGTTTATGTGTAATCTGAGGAATTTGAAAGATTCAGCTCTCAATATTTCTTTGTCATCACACTTCATTTCAATATTTAACAGTGAGTGACAGACTGTTTGATGTAAACTAGTCTAGAGCTTCTTTGAATACAGTGGTTGCAGTAATCTCTAGACTGCAACTGGGTGTTTAGTCAATCATAATTGTTGTCATCAGCAAGTGGGGTGAAGTGTGCCTTTTGTGTCATATAGCATGGCAGATCATTGATAAAGCTGAAGAAAAGTAAGGGACCAGGCACAGCTGCCTGTGACACTCCACATTGTACTGCACTCAAGTCAGAGCAGGCAGGTGCCATTGCACAATTGTTTAATACTACCTTCTCCTTTCTGTCATCTAGATATGACTCGAGCCACATCCTTACTTTACCATTTAATCCATAGTGGAAGATTCAGTCTTCGTATGTAGGTTTTGCGATAGCACAGTCGAATGCTTTAGAGCACAGAAGATTTAAGCTAGTGACATTTGTTTATGGATTCAAGGAGCTGGTTGACAAATGAGAAAATGGCATGTTCAGTTGAAGTACCCTTTTGGAATCCAAACTGATTTTTATTGAGGATTTTATTTCTATTAAGATGATTCATGATTCTTTTGACTGTTAGCTTCTCTAAGATTTTGGAGACACTCCTTGACAGTGACATTGGCCAGTAGCAGGAACATCAGCTTTATCACCTTTTTTTTGGACAGCAGTTCCACAATTGCATATTTGAGTCTATTAGGGACAGGACCATGATTTATGGGCTCATTAAATAAGTGACAGAGAACTTCAGGAAAAAAATTGTACCAGTGGAAAAAATTTGTACCAGTGTTCCAGCACTTTGACTGATATATTATCCACACCAGCAGAATTATTATTTTTCATGTGCCTTACTACCTACTCAATCTCTTTGGTTGTAACACAGGGTACATCCAACTACGCTGCTTTTTGTAGAAGACTCATGGCTTCAACTGTAGACACTTTAAACCAATTTGATCTGCTACTGTCAAAAAATGGGCGTTGAAGATATTGGCAACTATATCACCTTCATCTACTATGCTTCCATTATGACACATTTCGATACTGTGTTTCTTCTGTCATTTTTTCTGTCTCCCTTTTGACGACCTTCCAAATATTTTTTTAAAAATTATTATTCAATCTGTTAGTTTCAGATTTAATAAACATGCTCTTGGATTTATTAAATATACATTTCTTATATTATCTTGCTTCGGTTGTTTGCATCTGTGTAGGCAAAATATATATAAAGTGCTCCTTTCGTTTTGCTGGCTACAAGTCCAACTTACAACAGCTCGTAAGCCCTGCAATCAGTCCTACAAGTGGTAAGGCAGCTTCACAGACTAATGGCCTGTTAAATAACTAAAAGCCAGTAGCCCCTGTTAAAGTAAACTGTCCCCTGCTAGAAGCCCTCTGAAAGTCACAAAAACGGAGGCCCCTATTGCGATAAATTATTTCTTGTCCAGCTCCATCGTCCTTGAAAGAAGGATATGTATTCAGAAATAATCACTCAATTGGTAACATGTGTTATTCCATTTGTTTACAAGTATTCATTACTTGTACGTGGTTTTTAGTGAATGTGGAAATTACCTTGTAAATAGATTTCACTGTCATTTTGCAACAGAGTTTTGTCAAGAGAAACATAACTTATAGAGTGTATGCTTCAAACATTACTAGTTTCAGCTTTCCTTTCTAGTGTATATTGTTGATGCTGCAGTCGATTTGATTTTTCTTTTTAATAGTTATTTAATGTTTGTCATGGTTATATTTAGGTTGAGTGATATGCATATTCAGGTTATTATCGTGAAAGCCTTTGAAACACAAACACTACGTCTTTTTTCCTTGATTTCATTTTATGTATTCTGCGTTTGAATTAAGCATTACAATTTATGCCCCTTGTTTTGTTTTTAAATGTGAGAAATTGTAGCATGCAGAAGAAATAATTAGTAGGGAATACACAGCCTTCTGAAACCCAGTGGCCCATCTTTTTAGAGTGTACATATACTGTGACTCTAAACATGAATGTGATCATATTTCGCCAAGCACTTCAGCCTCCCTGTTACCAATGACTGCCACATCTGGGGAAATTAGCCAATGAGGCTGTAGCAGCCATCTGATAAGCCAGTGTGAAAGTCTTTTCCTGTACTGATAATTAATTTGGAGGAGACACGTGTAGTGGAGAGGATTGCTGTTTCTCAGCATTTATGGTGGAAACTTCTGGCAAGGCATTCATTATGTGTTGTAGAACATTGTTCCACTAATTTGGGCACTTGCTGATACTAGAGTGATAGCCACATCTGTTCAGTGCGTTAATAGACATATACCAAACATAACTGCTTAGTCTATGATAGATGGTGATACTTTATTGAAAATAAACATGCATGGTATCCTTTTTGTACAGGTTACATTCCTCACCACTGGCAAAGAGCTCGGTTCCCTACAATACCGGTGACTCCACTGGTACAGGTTCTGAGCCAGAGGGAGAGGGAGCTGCCAGAGACTCCAGCTCCAGTGGTCCCGGTGATGACTGTTTGGTCTCCAGCTCCAACAGCCAGACACTACCCCAGCACACCATCACAACTTCAAGTTCCGCCCCCATGCCTGCTTCCAGACGCAGTTTCCACATCCCACGCGGAAGTTGGCAAGTGATGGAACAGGTCACCACTCGTATGACTGACTGGGGCAACTGCACAAAGCCCCCTCCACCCCCTTCCACAACTGCAAATTCCGCCCCCATGCCTGCTCCCAGTCGCAGTGTCCACATCCCACGCGGAAGTTGGCAAGTGATGGAACAGGTCACCACTCGTATGACTGACTGGGGCAACTGCACAAAGCCCCCTCCACCAACTGCCACAACTGGAAGTTCCGTCCCCATGCCTGCTTCCAGTCGCAGTTTCCACATCCCACGCCCAAGTTGGCGAGTGGTGGAGCAGGTCACCACTCGTACGACTGACTTGGGCAACTGCACAAAGCCCCCTCCACCCCCTGCCACATCTGCTCCCGTAGCAGCTGCAGCCACAGCCTCTACCAAGGACTTGACTCCAGGGCCACCGCAGCAGTCCCAGTGGCCTGTATCTGTGCCTTCTCAGTAAGTACTTTGAGTACTGTATCTTCCATGATTTTCCATTGGTAATATTGAATTATGGAAGTTATTGGAGTGCAGTTCTATTTTTGGATTGGTATTGTATCAAAAGAAAAATCAACTGAGGAAACTGTAAATTGTTAGGAGACAGAATGATTGGTCAGTGCTTACTTTAAGGGGACCACACCATGGTTCAGGTCGAAAAAAATCGTTTTTCAGTTTTCATCATATTTCAATAGATTAAGGTTTTATTTAAGTACTCTGAAAAGGATTTTGATGAAAAAATCTTTTTTCAAACATTTAAAGAGCATTTTCCTACCATGTGTGTTTATGTGCCATGCCCACTTCTGTCACCAACTTTTCTGCATGTATTTTAGATCTTTATGTCCCCTACATTGCAGTTTAGGCAAGTGTGCTGGCTATCCTTGGAATGCAACGGTCGGTATTCTTTTATTTCTGCTGTTTGTAAACAATACATTTTCAAGCACGCAGTTAGGGAGTGTGATTGAGACTAGTTGTTATACTTACATTTGCAGTGCTTGTTTACATGTATTTTGTTGTGTTTATTGAAGATGACAAAATATAAAGGCATTTTCAAGAAATGACAATTTAGAGTGAACAAGTTTAGAAAGCTTTCTGTACAAGAGGTTACATCATCTGGCAATGATGTTTCTAATTGTAATTCTTCAACAAGTTCATCATCAAAGCAGCTCTCACCATTTCAAGAGTGTTACAACGAATTTACTGTAGGTGGCAGGGGGTGCAGTAACGTTATTATAAACGTTATTATAAATTTGAGAATATTATCAGATGTAATTTATAAATCCCAGTTCACGTCTCACCATCTCCTGAACCCATTCACCAAATTCTAACCTTCGATCTGGATTGTCATCACTTAGCTGTTGCACCAGCTTTGGAATGTACACACGAAACTTGCCTTTCTTCAGAATGCATAGCACACTACTAGCACTTACATTACTCTCATGTGCCACTTGCCTTGAAGATTTTTGAGGCGAATGCTGAAACAGTTCCAAGACCACAGTTGTGGAATCATCACTTGTAGCCGTACGAGGTCACCCTGATCGACCTTTATGCACATCACGCACTGTTCCATGAATTTCGAATTTGTCTCGTAGAAGTGCAATTGTTAACCTTGAAGGTGGTTCTGTACCGTACTCACTTCTCCACTGTCTTCGAACTGCAGCTACATTCTCAAACTTCCAGTACCACTTAATTATCTGCTTCCACGCATCAAAGCTCAAACACACGTCTGCCATGTTGCAGTTACTTCCTTGCCACTGCTGCCACCTGTTGAAGAAACATAACATTACTTTCTCGCAGATATTTAACCTTGTAGAATGGGAAATAAATTGTCTATGACAGTTCAAAGTGTTTATACATTTTTTTGATGCACCCTGTATTTATATTTCATTTAATAATGGTTAATATTTTATTCTTATGTTTAACTTTTTTGTTTGCTTCTATTCTTTGACTGCAGTTGTAACTGATAGGAAATAGTAGTGGAAGGGAGAAGAGAGGGCATACATTGTCGTTGTCATTACTGTTTATCTTAATGAATTTTTTTACATTTTCAGAGAGTCATATTTATGGAGTGGAAGTTAAAATTTTATGTACTCCTCGAAATTCTACTTTAAGGAATGCAATAATTTAGTGTCTGGTGGCAAATAATTTGTAAGCCAGTCACACATACCAAATAGATTAGTTTTAAACACCATCCTGAAGTTATTTCACATGCCTTTGCAGCATTTTTCCATTCCATGCTGCACGTCTAGCATCTCGCTATTCTTTTCCCCCCTCCATTGGGGAACATGTCTGTGGTATTATTGGGAATGTTCTGCATTCTGTCACTGACTAGCAAACAGTCTCACCTTTGTTTTTTGCTCCATTATCCTTTCTTTGTTTTCCTTCTCCTCTCATTCCTCCGCTTCGGCATTTAAGGATCCTCTTTTTTTTTTCTTCTTCATCCCTGTGCGCTCCTGAAGGCTGGCCCACGCGACACACGTAACAGGTGACTGGGTAATGCATAATTTCCAGCCCCAGGTTGAATGGTAGGGTTCACACGTACCCCCTGGTACAGGTCAGACCCAGGGAGGGGTGATTGTCAGAGCTGTAACCTTCCCAAATTGCGGATTGGTCCCTCTGGCAGGTGTTCGGGAGGTGTGACCTTAGGTGTGAACAATCGCCTAAGGCAGGTGTGCTTCCTTGTGGAAGGGGCCACAGTTGGAAGGAGCGTGCCATTGGAGACGCTGTCAATCGTGGGGATTTCCTCATAATGAGTCACTCATCTTCCCACTCAACATCTATAAAACGTAAACGTAATGAGGCTAATGATTCAAAGACCCTATCCATTGCACCACGGTTCCTTGTGGTCTCACATACTGAAGACGATTGCTCCTTCGCCACGGTAAATCCGTTTAGTATTCAGAAAGGTGTAGATGCAATTGCTGGCCCTGTGAAATTCTGCTCTTCTTTATGGAATGGCTTTTTGCTTTTGGAGACCACTTCTGATTCTTAAGCAGAACAACTTGTTGGCCGCATTGCTTCTCCACAGTTACCCTGTTCTTGTTGAGGCCCATAGAACTTTGAATTCTTCACGTGGTGTAATTTGCACCAGGCTGCTCGATGGTCTAACAGAGGCCGAAATCCACTCTTACCTCTCTTATCAGGGTGTCATCACTGTCCATCGTGTAATGAAAAAGGTAGATTCCTTCTTAGTGCCCACCCGCACTCTTTCTCACCTTTGATAGAGTGGTGTTTCCGTCCACGCTCAAAGCAGGCTATGAAATTATCACCGTCCGATCGTACATTCTGAACCCGATGCTCTGCTACAGTGTCATCGTTTCAACCACACTCGAATGTCTTGTTGACACCCAGCCACATGTCACCTGTGGTAGGGGTGTGCACGAGAGCGATTGTCCACCGTCTTCTCCCCGCTGTATCAACTGCAATGGCAGCCATGCCACCTCCTCTTGGGATTGTCCAGTGTATCTTGATGAGCGAACTGTCCAAGAATCCGGGTAAAGGAATTGGTGCCTTATCCAGTCGCTCACAGGTTACTGGTTTTGCATTCTCCCATCTGGAACCTATAGTTCTGTTTCTGTTACCCCTCACTCCATGAAGGACATGGCCACGCAGACGTGCGACTTCTGATTAGCTCTGAGGTTGTGAAATCACCCAGTGTCAAGGTAGCATCGCCATGCAGCTGTGCAACAGGTCATCAAACTCTTGCTTCAAGGGGCGAAGCCACCAGCTACGCAACCGGTAGGCTCGGAAAGGACAGGAGTAGTACTCCCGTGAAGACTTCCTCCATCCCTCCAGCCAAACAACACCCGAGTCTTCATCGAACTGGAAAGGCTCGAAGAAGCTCACCAAAGGCAAAAGGTCTTGTCCTTCACCACCTAGATCTCTTAGATGGTGTCACCACGTGGTACCTTAGCCCGACCAGCCCCCGTGTTGCCGGTGCACACCAACAACCATTTTTCAGCGCTGGACTCCACAGACCGACCACACATGCAAGCTGATGCTTCTGTGGACCCCATGGAGCAGGATCCTCCTGCTTCTGTGTCCTGTAGTAGCCCCTCTTCCCCAGCTGTCACTTGGCAGCTACCAAGGTGACACGTCTATTTCTCTTCATCATGAAGACTCTCCTCCAAAGGAACGTTCGCGGCCTGCAGTCCCACAAATAGGATTTATGGATGCTTTTAGCATCACAACTCCCCTTGTACTCTGCCTTCAGGAAACAAAATTGCACCCTCACGACTGCTTTGAGCTTTCTCATTTCTTGCCAATTCGTTTTGATCTTCTCTCTGAGGCCGGCATTCCATCACATGGGGGCATCACGCTGCTCATGCGGGATGACGTTCGTAGTCATCCATCTCCCTGACTACCAATCTTCAAGCTGTTGCAGTTTGCCTTTTCCTTCCCCACCTGACATTGTCTCTCTGTACCATATATGTCCCACAATCATTTGCTGTCACCAGGGCAGACTTCCTTCAACTTATTGGGCAGCTACCTCCCCCCTTTTTGCTACGCAGTGACTTTAATGCACATTATCCCTTTTGGGCTTCTCCCAGGACCTGTGAGAGAGGTGTGCTCTTGGCTGACCTTCTTAACCAACTTAACCTCTTCTGCCTTAACACTGGAGCACCCACTTTCCATTCCAGCTCCTCGCACACCTATTACCATTTGGACCTCTCTTTGCGCACTACCCAGCTTGCCCCTCGTCTTGAGTGGTCTGTCCCATGTGCTATCTGTTGGCTGACTCCTATCCCATCTGCGTGCATGCCTAAATGGCAGCTTCCTAAGGCTGACTAGCAGCTTTACTCCTCCCTGGCAACCTTCGAAGGACGAGTGATGACCAGTTGGAAAATCTCACAAACTTTATCCTTACTGCTGAACAATGTTCCATCCCCAGCACTTCTTCTTTACCACATTGTGTCCCAGTCCCTTGGTGGACTGAGGCATGCAGTGACACAATGCACGCGTGGACACATGCTCTGTGTGTTTTTAATCGCCGCCCTATGCTGGCAAACTGCATTTATTATAAACAGATCTGTGCAGTGTTGTCGTGTTCTTCGGGATAGCAAAAGAACTAGCTGGATTTCTTTCACTAGTTCTTTTAACAGTTCCACAGCTTCATTTTTCATGTGGGCCAACCTCCGACGGCTCTCTGGAACCAAGATCCATTCCCCAATTTCCGACCTGACAGTAGCTGACAATGTCATCATGGACCCTGTTGTTATCTCTAACACCTTGGGCTGCCATTTTGTGGAAGTTTCGAGCTCTTCCCACTATCACTCTGCCTTCCTCTATCAGAAATGAGCAGAGGCGGCTCGGGCAATACCCTTCTGTTCTCCAAATCGTGAGTGCTACAATGCCACCTTCACTGTGAGGGAGTTATATCATGGTCTCAGTTCATCCCGATCCTCCACCCAAGGGCCAGACGCCATCCACATTCAGATGTTGCAGTACCTTTCTCTTGTCAGCAAGCACTTTCTGCTTAACGTGTACAACCGCATCTGGGCAGAGGGCACATTTCCTGGACGCTGGCATGAAGCCCCCATCATACCCATACCTAAGCCTGGTAAGAGCAAAAAAACCTTCCTTCTAGCTACTGCCTCATCTCTCTTACCAGTTGCGTTTGCAAGGTGATGGAACATATGATTCATGCCCGGCTGGTGTGGTGGCTCGAGTCTTGCCATTTACTAATGTATGCACAGTGTGGATTTAGAGTGCAGCGTTCTGCAGTTGACCATCTCATTACTTTGTCCACTCATGTCATGAATGGTTCCTGTGGAAATTCCAGTCTGTGGCCGTGTTTTTTGATTTGGAGAAGGGCTACAACACCTGCTGGAGAACTGGTATCCTTCGTATTATTTATACATGGGCCTTCTTTGGATGCCTGCCCTGTTTTCGTCAGGCATTTTTACAAGACCTAGTTTTCAAGGTGCATGTAGGTTCTGCCTTCTCAGACACCTTTATCCAGGAAAATGGTGTGCCTCAGGGTTCCATGCTGAGCATCGTCCTCTTTGCTATCGCCATTAACCCTAGAAACACGAAGCATGGACTAAAATTGCCCGTACATTTTTTTTCTATGTTTTTGGATCTTTTTCTATTTGTCTGTTAGCTTATAATACACTATGCTGTACGTTTCTATGGTTAAATTTTTATAATTGCAAGTACAAAATAGTAATTTTATGCCCAAGGGCACATTTTGCCCAGGGTTAGTACTCCACGCGACCATAATTCTTATCATCTTCCCTACAACCACCAAGCATGGGCAAAATTTTCCTGTATGTTTTTCTTTCTTTTATTCAGGTGGCAACCTTGAACATGAGTTTTACAGTGGTTTGTTGAGTGTCTAATTGTTTAGTTTCACTTGCGTTGTTGTTTTTAGACTTGCCATTATTACTATTAGCAGTTTGCCACAGTAGAGCGACGCCTTTATTGTAAAGTAGATTTTGTAAGATGAGTTATAGAGGCTTGAACGACGCAGAAGTTCTTGCAGAACTGCTACTCGATGACGAATTATCAGATTTAAGTGATTTTGAGTCAGATCATACAGAAGTAGAAAAGGATTCCAGTGAAGAAGCGGAGGACAATGAAGAAGAAACAAACCATGCAGGTAACGCTCCAAATAAATGTTAAAAGTTCTGGCAGAGTGTATCTTGAAGAAGCTCAGAGACACAGTAAAAGGGATTTTGGTAGCATAGTCCATGAACGTCAAGGAATAACCAGTGCTGGGAAAGTAAGAAGCATATGTGAATCATTTAAAAAAAAATTTTCATTCCTGAATTAGTACGGAAAATACTTGACCATACAAATGAAGAAGCTGAAAGAGAAAACGTATCTCCCATTAGTGATTCTGAAGTATATGCATTGATTGGAATTTTAATTCTAATGGGAGTTTACCAGGACACCAATATCAATTTGTCTGATTTATGGTCAAATTTATTGGGAAGAGTGATTTGTAGAGGAGCTATGGATAAGACAAAAGCATATCAGCTATTGAAAATTCTTTGGTTTGATGATAAAGGCACCAGGTCAGAAAGACATGTACACGACAAATTTGTGCCGCTGCATGAAGTATTTGAAGTATTGAATGGAATATTCCCGCGGTACTTCAGAAGTGGATCTGACAATACAATTGATGAAATGTTGTGTCTTTTCAGAGGTCTCCTTTCAAAGTTTCCCTCAGAGACAAAACTGGAAAATATGGAATATTAGTCAGAATGCTTTGTAGTGCAACTGAACGATACATAATAAAAATGGAAGTGTATGCTGGAAAATACAGTAGACCTGCCAGTGAACGAGGTCCTCTTGAGATTGTAAAGAGACTGGTGGAACCAATAAAGAACACAGGCTACAATGTCACAACTGATCGCTTCTACACTTCTGTGGAGTTGGCGGACATTCTCTATCAAGACTACAAAGTTACATTGGTTGGGACACTCAAATCAAACAGAAAACATGTACCACAGGAACTTAAGACAATGACAGGCAGAGAGCTGTATTCCTCCAAATTTGCATTCAGACACATCTTCTAAGAAGCCGCCAGTAACAATTGTCTCTTACATCACAAAGGAAAAACTAAAGAAAAACCTGTTGATGTTGTCTACACAACATCGTAATGCAGGAGTAGAAGTTGACACACCAAAAAAGAAAACACTCATAAACCTGTGCTATAATTCCACTATGGGAGGAGTGGATGCTATAGATCAAATGGTTAGGACATACTCTACAAAAAGGGGTACGAGAAGATGGCCACTATCAATGTTCTACAGCCTACTTGATATAGCTGCAGTTAACTCATACACACTGTTCAAGATGAATGCGCCTAAATGGAATGAAGGGAAACCAAATGCCAGAAAACTGTATCTTCAAGAATTAGGCCATGAACTTTTGAAATAGTACATAGAAGAGCGAGCCATGGATTTGAAAGGACTCCAGTTGCCTATTATTTGCATGATGGGAGAGATCCTAGGAAAGAAACTAGAGGTAAACAAAATTGCTGCAAATGAAGAACCAACTAGGAAAGCAAGGTGCTACTTATGCTTGAAGAATGCAAGTAACCAGAGAGCAAAAGACAACATCACAAAAACCAAATTAACGTGTGGAAGCTGTGGGCGCCATCTGTGTAAGACTGATTCAGAATCAACCATTTTGTTTGCAGGAGGTAAATGTCATCTGTAAGTGCAATTATTCTCTCCGAGTGAAAAGTGTTTTCCGAGAGTTTTCAATGTACAATGACATGTATTTTAGCAAGTGTTTTCATTTCTGTTTTTGAAACTTTCTCTCAATGACAGAGCTGTATTATTCAGTTAATAGATCAAAGAGTACATAGAAACTTTAGACAGCTTTTGTATTCAATTACAAACCTTCTTATCTTGTTTACACAAACTTTCATTGACCAAGATCGGTCAAATCTTGGTTGTTATATTCACTCTGAGAGTTAAAAAAGTAAGCTTTCAATTATGTTGTCACTATTTCCTGTTAAACTAATATCTCAGTGTAAACAGAATTACATAAAATAAATACATATTACAACAAATTACAAGATTTACAACTTATTGCAACATGGGCAAAATTTGCCCTTGATTGGTGCTCCGTGTTACCTAAAACACCTTGGTGTTTCTAGGGTTAACCCTATAATGGTCTGTCTCCTGCTGGGCATCACCGGCTCCCTTGTTGTTGATGATTTTGCCATCTATTGCAGTTCTCCACAGACATGTCTCACTGAGTAGTGGCGTCAGTGCTGTCTTGATCATCTTTACTTCTGAAGCATCGACAGTTGCTTTTGCTTTTCCACTGACAAGACTGACTCTGAATTTCTGGCAGCGCAAATGATGTCTCCCGCCATCTCTCCATCTTGGGCCTGTTGCCCTTCCATTTGTTGAAACTACGAAATTCCTGGGGCTCATGCTCGATAGGAAACACTCTTGGTCCTCACATGTATCTTTCCTGGCAGCCCGCTGTACGCAGTCCTTCAGTGTCGTACGTGTCCTCAATGGTACTTCCTGGGGTGCCAATCGAACCACCCTCCTCCGTTTGTACTGGTCCCTTGTCCGTTCGAAACTAGACTATGGGTGCTTTGTTTATGCATCTGCAAGCCCATTCCTCTTACTCAGTCTCAACACTACCCACCATCGTGGCATCCATTTGGCCACGGGTGCCTTTTACACTAGCCTGGCTGAGAGTCTGTATGCTGAACTTTCTTCTCAGCAGGTATGCATGCCATTTGTCTGCCATGCGTGGCCACCCCTCCTATACCTCCTTCTTTGATTCCTTTGATGGTGAGAGAGGGTCTTGTCCCTCTTCTCTGTTCCCTCCTAGAGTCCACTTTCAGCAGTTCTTACAGTGGCCTAATTTCACACTACCTGCAACTTTCCCAGTGGGTGTGAACCCTTCACCATCTTGGCTTTGTGAAGTGGCCAATGTTAACCTTGGCCTTCATTCGCTTCCTAAGGACACTACTCCAGCCTTGGTCTATTGCCTTCAGTTTCACGACCTTCACATGGAACTTCATGATAGCACTTTTGTATAAACTGATGGCTTTCGGACTGACTGTGGGTTCGGGTGTGCCTTCTTCATTGGCACACTTGTCTTTTGATATCAGCTTCCAGCACACTCCTCAGTATTTACAGCCGAGCTCTTCACCCACTATTAGGGCCCGGAGTACATCCAGCACCACAGCCTTTTCAGTTGTGTCCTCTGCTTACTCATTCAGTGCCCTTCCAAGTCTATGTGGGCAGTACACTGCCCTTCCCTTAGGACAGTGGGTACAGGAAAACTGTCACTTGCTCACTCTTGCTGGAGCCAGTGTCATATTTCTGTGGTTTCTTGGTCATGTCGGTCTTTCAGGAAATGAGGCTGCTGCCAAGGCTGCAGTCCTTGTACCTCAACTTGCGAGTCCCTATATTCCCTCCAATGATCTCTTCATTGTTGTCTGCAGGAGGTGGTGTCCCTTTGGCATCACCAATGGTCCTCCCTTCACGGGAATAAGCTTCGGCTTAAGCCTCTCCCAGCATCTTGGATGACCTCATCTCACCCCCTGTGGGTCTGGGAGTTAGAATAGGCCTGAGGTATTCCTGCCTGTTGTACGAGGTGACTAAAAGGAGTTTCACACATTTCGGCCTTTATGTGATGGTCCCCTGTAGGGTTTGACCTCCATTCTTCAAAATTTTCTCGAAGAGCGAGCCAATTGGGGAAGGGCGCCTGACAAGGTGCATCGTGTCCATCGTGCATTGCGATCTTTAGCCCATTTTCTCGTCATCACATTGCAGTCCTGCGCATTCTCCCTCTCTTGGGCGAGGACACCTTTCTGCTTGCGTTATGCACTATGCAGTGTAGATTTCTGCGTTGACAGTGACCATGGACTTCTTTGCACCTGATATGCACCATGCTAGCCAGTCCGTTGTGGTGGGGCTGCCATGTACCCTGTTGGTTGTTGCCCCCTGACCACACAGGGATCGCTCTGCTGGTGCCTCCGCCATTAACTCCCTATGTATGCCAAGGGGTAGATGCTCATCCCCCTGGGGCATCGGGACTCCCGGCAGTGGCCATCCTGCCAGGAGGACTTTGCTGCGGCTGGGTGGCGCCCGTGGAGTCGGCACCTGGTCGGAGTGGATGGCATCAGGGCAGATGACACGTGATGAAGCATAGTCCATCTCTTGCTGGTGGTGAAACATCAGCAGTCTCTAAGCGATCATGAGCTCAATTCAATGCACAGAAGTATGACCCCAAATCGTTCCCCTCCATGGCCACACCAAGGGAGGGACGTCAAGCTAAGGATGGCAGTGGATCTTATTAGGCCCAGTACCTTGTATATTGGAGAGCTGATGGGGAATCTTTCATGACATGAAGCCTCTGTTTTTTGTTGAGCATTTAGAAGGCAAGTTTGGGGAGGTGGAGGGCTTGTCCAAAATGAGATCTGGGTCAGTCATGATCAAAACAACATCCTCTGCCCAGTCACAGGATTTACTCACCTGTGACAAGCTGGGGGGCGTTTCTGTAACCATCACACCCCATAAGAGCTTAAATATGGTCCAGGGTATCATATTTCACAGATAACTCCTTTTGCAGTCCGACGATGAGCTGCGAGTCAATTTAGACAGGCGAGGTGTACATTTTGTCCGGCATGTCCACTGGGGTCCGAAGGATAATCAGGTTGTCACCGGTGCCTTCATCTTGGCCTTTGAGGGTGATACATTGCTCGAGAAGGTCAAGGTGATGGTCTACCGTGTGATGTAAAGCCCTATATCCCTCCCCTGATGTGGTGCTTTAAGTGCTGGAAGTTCGGCCATAGAATCACATGCTGAGATTTCGGATGCCCATTACATCCCAATACTCCATGTGCTCTGCCTCCCATCTGTGTCAACTGTGGAGAGCCCTATTTGCCTTGCTCGTCTGACTGCAGGAGTCTCCAGAAAGAAAGAAAAATCATGGAGTACAAGACCCTGGACTGACTGACCTACACTGAGGCTAAGAGAAAATTTGAATGCCTGCATCCTGTGCGTATGACTTCTTACGCCGCCACAACAGTTCTGACACCATCAGCTCTGCCAACCCCAGGTCACCTCTCAGAGCCGCAAGACAACACCTGCACCCTTGATGGTGGGGGGGGGGGGATTTCCCTCCCTGTTGCTCCTGCGCCACCTACTTTGGGAGCAACACCCCCCCAACCATGAGGGACATCCGTCCCCACTTCCAAGCTGGAGAAGTGTAAGTCGTCTTTGGCTTCTCTCGCTAGGAAGGGGTCCCTTTGGTCACTTCCTTCTCAGGTTTCTTCTAGTGGGAAAGACTACACCCGCCAGTGGCTGAAGAGCCCAAAAGCAGCTGGTCGTAGGGCTTCATGCTCATCCTCAGTCCTGGAGACTGAGCCAGTGAAGTTCTCCCAGCCATGGAAACCCAAGGAGCAGTGACAGATATCCAGAAAGAAAACCCCAAAGACCAAGTAAATTGCACTGGCCCCCACACATCCGCTACCTACAGGCTCTGTGGCTGAGGATGGGGTGGAGATTTTGGTGTCTGTTGAGGACCTACATCTCGCCAGACCCTCAGACACAATGGATATAGACTGCTGAGGCAATAAATCGGTGGCAGAAGGTGACTCTGAGGTGTAAACTGCTTCATTGAGTGTTCCATGCCTTCCCAGTCTTACGATGTCATCCTCCAGTTGAATTGCGGCAGTTTTTTCCACCGCCTGGCTGAGCTACGGCAACTGTTAAGCTTTACACCTGCTATCTGCATTGCCCTCCAGCAAACCTGGTTCCCAGCAATGTGGACCCATGCCCTCTGGAGCTATAAGGGGTATTGCAGGAACTGTAGTGACTATAATCGAGTGTCGGGTGGAGTTTGCGTTTATGTCCTAAACTCGGCCTGTAGTGAATGTGTGCCCCTTCAAACCCCTCTTGAAGCTGTGGCGGTCAGAATAAAGATGACGCAGGAAATAACTGCCTGCAATGTATATCTTCCTCCAGATGGTGCAGTACCTCTGAATGTATTAGCTACACTGATGGATTAACTCCCTAAACCTTTCCTACTTCTGGGAGATTTTTATGCCCATAACCCCCTTGTGGGGTGGTATAATGCTTACTGGCCGAAGCAGAGATGTCGAAACTTTACTGTCACAATTCAACCTCTGCCTCTTAAATACTGGGGTAGCCACACATTTCAGTGTGGCTCATGGTAGTTACTCGGCCATTGATTTATCAGTTTGCATCCCAGGACTTATCCTATCTATCCACTGGAGAGCACATGACGACCTGTGTGGTAGTGACCACTTCCCCATCTTCCTGTCACTGCCCCAGCATCAGGCACATGGACACCTGCCCAGATGGGCTTTGAACGAGGAGGAATGGGGAACTTTCAGTTCTGCTGTCACCGCTGAATCTCCCCCACACGGTAACATCAATGTGATGGTTGAGCAGGTGAGTAGCACAATTGTTTCTGCAGCAGAAAACGTGGTCCCTCGCTCTTTAGGCTACCCAAGACATAAGACAGTGCCTTGGTGGTCGCTGGATTTCACTGAAGCAATTAATGTGTGTCGGCGAGCTCCACAGTGGCATAAGCAGCACCCTTCCCTGGAGCACCTCATAGCCTTTAAACAGCTCCGTGCCCATGTTCGCTACCTTATCAAACAACGGAAGGAGTTTTGGGAGAGGTAAGTCTCCGCCATTGGATGCCACGTGTCACTTTTCCAAGCCTGGGCAAAGATCAAACGTCTTTTCGGGTACCAGACCCCAACAGCTGTTCCCGGTGTTACCATAAATAGCGAGTTATGTACTGACTCAAATGCGATTGCCGAGCACTTTGCCCGAGCCTCTGTGTCAGAGAATTACTCCCAGCCTTTCACACACTCAAACAGTAGCTGGAAGGGAACGCCCTCTCATTCACTACACGCTGCAGTGAATCCTATAATGCCCCATTTACAGAGTGGGAGCTCCTTAGTGCCCTTGCACATTGCCCCGACACAGCTCCTGAGCCTGATCGCATCCACAGCCAGATGATTACACATCTCTCATCTGTCTACAAGTCACGTCTTCTCGTCATCTTCAACCGGCTCCAGTGTGATGCCGTCTTTCCATCGCAGTGGTAGGAGAACACCATCATTCCAGTGCTCAAACCCAGTAAAAACCTGCTTGATGTGGATAGCTATTGGCCCATCAGCCTCACCAACATTCTTTGTAAGCTGCTTTAATGTATAGTATGTCGGCAGTTGGTTTGGGTTCTGGAGTCACGTGGCTTGCTGGCTTCCGCCAGGGTCACTCTACCACTGATAATCTTGTGCCCATAGAGTCTGCCATCCACACAGAGCTTTTTCCAGATGGCAACACCTGATTGCCATCTTTTTTGACTTATGTAGAGCTTACGATATGCCTTGGAGACATCATATCCTTGCCACATTGTATGAGTGGGGTCTCCGGGGACAAATCCCGATTTTTTTATCCAAAACTTCCTGTTGCTCTGCACTTTCCATGTCCAAGCTGGTGACTTCCATAGTTCCATCAGTATCCAGGAGAACGTATTCCCACAGGGCTCTGTATTGAGTGTCTATTTTTAGTGGCCATTAATGGTCTAGCAGCAGCTATCAGGCCTTCCTTTTCAGCTTCTCTGTATGCAGACGACTTCTGCATTTTGTACTGCTGCTCCAGTACTGTTGTTGCTGAGCGGCGCCTCCGGGTAGACATCCACAAGGCGCAGTCATAGGCTCTAGACCACGGCTTCCAGTTTTCAGCCGTAAAGTCATGTGTCATGCGGTTCTGTCGGCGTTGTACCGTTCATCTGGAACCCGCACTTTACCCTAATGTATATCCATTCACTGTAGTGGAGACATACCAATTCCTAGGACTGGTTTTCAATGCTTGATTGACTTGGCTCCCTCATCTTCATCAGTGTAAGCAGAAGTGCTGGTAGCTAGTCAATGCCCTCCATTGCATGAGCAACACCAATTGGGGTGCAGATCCCTGTATGCTGCTGCAGCTCTACAGAGCCCTTATCCAATCCCAAATTGACTATGGGAGTGTGGTTTATGGTTCAGAAGCACCTTCAGCATTGCATTTACTTCACCCTCTGCACCACTGTGGGGTTCAATTGGCGACAGGATCTTGTAGGACGAGTCTGGTGACCAGCGTGCTGGTTGAGGCTGGTGTCCCTCCACTGCAGATCACACGTACACAACTGCTCGCCAGTTACGCAGCACACATTGCTAGTTCCCCTGAGCATCCGAATTACCGTCTCTTTTTCCCGTCCACGACAGTCCATTTCCTGCATCGGCTGCCCAGATTGAGGCTAACGGTTGTGGTTCGCGTGAGGTTCCTTCTCTCCAAACTGGAGTCCTTCCCTTTACCACCTCTACTACCGGTCCATTCACGGGTGCCTCCATGGTGTACGCCTCGGCCACAGCTTTGTCTGGATCTTTTGCATGGCCCTAAGGATCCCGTTAACCCCGCCCCTCTCTGCTGTCACTTCCTCTTGATTCTTGATGTGTTCCGGGACTCTGAAGCGGTTTACACTGATGGCTCAGTGGCTGATGGTCACGTGGGCTTCGCATATGTTCATGGAGGACATATTGAGCAGCACTCCTTGCCAATTGGCTGCAGTGTTTTCACTGCAGAGCTGGCGGCCATATCTTGTGCTCTTGAGTACATCCGCTCATGCCCTGGCGAGTCATTTCTCCTGTGTACTGACTCATTGAGCAGCCTATAAGCTGTCGACCAGTGCTACCCTTGCCACCCTCTGGTAGCGTCCATTCAGGAGTCCATCTATGCCCTGGAACAGTCCTGCCATTCCGTGGTGTTTGTGTGGACCTCAGGACACGTCAGAATTCCCGGCAACAAACTTGCCAAGAGGTTGGCCAAACAAGCGATGCGGAAACCGCTTCTGGAGATAGGCATCTCCGAAGCTGAGTTGTGTTGTCTTACATGGCAGGGTTTTCCAGCTTTGGGAGACGGAATGGCATAACAGCACGCAGAACAAACTGCGTGTCATTAAGGAGACTTTGAATGTGTGGAAGTCTTCCATGCAGGCCTCTCGCAGGGAATCAGTTGTCCTCTGGCGGCTCTGCATTGGCCATACGTGGCTACCACATGGTTACCTACTCCGTTGCGAGGACCCACCTCAGTCTCGCTGTGGCTCCCAAATGACAGTCATCCACTTCTTGTTAGACTGCCCACTTTTAACCACTCTGCGGCAGACTTTTAACTTTCCCAGCACCTTGCCTTTGGTGTCGGGCGACAATGTCTCCACAGCGGCTTTAGTTTTGTTTTATCGGTGAGAGTGGGTTTTATACTTCAATGTAGGTTTTAGCGCTCGTCCTCTGTCCCTGTGTGTCCTCCATCCTAGTGCTTTTAGGGTGGAGGTTTTAATGTGTTGCAGGCTGGCTGGCTTTCCCTTTTTATTCTCGTGGTTGGCCAGCTACTGTAATCTGCTTTCATGTTTTACTCTCTTCTGTTTCTAGTGTCTCTCTGTTTTCTTGTCCTCTTTTGTTCCTTTTGGTGTTCGTTGCCTTCCCTTTGTTCTTGTGGCTTTTCCTCTCTTTCCGTTTTGTGCTATATGTTTCGTCCGTTTTATTCTCACACTTGTGGCGTTGTTTTATTAGAAAAAAGGGGCTGATGACCTCGTAGTTTGGTCCCTTCTCCTGCTTTTAAACCAACTAACCAACCAACCTCGTCTCAGCCAGGAGGAGATTATTTTAACTCGGCTGCATATTGGGCACTGCCTTTTTAGCCATAGTCATTTGCTAAGGGACACTACCCCACCACTTTGTACATATTGCACCCAAATTTTAACTGTCTGCCACTTTCTGATGGACTGCCCTTTTTTTAACCTTTCACGTTCCAGCTTGGGTTTGCCATCTGATTTATCAGTTGTTTTAACAAATGACGCAAGAGGTGTCGACCGTGTTTTACTTTTCATCTGCCGAAGCAATATGGCGGAGGCCATTTAATTTTTAGTTTTGGACCTCTGTTTCTGTATGGTGTCTTTTTTTAGCCCTTTTTCCACGTGCCTGTTTTTAACTATCTTCTCTTCTGTCAATAAGGACTGACGTATAGTCATTTAACTCCTCTTTGTGTTTGTGTTCTATAGTTCTGACTTGGGTGCGTATGACACCGTTTTTTTTTTTTTTTTTTTTTTTTTTTTTTTTTCACCCTAAAACAAAACATACTTCTGAGACCTTTGGATCTTCTGAAAGACAGGTCACAAAAAGTTACACATATTTTCTTCATAATTGTTGGAGCAATTAATGACAAACTGCCTGGAAGTGATGATTTTTAAGTAATTTTGGAAAATGTGCTATCAAACTTAAGTATAATAGGTCACTCATAAAGATTGAGTAGTTTATTAGCAATTCTAATCTCCTCTATTAGAGTAGTGAAAATTTTTTTCTAACTTTGTAATTTTGTCTTAGCTGTGCTCTCCAAATTTGTATACAGCCTGTTTTTATATGTTTCATAATTTTTTAGATATAAAACTTTTCAATTACTTGTAAGTTTCATTTTATCTATTCAGCCAGAGTGCTTCCCAGTGTGACACCAAAACAGGATGTTCCCTGCTGAAATATGCAAATAATCATGCTGCCGGATGGCTTAAATCCTACTATAGTAAAAGTGTTGACAGTGAAAACAATCAATTTTTGAAAATATAAGGTACTTGAATAGATAAAAAATCTCCTCACCCAAGTGGCAGCAGAACACGCACATACAAGGGTGTTATAATTATAACCCTTCTGCCATCATTTGGTGAGTAGTTTATTTACCTAAAAGTGTTAAATGGATTTTCTTAAATCCTACATATATAGGACAAGTTTATGGCTGTGCAACTACACCTTGGATATCCAGGCCAAATGAATGGTTGGCTCATGTAGAAAAGAGTACAAGGTGACAATCATTACATTTGGTGGAGGTGAGACACACACACACACACACACACACACACACACACACACACACACACACACACACTCGCCAGAATTTTATATTGTGAAGAAAATGAAAGGGATATTATATCGTGGTGTGTGTGTGTGTGTGTGTGTGTGTGTGTGTGTGTGTGTGTGTGATGAAAGTTGAGACATTTGCCAAACATGAAGGAAAACTCTAAACATATTATTTGTATATAGGTCAGATCGGCAGTGTAACGGCAGCCAGAACATCAATGATGACAGCCTGAGACTACAGCGAGACAAAGTCAGATCCATAGTTGCTAAGGAAGTAGCCAAACGAGATGACAGACACCAAGGCTATGCTGGAGCACAAGGTAAGCTCTTTTTCCATGTCACCTGCATAAAATTGTATTTAATAGTATGAAACATGGGCTAGAATAAGCACAAGAGGCAGTATGAGTAGAAACAGATACTGGAGCCTGATACAAACTATTGGGATTTAATCAGGGAGGAGTCTGAGGAAATTAGAGTATGTGTAAACATCTTTAATAGAGGTTTGGTGCCAAGAGACTGAACAGGAATACAGTAAAACCCTGAAGTAACAGGCTTGCTTTTAAGGAAATCCCACTTTTAATGAATATTTCTGTCATTTCTGGTGAAACTCCTATAAGACCAATGTTTTTCCTCCTCACTTTTAACAAATAACGCCTTAAGTAATAGTCTGCTTTTAAGGAATAAACATGAAACATTATGCAAATTAAAATCAGTTTTTACACAGCACCTAACAAGTTAGTGAGTTTCAGATTTCTTTCACTTTCACACAGATCGTATTTTTTGTCGTGTGAGACAATAAATGCTAAAAGATTCAGTTAAGCGACATGTAGCTAGATCATAGTTAATAACTTAACTTCTCTTCTAGCAATCTGGCAGATATTGAATGAATTTGAAATATATTTCCACCCTGCACAATGACTTGGGTCTCATGATCTGATGTCAGTCATAAAGTCTACGAAGCTGAAAAGTGTAATTGTTCATGTATTGAAGTGTTATCAGTCCTCCTTTTTGTCAAGTTATGGCCTGCCAGCATATAGAGATTACAGTTTAGTGAAAGCTGACTGTCCTCTGCGATTTCTATGATAATTGTAACAAAAAACTTTCCAACAAGTCAAAGAAATAAGATTTAGCACCATCGAGGTGTGTGGCACGCACAAAAATAAGGAACTGTTGTTAAATGCCAAAGCCAGCGATTCCTGTGGATTTAAGAGGAACAACATTCATATGTCTACATTCAATAATGTGGCAAATATTCTCATAAAATGGTTTCAAGGAATGAGAAAAATCGGCATTCCTATCAGCAGAAATACACTGAAAGAGATGACTTGTGAAATCACCCTGAAGTTTGATGTTGAAAATTTAATTGCATGGCATGGCTGATTTGATTATTGTAAAGAAGTCGTAATCTGTCATTTCAAAGTGTAAGTTGAGAAAGTTAGGCTGTGGCCATAGAAAGTGTATACTATCTGGAAGAACAAACATTACCACGACTGATACAGGGTCTGCCAATCTGTCGATTACTGTGGCCTCCGCTGCTACTGCATGCACTGAGGTTTGCCCCTCAACTGTAGTTGAGCGGGAAGTTGTTCAGAGCTGTGGTAGGCAACAAAAACTTTTGAGGAGGGGTGGGGGTTTGATAGCAAGGCCTCTCCAGCTTGTCTGACAAAGAGCTTTCAGGCACTATCTGTGACAGATAAAGATCCTGGGCCAGATGCTTTTGCTAATCCTGTTTCAGAGGAACCCTCAAAGATGTGAACAGTCACAGAAGGTGGGATAACTGGTTTCTTGGAGCTTCAATGTTAGGTGTGTAATGGGGCGCCTTAGGAATAGAGAGAGGAAGAAGTCCAGTGTGCTCTCTGTGTGCATACCAGGGAAGAGTCATCCCAAATGTGAAAAGGGTCCTCTCAGATGCTTCGAAGAGCACAGGGTGCAGTCATCTGCAGGTGGCATCTCATGTTGTTACCAATGATGTGTGCCACTTTGGATCGAGAGAAATTCTCTCTGGTTTCAGACAACTGTCTGGTGTGGTGAGGATTGCCAGTCTCAGTTGCAAGATGAAAATAGAGCTCATCATCTGTAGCATCATTTATAGGATTGCTCCCCCCTCCCCCCTCCTCCTCCTCCTCCTCCTCCTCCTCCTCCTCCTCCTCCAGACCTTTGATGCAAAGGCTGGAAAGGTTGGTATAGTATCGGTTTCCGCTTAATGGGTCTGGGGTCCATTACACACAGGAGGTGTCTGTGGTGGGGGCTGTGTGGAGTAGACTGGGTAGCTTTTTAGGTTAGAGAGCTTCAGTCTCAAAGGGTGCAAATCGAACACAGGATGAGGTTAGACCCAGGGACTGTAGGTATTACAGTAGTAAACTGTTGTAGCTGTGTTGGGAAAGAACAAGACCACCAAGTGCTAATAGAAAGCACTGAAGCTTAAATCATTGTTGGAACTGAAAGCTGGCTAAAGCAGGAGAAAAGGGCAGCTGAAGTTTTGCAAAGTACTCTAGTGGTTTTTCAGACAGTATAGATTATATACAGTCAGTTGTAGCATGTCTGCTGCTATTAGCAGTAGCTTATCTGGTAGCAGAATTGAAGTAGATAGGTTCTGCGAATTAGTATGGGCAAAGGTTGTACTCGACAGTTGAAACAGATTGATAATTGGTTTCTTTTACCAACCACTGTGACTCAAAATATATAGTTGCTGAAAGGTTCGAAGAAAACTTGAGTATCGTCTAAAATAGATAGGTCACTGATACAGTTATAGTTGGTGGTGACTTCAGTCTACCTTCGATGTGTTGATGAAAATGCATGTTCAAAACTGATGATAGGTGTAAAACATTGTCTGAAATTGTAATAAATGCTTACTTCGAAAATTGTTTGAGCAGATACTTCAGGAGCTCGCAGGATGTGTAAATAGTTGCAAAAACATACTTGACCTTTTAGCAATAAATAATCCCAAGGAAGCATCATGATGGATCCAAGGATTTGTGACCACAATATTGTTGTAGCGAAGCTGAATACTGTAACATTCAAATGTCGACAAAAATAAAAGCGAAATATATCTGTTTAAAAAATCACCTTAAAATTAACTTGACATCTTCAGCATCTTCATAAGAGCGAGTCTATATTCCTTATGAAATAATTATGGAAGCGTGGACCAGATGTGTCTTAAATTTAGAAAAATAACATTGATAGCAATTGAAATATTTATGCCATATAAATTAATAATAGATGGAATTATTACCCTATAGTACACAAAACAGATCAAAACATTGTCAAAAAAAAAAAAAGAATAATGCAAAATCCCCAAGACTGACGAAGTTTTGTGGAAGCTTGAAATTAAGTGCAGATTTCAGTGCGAGGTGCTTTTGATAGTTTCCACAATGAAACTTCGTCACAAAACAGGCAGAAAATCCAGAGAGATTCTGGCCATACATAAAGTACACCAATTGCAAGACACATTCAATACCTTCACTGTGTGACAGCAATGGTAACGTTGCTGACGACAGTGCCACTAAAGCGGAGTTACTAAATACAGTTTTTTTTTTTCCCCCCAGATTCCTTTACTAAAGGAGAAGAAATAAATATTCCAGAATTCTGATCAAAAACTGCTGCCAACATGAGTAACTTGGCAGTAGATATCCTCGGTGTAGTAAAGCAAGTCAAATCTCTTAATAGAGGCATGTATTCTTGGCCAGACTGTATGCCAGTTAGATACTTTCCAGAATATGGTGATATAACAGCTCCATATCTAGCAATTGTATGCAGTCACTTCCTCTATGAAAGATCCTTACCTAAAGACTGGAAAATTGCACAGGTCACACCGATACTCAATAAAAGAAATAGGAGTAATCCGCTGAATTAAAATTCATATTCTTGAGGAAAAAACATAGTTTCACAAAGCGACTAGCATCCAGCGCACATTAGTCTATTTTTTATTCATATGATATCAATATAATGGAAGGAAACATTCCACGTGGGAAAAATTATATATAAAAACAAAGATGAGGTGACTTACCGAACAAAAGCGCTGGCAGGTCGATAGACACACAAACAAACACAAACACACACACAAAATTCCAGCTTTCGCAACAAACTGTTGCCTCATCAGGAAAGAGGGAAGGAGAGGGGAAGACGAAAGGAAGTGGGTTTTAAGGGAGAGGGTAAGGAGTCATTCCAATCCCGGGAGCGGAAAGACTTACCTTAGGGGGAAAAAAGGACAGGTATACACACGCACATATCCATCCACACATACAGACACAAGCAGACATATTTATGTCTGCTTGTGTCTGTATGTGTGGATGGATATGTGCGTGTGTGCGAGTGTATACCTGTCCTTTTTTCCCCCTAAGGTAAGTCTTTCCGCTCCCGGGATTGGAATGACTCCTTACCCTCTCCCTTAAAACCCACTTCCTTTCGTCTTCCCCTCTCCTTCCCTCTTTCCTGATGAGGCAACAGTTTGTTGCGAAAGCTGGAATTTTGTGTGTATGTTTGTGTTTGTTTGTGTGTCTATCGACCTGCCAGCGCTTTTGTTCGGTAAGTCACCTCATCTTTGTTTTTATATATAATTTTATTCATATGACTTTGAAACACATCCCTGTCGGTTTTTGAACACATTCTAAGTTGATTTCTGAATGAATTGTAAGTTGATTTGTGAATGCGTGCATGGTGTACATATCTCTGTCAGGGGAATCTTCGTCGCGTGTAGAAACAGACTTTCCTACAGGCAAAAGGGGCTATACGAGCTGAGCGGAGTAAGGCGGAACAGATGAATGCCAACCACTGCCTGGTTATGTAGTTGATTGGGATTCTGAATGATGAGCGTTGTTATAATTACTAGCGAAATCCATCGATTCAGACTACAGGAGTGGAAATAAATGAATAACAGGTAAGAAAGATTACGCATTACCTTCTCGTTGTATCCAAGAAAATGAAATTTTGACAGAAAATTTTTGGCCAGATGGCTATACTAGTAAAGGCCAGTTGTACAGCCCCGGCTAGCAGCCACTCTAAGTTCTATTCTGGACGAAGCGGAAAACACGTTGTACGAACACGTAACAATGCCTAAGCGGAGAATAATCGCAGGATAACTAAACCGGTGATTCTGGAAGAGTTAGTGAAGTTAACCTGCAAATACGCTTTGACATTGGCAGGAATAGTTACAGAATTAATGATAACAAGACTGTTTGTTAGAACGAGGAAGGAGAAGAAACGGAGAAGTCACACATATTATGGAACAATATGACAATTCGAAGTTTGTACAAAAATTTCATACTACTACTTTTCGATCTCATGTTTGAGAAACTGGTGCATATGAATGAAATGTGAAACTACACTACTGGCCATTAAAATTCCTACACCACGAAAATGACATGCTACAGACGCGAAATTTAACCAACAGGAAGAAGATGCTGCGATATACAAATGATTAGCTTTTCAGAGCACTCACACAAGGTTGTGGCGCCAGTGGCGACACCTACAACATGCTGACATGAGGAAAGTTTCCAAGCGATTTCTCATACAGAAACAGCAGTTGACCAGCGTTTCCTGGTGAAACATTTTTGTGATACCTTGTGTAAGGAGGAGAAATGCGTACCATCACGTTTCCGACTTTGATAAAGGTCGGATTGTAGCCTGCCGCGATTGTGGTTTATTGTATCGCAACTTTGCTGCTCGCGTTGGTCGAGATCCAATGACTGTCAGCAGAATATGGAATCGGTGGGTTCAGGAGGGTAATACGGAACGCCGTGCTGGATCCCAACGGCCTCGTATCACTAGCAGTCGAAATGACGGGCATTTTATCTGCATGGCTGTAAAGGATCATGCAGCCACGTCTCGATGCCGGAGTCAGCAGATGGGGGCGTTTGCAAGACAACAACCATCTGCACAAACAGTTCGATGATGTTTGCAGCAGCATGGACTATCAGCTCCGAGACCACGGCTGTGTTACCCTTGACGCTGCATCACAGACAGGAACGCCAGCGATGGTGTACTCAACAACGAACCTGGATGCACGAATGGCAAAACGTCAGTTTTTCGGATGAATCCGGGTTCTGTTTGCAGCATCATGATGGTTCCATCAGTGTTTGGCGACATCGCGGTGAACGCACATTGGGAGCGTGTATTTGTCATCGCCATACTGGCATATCACCCGGCGGTATGGGGTGGGGTGCCATTGGTTACACATCTCGGTCACCTCTTGTTCGCATTGACGGCACTTTGAACAGTGGACGTTACATTTCAGATGTGTTAAGACCCGTGGCTCTACCCTTCATTCGATCCCTGCGAAACCCTACATTTCAGCAGGATAATGCACGACTGCATGTTGCAGGTCCTGTACAGGCCTTTCTGGATACAGAAAATGTTAGACTCCTGCCCTGGCCAGCACATTCTCCAGATCTCTCACCAATTGAAAACGTCTGGTCAATGGTGGCCGAGCAACTGGCTCGTCACAATACGCCAGTCACTACTCTTGATGAACTGTGGTATTGTGTTGAAGCTGCATGGGCAGCTGTACCTGTACACTCCATCCAAGCTCTGTTTGACTCAATGCCCAGGCGTATCAAGGCCGTTATTACGGCCAGAGGTGGTTGTTCTGGGTACTGATTTCTCAGGATCTATGCACCCAAATTGCATTAAAATGTAATCGGATGTCAGTTCTAGTATAATATATTTGCCCAATGAATACCCGTTTATCATCTGCATTTCTTCTTGGTGTAGCACTTTTAATGGCCAGTAGTGTATTTCCTAACGTAAAGCTTTTTGCTTGTAGTAGGCCTAATAGGCATTTGATATTGGTACACCGTGAATTATATTCTGTCGTTACAAAAAAGACCGTTTGTGCCAAAACAGTCTCGTTTGTTTGATGTGTATTACAATTGTTGCAGTATTAGAAAGGCTTATTTTGTTTTATCTAGCAGACAGTGACAAAATAGACTTAATCAGATCGAGAAACTGCGCCAGTCTTGGGTGTTATTTGTATTAACAGCTTTTTCAGTATTAGACTACAACATTTCGATTTTTCAGTTAGCAAATTGTTTGACGAACTTTGATGAGGGATAGATTCTTTTGCAGAAAGGAAATCACACCATTAAAGCTGTAGCAAGATTACAGAGAAAAAACTCCAGACACTAAGGATTGAAGAAATGTGTATTGTCTTGCTTGTCTCATGTCTTTACTGGGTTTATGTGTCCTATATTTAATTTTGTCACACAAAGCAGCAAGTTGTTAGCTGATAGGGAATATAGGGTGCAAATTTTCTGAAGAGGGACAGGATGTCAAACCCGCCGACTGTAAGCAGGAGAGGCACCACAGGACATTTTAATTTCCACTGTCCTGAATATGGTTTGATGGCATCCATTACAAAATATACACGTTTTCAATTCCACAGAGCGAAATACGGTGACGTAATATAGAAGAATGCTCTGTGGGGAGGCGAGGCTGTGCAGTTTGGCACACTTACCACCAAATTTATGCTTTCGTAATGAGAAAATATGCAGCGTGCATGTTGCTGCACACCAAAGATCTTTCCAAAACATGTTTTTTTCCCCTGTGTTTAGTTTTTTAAAGCGCTGGGAAATTCTACGCCCATGTATAAAACCATAATCATTCAAAGGACTGATAAGTTATACAGTTCCGAAAGAAAATACACTGTCAGTTAACAGGGAAAAAGTATGTTTTCACCCGGGACAAAGTGTATTTTTAATGACGAAATCCGGGTGAAATCCGGGAATTTTTTTTCCTTGTCTGCATATACACTCTGTTACTGTTATGAATAACTTAAATTGGAATGATCACATACATAATGTTGTGGGGAAGGCAAAACATAGGCTGTGTTTTATTAGTAGATCACTTAAAAGATGCAACAAATCCACTGAAGAGGCTGCCTGTATAAAGTTAACCATAAACTGCTGGAGTACTGTTGCACATTATGGGATCCTTACCTGACTATAGAGGACATCAAAAAAAGTTTAGAGGATTATAGCTCATTTTGTACTATTCCAAAATAGAGGATAGAGCATCACAGATATGATACGCGAGTTGGGGCAGCTGTCATTAAACTTAAGTTTCTCACTGCAGCAAGATCTTTTCATGAAATTTCAATCTCCTCCAAATGTGAAAAGATTCTGTTGATGTCCACCTACATAGAGGAAAGAGATCATGTGATCGTTGTAATAAAATAAGAGAAATCATAGGTCACTTGGAGAGATGTCAGTGTTCATTTTTCCCCCATGCTGTTTGAGAGTGGCACAGTAGAGAAATAGTGTGAAAATGGTTCAGTGAACCCTCTGCCAGGCACTTTGGTGTGAGTTCTAGAGAAGATGTTATGAGCCCAGAGATATTTTCAATGCTTGAAAGTGGCACCCTTTATTGATTTACACAAATGACAGCTTTCGTAATTACTTGCTGCAAAATCATATTTACTTAAGGGAGAAAAATGACATGGAGGTAAAAAAGGAAAGAATGGATGATAGAACTAGAGTGTGTATATAGGGATGGAAGTGAAAAGTTGGTTTCACTTAAAATAGGAAAATTTCAAGTTCCCAGGTGTTTCATAAACATGTGAAGATACTTTGTAACCCTTGAGTTCAACAGCAGTGCTTGGTTGATGTCAGAAATCTTTAACACAATTTTTCAGGCTTTTGGATGCCAAGGTAGTTCCAGAAAATTCTTAATTCTTAATTATTATTGATTGATGGCCTGTACATACCAAGGAAACATGATTTCTAAGGGCTATAAGCATTGTGTTCCTTTCTCCAAACTGCGCAAGTCATCTGCAGCATCTGGACCTGGACAAACATCATTTGTGAAGAAGTCAGTTTCATTTTTGGACAGGAAGAAAGTGATGAGACTCAACATTCCACATGGCATGCATACGTTTCTTGCTACCAGGAATTCTGTGGTACATCAGACAGTATTTGTTTCACGGAGGCTGGCTGCAATACATCAGTTGCTGTTGAAGATGACATTGTTCCAGAAGAAGAATGGAACAGGATTACTGATATTTCTGAAAATGGGACATTCCAGGCTATTGTTTGTTGTGATGAAGAAATCCTGATTTCGGCACCTGAGATTGATGCAAGTGAAATGTGGGAAATGCTGGTAAAGGAACACTGAAGTAGGTGTTGGGTGGGTGTTGGGTGGGTGTTGGGTGGGTGTTGGGTGGGTGTTGGGTGGGTGTTGGGTGGGTGTTGGGTGGGTGTTGGGTGGGTGTTGGGTGGGTGTTGGGTGGGTGTTGGGTGGGTGTTGGGTGGGTGTTGGGTGGGTGTTGGGTGGGTGTTGGGTGGGTGTCAAGGAATTTCTTGTCCTGTAGTAATGATGATTAATATTAATGAATCGGTGTATTGGAGCCACAACTTTGTTGACAACAACAGTCTGCCTGCTTAGCTGGGTGGTAACATGCTTGCCTCCCGTGCAAGCAAGGGTTCTAGTCACGGCCGGGTTGTAGGTTTTCTCCACTCTGGGACTGGGTGTTGTGTTTTCCTCATTACCGGTGTCAAAAGTTGCCCAATGTGGTGTCTAATGAAATAAGACTTGCACTTGGCAGCCGAACTTCCCTGAATAGGGGCCTCCTGGCCAACGATGCCATACGCTCATTTCTATTTTCACTACAACACACTGGTAGGACAAAACAAAAGTCTTCTTCCAGAATGAGATTTTCACTCTGCAGCAGAGTGTGCGCTGATATGAAACTTCCTGGCAGATTAAAACTGTGTGCCCGACCGAGACTCGAACTCGGGACCTTTGCCTTTCGCGGGCAAGTGCTCTACCAACTGAGCTACCGAAGCACGACTCACACAGTTTTAATCTGCCAGGAAGTTTCATATCAGCGCACACTCCGCTGCAGAGTGAAAATCTCACTCTGGAAACATCCCCCAGGCTGTGGCTAAGCCATGTCTCCGCAATATCCTTTCTTTCAGGAGTGCTAGTTCTGCAAGGTTCGCAGGAGAGCTTCTGTAAAGTTTGGAAGGTAGGAGACGAGGTACTGGCAGAAGTAAAGCTGTGAGTACCGGGCGTGAGTCATGCTTCGGTAGCTCAGTTGGTAGAGCACTTGCCCGCGAAAGGCAAAGGTCCCGAGTTCGAGTCTCGGTCGGGCACACACACAGTTTTAATCTGCCAGGAAGTTTCAAAAGTGTTCTTGATATTTTATTTATTTCTTTATTTTGAAAGCTGAAGGGTGCATTCCCCCCTGCGGGTCTGGAGGTTAGAATAGGCACGAGGTATTCGTGCCTGTTGTAAGAGGCGACTTAAAGTAGTCTAACATGTTTCGGCCTTTATGTGATGGTCCCCTGTAGGGTTTGACATCCATTTTTCAAAATTTTCCCGAAGAGTGAGCCAGTTGGGGGAGGGTGCCTTACGTGGTACATATTGTCCATCATGTGCTGAGACCTCCCGCATCCTTCATCGACGTGGATCTGCACTTCCTCTCACTCCAGCTGTTTGGCGAGGTCACCCTCCTGGGTGCATTTTCCTCCATCCTCTGTGCAGTATTGCTTTCTGCGCTGTCAACGATAATGTACTTCTTAGCTTGTTTGCACGTGATATCCAGCATGGTAGCCAGTCTGTTGTGGTGGGGCTGTCATGTACCCTGTTGGTTGTAGCACCCGGACCACACAGGGCTCTCTCTGCTGATGCTGCGCTGTTAACTCCCCATGTATGCCAAGGAGTAGATGCCCATCACCCTGGGGCCAGGGTTCTTTTGCTGCGGCTGGGTGGTGCCTGTGGGGAGGTCCCTTGGTCAGAGTGGGTGGCGTCAGGATGGATGACATGCCATGAAGTGTAGAACGTCATCTCTTGCTGGTGGTCAAACACCAGCAGTCTCTAAGTGATTGAGGTCTAACTTCAATGCTAAGAAATACGACCCCAAAGCTCCGTGCCTGCATTCACCAGCTTATAGAACGACAGAAACGAGACGGCTGGGAGAGGTATGTGTCAACCATTGGGTGACACTGATGACTCAAAGACCACATTTGGTGTCGGGAGTGCCTATATTGTTGGTGACATCCCTAATATATTTTGGCTTCCCGACCAGTGTTTGGTTTTTACTGCAGAGCTTTATGCTGTTCTCCAGGCTGTCCTATACATGCGTCGCCATAAGCAACTACAGTGTATTATATGCTCGGATTCGCTCAGCTCTCTTACCAACCTACAAGTTCTTTATCCCATCCACCCTCTGGTCCACTGGATTCAGGACAGCCTCCACTTGCTCAGAGTCTCTGTGGCATTCCTTTGGATCCTAGGGCACGTCGGTGTCTGCGGAAATGAGGCAGTGTTATAGTGGCCAAGGCTGCAGTCTCGGCCCACTGTTAGCATGGTTCCCTTTGCTGATCAACAGACTGTTTTATGCAGTTGTGAGTGTTTTATGCTGTCGTGAGCATTTTATGCTGTCGTGTTTTTCTTTTATGACACGCACATTGGTCTACACTTCCCGATAATAAATTTCAGGGTGTAAAACCTCTTCCCCCCGTCCTCGTTGTCGAAAGGAGGTAATTTTAACTATTATTTATTACTTATTTTAATCCGCCACGTGCCGGTTTACATTTGTTGCCCAATATATCTTCCCTTTCAGCAGATGACATGCACTCAGCCAATTACGTCCTTGAGATGACATCACTCATTTGAAGCTTCTTTTTGGGGGATACAAACCCCCCCTCCCCCTTTAATAGTAGTTTTATAAGGTTTTCTTTCCGTTTTTAGTTTTCCTCCTTCTTGAGTTTCGCTCCCATTGCTGCCGATTTCACATTCGGTTCTTTTACCCTTCCCTAAGCTTCAGAATGGGCGCTTATGACCATAGCACCATAGCAGTTTTGCACCCTAAAACCATAACAAAAAAACGAAACAAAAATGAGTGAGGTCTTCAGGATCTGCTCCTGATTTTTATCCAAAACTTCCTGTCGCTCCGTACTTTCCATGTCCAAGTCAGTGCCTCCCGTAGTTCCCCCCAATATTCAGGAAAATGGCATTCCACAGGGCTCCGTACTGAGTGTCTCTCTATTTTTAGTGGCTATTGACGGTCTAGCAGCAGCTGTAGGGCAGTCACTCTCACCTTCTCTGTATGCGGATGACTTCTGCATTTTGTACTGCTCCTCCAGCCTGAGTGGTGCCTACAGGGAGCCATTCACAAGGTGCTGTCGTGGGCTCTAGCCCACGGCTTCCAGTTTTCAGCTGCGAAGTTGTGTGTGTCATGCATTTCTGGCGGTCTCGCACCGTTCATCCATAATGACAGTCCACTCACTGTAATGGAGACATATCGATTCTTACGACTGGTTTTTGACGCCCGATTGTCTTGGCTGCCTCAGCTTTGTCAGCTTAAGCAGAAGTGCTGACAGCACCTCAATGCCCTCTGCTGCTTGAGCAACACGAACTGGGGTGCAGTTCGCTCTATGCTGCTGCAGCTCTACAGAGGCCTTGTTCAATCCCACCTTGACTATGGGAGTCGGGTATACGATTTACTCAACCCAGTGCACCACTGTGGCGTACGCCTAGCAGCGGGAGCTTTTAGATAGAGTCCGGTGACCAGTGTCCTGGTGGAAGCCGGAGTCCCTCCATTGAAGGTTAGGCATGCACAGCTGCTCACCAGTTACGTTGCATGTGTTTGTAGTTCTCCTGTGCATCCGAATTACCGTCTCCTTTTCCCAACTACAGCAGTTCATCACCCGCATCGACAGCCCGGGTCAGGACTTAAGATTGTGGTTCGTGTCCTGTCCCTTCTGTCTGAACTGGAGTCCTTCCCGCTATCACCTCTCCTTGAGTTTCATTCACGTACACCTCCCTGGTGTACACCTAGGCCGCAGATTCTTCTGGACCTTTCATATGGCCCTAAGGACTCCATTAACCCAGCGGCTCTATATCACTTCCTTTCGATTCTCGACATGTACCGGGGCCCTGGCAAGTCATTTCTCTTGTGTAATGACTCCTTGAGCAGCCTACAAGCTATCGACCAGTGCTACCCTTGCCATCCTTTGGTAGCGTCCATTCAGGAGTCCACCTATGCCGTGGAACAGTGCTGTCGTTCAGTGGTGTTTATGTGGACCTCAGGACACGTCGGAATCCCTGGCAACGAACTTGCCGACAGGCTGGCCAAACAGGCTACGTGGAAATCGCTTCTAGAGATGAGCATCTCCGAAACTGACCTGCATTTTGTCTTATGCCGCAGGTATTTTCGGCTTTGGAAGACGGAATGGCATAACAGTACACCCAACAAACTATGTATCATTAAGGATACTACGAATGTGTGGAAGTCTTCCATGCGGTCCTCTCGCATTGGCCATACGTGGCTAATGCATGGTTACCTCCTCCGTTGCGAGGACTCACCTCAGTGTCGCTGTGGCTCACAAATGACGGTTGTCCACCTCTTGCTGGACTGCCCACTTTTAGCCACTCTGAGGCGTACTTTTAACAGGGTGTATATGATCTGGGACAACCGGGAGATCCGGGAAAAACCCAGGAATGTTTTCATCTGGGAGAAAACCGGGAAAAACCTGGGATATTTTTAGAATTCCGGGAATTTTTCGTTGTTTTAGTTTTCAGTTAGATTTTTGTAATTTTGGCTGGTAAGAACCGATACTCTAACAAAGGATATTACTGTATCCCGCTACTGCAGAATAATACTTCAACAATACAACATAAACGAGAGAAAAAAACGAAAATAATTTAAATTGCAAAGTAAATGCGCCATATACAACACACAGTGCTCATGCAAGCATCTGCCAATTGAAAATGTGTCAAAGGCTTTAGGAAGACTATGCAGTGCTTCGTAACAACAAATTGCCTCCAATCTACCAGGAAAAGGAAGGCGCCAAATTCATATTCTTGAGGAAAAAAACTTGTTTCACAAAGCGCCTAGCATCCAGCGCACATTTGTATATCGATTTTTGAATATTTTTGAACACATTTTAAGTTGATTTCTGAATGAATCGTAAGTTGACTTACGAATCCATGCATAGTGTACGTGATGTCTCTGTCAGAAGAATCCTCATCGCATCTAGAAATAAACTTTCTGCAGACAAAAGGGGACGGTGCTATACGAGCTGAGGGAGTAAAGCCGAACGGATGAATGCCAATCGCTGTCTGATTGTGTTTGATTAGGTTTGAGAATGATCAGCATAGTTATAATTACTAGTGAAATCCATAGATTCAGACTACCAGAATGGAAATAAACGACTGACAGGAATAACAGGTGAGAAAGATTATGTAGTATCTTCTCGGTGTATCCAAGAAAATGAAATTTTGACTGGAAATTTTTGGCCTGATCGCTACGCTAGTAAGGACCAGTAGTACAGTCCCCGGCTAGCAGCTGCGTAAGTTCTATTCTGGAAGTAACGCGGAAAAAGTGTTGTTCAAACATGTAATAACGCCTAACCGGAAAATAATCACGGGATAACTAAACCTGTGATTCTGGCAGGGTTAGTGGTTAGTGAAGTTAATCAGTGAACAGAATTGGTGATGACAAGATTGTTTGTTAGAACGAGGAAGGAGAAGAAACGTGGACATCACACAAATTATGGAAGAATAAGAAGATTCCAAATTTATATAATAATTTCGTAATATTACTATTCAATCTCATGCTTGAGAAGCTGATGCATATGAATGAAATGTGAAACTGTTTCCTAACATAAAGCTTTTTGCTTCTAGTAGGCCTAATAGGCATTTGATATTTGTACTTCGTGGATTATATTCTGCCGTGTTATAAAAATGGCCATTTGTGCCAAAACAATCTCGTTTATTTGGTGTGTTACAAAATTGCTGCCACATTAGAAAGGCCTATTTTGTTTTATCTAGCAGACAGTGACAAAATAGACGTAATCAGATTGAGAAACCACACCAGTCTTGGGTATTGTTTGTATTAACAGATTTTTCAGTATTAGATAACGACATTTCAATTTTTCATGTAGCAAAACATTTGACGAACTTTGATGAGGTAATAGATTCTTTCGCAGAAAGGAAAGCACGCCATGTTAAGCTGTAGCAAGATTAGAGAGAAAAAAAATGCTAGTAGCTAAGGTTTGAAGAAATGTGTAATTTCTTACTTAACTCTTGTCAGTATTGGTTTTATACATCCTGTATTTAATTTTATGTCGCACAAAACACCAGGTTATTAACTAATAGGCAATAAAGAGTTCAGATTTTCTGAAGAGTTCTTGTTCTCTTGATTACAAATAATCCCATCAGCTATTAAATAGTTTGGACGTGTAGTAGAAAAATGCTTTATGAAGAGTCGTGGCACTGCACTTTGGCATACTTAAGATCAAATAATGTCTTTCATTTCCTCGAATACATATGTTTTATGTTTCAGACTTTTCAGAAAGATGTGCGCTACAAGATGAACATATTTTGAAAATTCGATTTTCTTTTAGCATTGACCCAGTTTGCAAATGTTGTAGATCCGGGGCTGATGCACAGAGCAGTCTGAGTTATAGTGGGTAGTCTCCACGTGACCTGTGTTTACATTTTGTAGAACAATGAAGTTATTTTTGTCTGTTTGCTAAAAAAATTTGACTTTTGTTAACCTTTTCTGCACAGGCAGTCAATGTATTTGAAACAAAATGTTGAATTCCACAGTACTGGCTGGTTTCAACTGTTCGCTGCATTTCTAGTGCACATTTTCATTTTCTAGCACATATGGCATTATGCCATAATAAAGAACCAAACATGATGTAATACAGTACTGGTGCTCCAAGAAAATTTACATCCCGAAAACCACATTGAAAAGCTTAATATCAGGTCAAGGTCTACTTCATTGGGATTCTGGACATATGAATGTGCCCTTTAAGTATGCACTTTAAATGTGCACACTTTAATATGATTCACGAAATTTCAATGCTCTTTCAGTATCCTCTCATGTCTTGTTTCTTTTATGACATAATGTATGATCTTTCAATGTTTTACACATACGTACATACGGGCTTCCTACGTCATGATAACCACCCAAGAGCGGTGTCACCTGTTATCTGCGCTCTCTGTTAACTGCTGAAACGAACCTATTTCCAACACTTCATGGGAAAATATTGTGAATGGTGGTTTGAAAAGCGTTACTTTCAGAGTAAATATCCTTTTACATAAGTTGAACTATGTGCAAGAATGTAGCATGAATTTATTAAGTCACAGAGCGTTTGACTCCCATTTAAAAACCAACTCTTCGATGACGAGCCATTTAGAAGAATTTCAAACCTTGAAGATCCGACATTTATGTCATTATTAAAAATTTTACTGCCACATTTGTGTGAAATATCTCAAAGTGTAACACGCGCAAAAAGATCAACAGTATACGCTAAAGCGTAGCTTCTCTTGCAGCTTGAGAACAATATCATATGTGAAAGCTTTTCTTTTCTTGTAGCAACACTATGTATATTAATTTAAACTATTAAATTTCCCCTGTTTGTGTGTTCGTGCTACTTACCAGTGATGTTGCTGTTGGCTGACTACATCGCATGTCCTTTTCTCAGAATATCCGCTCTCGTCGGCTGGTGAGATCACGTGACATGAGCTACAAACAGCTTACAAAAGCACATCGAAATCTCGATTTCAATGATTCGGAAAGTAACATGCTGTGTTTGGTGGAATTCCAATGTATACTTATGTAATACGAAAATACACAGTGTACATGTTGCTGCAGATAAAAGATATTTCCAAAACATCTTTTTCCCTGAGTTTCATTTTCTGAAGTGCCGGGAAATTGTACGCCTGTTTATAAAACCATAACCATTCAAAGGGTTGATAAGGGAAAATATACTGTCACCTGGGAGAAAGTGTATTTTTAACTGGGAAATCCAGGAATTTTTTTTCCTTGTCCACGTATACACCCTGTTTAACGTTCCCAGCACTCTGTCTTTGTTATTGGGTGACAGTGCCTCAGCAGCAGCTTTAGTTTTATGTTTCATTAGTGAGGGTGGGTTTTATCATTTGATCTAAGTTTTAGCACATGTCCTTTGTCCTCTGTCCCTAAATGCACTAGGGTGGAGATTTTAATGTTCACTCTCCACCCTCTCTTCACGCTCTCTCCACCCTCTCTCCACCCTCTCTCCACGCTCTCTCTCTCTCCACGCTCTCTCTCTCTCCACGCTCTCTCTCTCTCCACGCTCTCTCTCTCTCCACGCTCTCTCTCTCTCCACGCTCTCTCTCTCTCCACGCTCTCTCTCTCTCCACGCTCTCTCTCTCTCCACGCTCTCTCTCTCTCCACGCTCTCTCTCTCTCCACGCTCTCTCTCTCTCCACGCTCTCTCTCTCTCCACGCTCTCTCTCTCTCCACGCTCTCTCTCTCTCCACGCTCTCTCTCTCTCCACGCTCTCTCTCTCTCCACGCTCTCTCTCTCTCCACGCTCTCTCTCTCTCCACGCTCTCTCTCTCTCCACGCTCTCTCTCTCTCCACGCTCTCTCTCTCTCCACGCTCTCTCTCTCTCCACGCTCTCTCTCTCTCCACGCTCTCTCTCTCTCCACGCTCTCTCTCTCTCCACGCTCTCTCTCTCTCCACGCTCTCTCTCTCTCCACGCTCTCTCTCTCTCCACGCTCTCTCTCTCTCCACGCTCTCTCTCTCTCCACGCTCTCTCTCTCTCCACGCTCTCTCTCTCTCCACGCTCTCTCTCTCTCCACGCTCTCTCTCTCTCCACGCTCTCTCTCTCTCCACGCTCTCTCTCTCTCCACGCTCTCTCTCTCTCCACGCTCTCTCTCTCTCCACGCTCTCTCTCTCTCCACGCTCTCTCTCTCTCCACGCTCTCTCTCTCTCCACGCTCTCTCTCTCTCCACGCTCTCTCTCTCTCCACGCTCTCTCTCTCTCCACGCTCTCTCTCTCTCCACGCTCTCTCTCTCTCCACGCTCTCTCTCTCTCCACGCTCTCTCTCTCTCCACGCTCTCTCTCTCTCCACGCTCTCTCTCTCTCCACGCTCTCTCTCTCTCCACGCTCTCTCTCTCTCCACGCTCTCTCTCTCTCCACGCTCTCTCTCTCTCCACGCTCTCTCTCTCTCCACGCTCTCTCTCTCTCCACGCTCTCTCTCTCTCCACGCTCTCTCTCTCTCCACGCTCTCTCTCTCTCCACGCTCTCTCTCTCTCCACGCTCTCTCTCTCTCCACGCTCTCTCTCTCTCCACGCTCTCTCTCTCTCCACGCTCTCTCTCTCTCCACGCTCTCTCTCTCTCCACGCTCTCTCTCTCTCCACGCTCTCTCTCTCTCCACGCTCTCTCTCTCTCCACGCTCTCTCTCTCTCCACGCTCTCTCTCTCTCCACGCTCTCTCTCTCTCCACGCTCTCTCTCTCTCCACGCTCTCTCTCTCTCCACGCTCTCTCTCTCTCCACGCTCTCTCTCTCTCCACGCTCTCTCTCTCTCCACGCTCTCTCTCTCTCCACGCTCTCTCTCTCTCCACGCTCTCTCTCTCTCCACGCTCTCTCTCTCTCCACGCTCTCTCTCTCTCCACGCTCTCTCTCTCTCCACGCTCTCTCTCTCTCCACGCTCTCTCTCTCTCCACGCTCTCTCTCTCTCCACGCTCTCTCTCTCTCCACGCTCTCTCTCTCTCCACGCTCTCTCTCTCTCCACGCTCTCTCTCTCTCCACGCTCTCTCTCTCTCCACGCTCTCTCTCTCTCCACGCTCTCTCTCTCTCCACGCTCTCTCTCTCTCCA